>NC_054701.1:52198198-52566224 GCF_016097555.1 Gigantopelta aegis
AAACAAATATATATATATCTTCTACAAATGCTTAATAAAACTGGTTACATATATTAACAGACGAAAACAAATATATATATATATATATATCTTCTACAAATGCTTAATAAAACTGGTTACATATATAACAAAGATATATACAATTATGGATTGGAGGCTAGTATACCAGCATTCCAGTATACCAGTCCTGGAGAGGACTATATGTAGACAGGTTAATTGGCTCAACCATGTTCCATTGTTGAAGCACAATGATTAGACCTTACTTTCTACTTTTTCCATGACACTCTATTTGAAAAGTGTATTTTCATTGAATTGCATTTTTTTCTTC
This sequence comes from Gigantopelta aegis, assembly GCF_016097555.1. Lineage (NCBI taxonomy): Eukaryota > Metazoa > Mollusca > Gastropoda > Neomphalida > Peltospiridae > Gigantopelta > Gigantopelta aegis. The sequence continues at coordinate 52,198,527 of NC_054701.1, forward strand.
ATGTAGTTTAAGCAGTTGTGTTGATAATGGAAAATGTTACTTGGAAGAAAAAATTAAGCTAATCCTGTCCTAGTTATATACTTAATGGAAAATATGAATAATCAGGTATAGTTGCTTTTGGGGTGATAAAAGATGATAAAAAAAGCAACATTTACTGTTAGCACACTGTGGTACAAATGCTTGTTGATTAGTCTTGTCCGAATGTTTCTCCCAGTAGCTAGTGTTTATGTGGAAAACAGCTTGGTAACTGTTTGCTTTCATTGTGTTTCTCACATCACTTGTACATGTGAATTTGTACCTGTATCAATAATTAATGAATAGATTGACTTTGCATTATATACATGTATTTGTTTCAATATAAATCTAACAACTGCCTTTCTTTTCTTAAAAACTATATATTCTTTTAAGTTTTATGTCTGTTACTTCAACAGATCATTAGAGATCATTAGAGATCAAACTGACATATAGCTGTATGTTTTTTTTAGCAAACAAAAGTGGTTAGCGGGTGATAATCAATAGACCATATTGTTTGTTAGTGGTTATTATAGCAACATACCATACAGCTTACAAATCAATATAAACATGCTGAGAAATGGGTTGTGTATTGTTGTTTCATATTCACTTAAAGATCCAAATGTACTTATTGCTACTTGTATTTATTAATTATTGCTACGTGTACTTGTACTTATTAATCTGTGCTAATTAAACCTTACAGTTGTATTTCAATAGAATATAATTTTAATGTCCCTATACAGTCAGTAAGATTAATATTATGTATTGTGCATGCTGAGATGTCACAAACACTAAACTACAGATTATTTCTATTATGAATTCTCTTTTGCAATAATACATTGTAGTCTCTATATTTAAAAAAAAATGGAATTAAAAAGGTTTTTAAATTTTGAAAATTTATTTGAAAAAAATTGGGGGGAAGATGGACTACTTTCTGGTTTGCATGCTGACATGTAATGCAAATCAATGGAAAATGTTTTCTATCTGAACATCTGACTACTTGTCATCATTTTGTTAAAGTCAGGTTAATATTTGCTTAGAGATCATCTACCTGCAACCTGTAATATGGTATGCAATGAGAACTCTGACATTCACTGATACACAAATGCACCAAACTACCGTAGTAGGTTTTAAGTGTTACCAAAAATGTAATCTACATCCTATGTTTACGATGTGGTGTTCTTGTAATACAAAGTACTCTTTTTGTTTATATCATATTTCTGTACATCATAACTAATTAAGAAATAAAATTCTTCCTAATACAAATAACACTACTATGACAGTGTTATTAGATCCAGTTTTGTTATTATTAATATCGCTTGTCAAAGAGTAAGCAATTACATATCTTCCTCTTTTACAATGCTCCATACAGGACAGTTTTGTTAAGGTGAGTTTGATATTTCAGATCTTGAATATTTATGCTGAAAACACTCAGTTAGCACTTTTATTATTTTGTCACATTTTGGTTTATTTATAACTGACTGGCTTGGCCCTTTTTATATTTGCACCACCTGTGACACCCTGTAATATACACCATCAGTAGCCTGTGTGAGTAGGACACTGGCATGTTACACATGTTAATATAGTGTCCTGCAGCAGATAGTTTCCTCCACAGATGACATTTTCTCCTTTTCAACACAGTATTTCAGTAAGGCGCCTGTTCCATTTCCCAAAATTCAAATGCATGTACATTACTATTACAGTTTTGTACTTGTTGGTAGAAATGTATACAAGTAACACAAGAAATTATGATTACATGTATTTCAGCTATGTTTTCCAAATATAAAATATGAATTTTGAATGAAAGAACAATATTAAAAGGCGATTGAAAAAACCTTAAGAGGGAGGAATGTCTTCCTAAAACAACTGGTGTTAGGAAGGTGGTGAGTTGTGGGAGAAATTGCACTCTTAAACTTTAAATATCTCAAACACTTGGAACCTTGTTAATCCATAGTACTAGCTGAAAGAAAGAAATAAACAAATGCTTTATTTAATGACACACTTAGGACATTTTTAATTACAGTTAGTTAGTGTCGGATCTATGGTTAAGGACTGTAGAGATAATTAGATAGGAAACCCTCTGCAGCCACTTTGTGTGCTATTCTTTTTGATTTGCAGCATGTGATCTTTGATATGCAACATAACACAGCCTTTGTTACAGAAGTTTTTGAGCACTGATTGGAGTTAGAAATAGCCCAATGGGCCCATTGACAGCAGACATTGAAATGAATGAAGAACAGCTCTTCAGGTTACCAGATATCAAGAAAGTCGAGAATGGTGCTTTATTCACCTCAAACTGTTATTAAACTAAAACTACACCCCCTACTTAACACCTATTTGTCCTGTGTCTGTCCACCCATCAACGTTTCCTTTGAAGTCTATCTTCTACAATTTTGATTCAGTTGTTCTGAAACTTGGTACAATGACCCTCTGGGGAACAAACTAATAGAGAAATATTTGGGAATGTTTTTATATGCCCGTCTTTGATGGGTCATATTATAGTATGGAGTTAGCCGTCTGTTCATCCATCCATCCATTTGTATGTCTGTATGTCCATCTGTACATCCATCTGTAAACTTTTTATTTCCGGAGCAAGATCATCAAACTCTCCATAACTATGTCACCATGACCTACTTCACACACTACTGCACACTGTCTGGGTCGTACCTTGATTCTTCCTTATCAGTAGTGTTAGATAACCAGTGGCAGTAGTGTTAGACACCCATGCAATAGCAACAGTGTTAGATGCCCAATAACAGTAGTTTAAGATGTGCTGGGTGCATTACACAATCATTCCTTTCATTTTATTTCAATTTAATTTGAGTGTTTATACAGTTCAAGCATGCTGTCCTTAGCCCACATACACAGGTCAGCTATCTGGGCTGTATGTGCAGGACAGTATAGGCTAGTTGTTAGTGAGAAAGGGCTGGTAAAACTGGCTGGGAAGTGGTACTGGGATTCTGTTACTGCAACTTAAATGGTTTGTTAACATCTTTCATTTCTTTTGATGCAGACATCACAGCTTACCCTCATGTTTTGCAGTAATTTATTTTAATTATGTGGGTACTCTGAATACTTAAACATTTACACATAACCGTTTTGTCTTCTATTGAATTCTGTTCAAAATGTGAAAAATCTATTCCCCAGTGCTCCACTGCTGGTGGAAAAATACTTAAACATATCTTGCATCTAATCAAAGAGAATATCACCTACAGTATTGCATGCAGTGGTCTGTTTGTTTCAAACTGTCTCAGTTGCATGCAATAGACCCTGATCACATATTAAAGAAACACTTGTTCTTTTCTCTTCTTTTGAGCTCTTCACACAAACAGGACAGAAAATCCCAGTTAAATATTAAATTCTCTTGTGGTGTCAGACAATCATTTGTTTCTGTCTCAGTTGATGGTATATTTAATGGAATAAACAATGAGCAGCGTGGTATCCATTGATTTCACTGTCTCAGTGTAATTAGCCTGGCCAGTGATCTGACGTACAAATGGTTAACAAGTATTTGTGCGTTAATCGTTGTGCATGACATGAGAGAAATATTATTACATTGCTGGTCTCATTCACAAGGTAGATTGATCATGTTTTTGAAACTAATATACCAGCACATGTATAACTTGAGAAATGCATTAATTATTTTCTTTAGAATGTTAATACTGTGCGGGTTGATGAAGCCCGAGTGAAAAAGGCCAATCTATTTGTTTAACCAACTGATATATTTATTGAAATAAAGTTTCCCAGACTTTTTTGTTGTTTTCTGTCCATCCCGTATTGTATTTAATTTTTAAGAATATTCTGAAAAAGCTGTTGTAAAATACTGTATAATGGTAAGAAGCTGTAATATTTCATTTGTTTGAATGTATGTGATACACCATGTGTTGATGGTCAAGGGTGCAGAAAATACTCGCCCGCTCACCAAATGTGAGTAAGTATTCTGGTGGATGAGTTAAGAAATGCAATTACCAGTCGATCTGTCTTTTTCTGACTAATTTGTTTTTTCATCAAATCTGTGACGCATGCCAAAATTCCAAACCATTCAAAAAAAAAGTTTAAAAAAAACAAACAAAAAAAACAATACATGTATCGCACTAATAACTTCGGACTTTCGAACTACACAAGCTCGACATCCCGAAAACAGAGCTAGAAATGGCTTGTTTACGATGAAAGTATATGTTGCCAGTATGTTTTGAATAGATGGTTTTGTTAAATACTTGAGGGGTGTCATTTGAATTTTGTAAATCCATATGAAAGACATTTGAAAAACTTAGTCTTTACCAGAATATTTCAAAATTTATAGATTCCACATGATGTTGATAACTTACCAAGTGCCCTTAATAATGATTTTTTAATTAAATACATATAGACATCATTTGAAGTGAAGACCGCGTATATTATATTATTGTTAAACAATAACATTGTTATATAGGCTGGTGGACTAGTAGAAATTCTGGCAGGCTAGTAATTTTAGTTGGTTCCGGTCCAGTGAGCTAGTGAAATATTTTCCATTTCTACACCCCTGATGGTATTCCTTGTAACTAGCAATTCTCTGTTGTAACTTTTATTTCAGATAAAGCTTTGTTAACTCTTCTCATGACCTGTTTAGGCAACCACTGTGTTGTATTTTTCACAACCTGTATTAATTCAATCATTAATGTTCTGATTTCAGGGATCAGATGCCATTGTATTTGAAACATTTGTTCATGAAGGATTAAAGCGAGAGTTTCAGTGTCTGTACACCAACAGGCAGCGGTTTTACCTTGATGACTGGAACTCTCAGGTTAGTGGACTGGTTTTCACATGTACTGTTATTCTTATAAAACAACAGGCAGCGGTTTTACCTTGATGACTGGAACTCTCAGGTTAGTGGACTGGTTTTCACATGTACTGTTATTCTTATAAAACAACAGGCAGCGGTTTTACCTTGATGACTGGAACTCTCAGGTTAGTGGACTGGTTTTCACATGTACTGTTATTCTTATAAAACAACAGGCAGCGGTTTTACCTTGATGACTGGAACTCTCAGGTTAGTGGACTGGTTTTCACATGTACTGTTATTCTTATAAAACAACAGGCAGCGGTTTTACCTTGATGACTGGAACTCTCAGGTTAGTGGACTGGTTTTCACATGTACTGTTATTCTTATAAAACAACAGGCAGCGGTTTTACCTTGATGACTGGAACTCTCAGGTTAGTGGACTGGTTTTCACATGTACTGTTATTCTTATAAAACAACAGGCAGCGGTTTTACCTTGATGACTGGAACTCTCAGGTTAGTGGACTGGTTTTCACATGTACTGTTATTCTTATAAAACAACAGGCAGCGGTTTTACCTTGATGACTGGAACTCTCAGGTTAGTGGACTGGTTTTCACATGTACTGTTATTCTTATAAAACAACAGGCAGCGGTTTTACCTTGATGACTGGAACTCTCAGGTTAGTGGACTGGTTTTCACATGTACTGTTATTCTTATAAAACAACAGGCAGCGGTTTTACCTTGATGACTGGAACTCTCAGGTTAGTGGACTGGTTTTCACATGTACTGTTATTCTTATAAAACAACAGGCAGCGGTTTTACCTTGATGACTGGAACTCTCAGGTTAGTGGACTGGTTTTCACATGTACTGTTATTCTTATAAAACAACAGGCAGCGGTTTTACCTTGATGACTGGAACTCTCAGGTTAGTGGACTGGTTTTCACATGTACTGTTATTCTTATAAAACAACAGGCAGCGGTTTTACCTTGATGACTGGAACTCTCAGGTTAGTGGACTGCTTCGCTACATGTATTACAGTCTGCAAAGAAAGGATTGGGTCAAAAGCAGGGGTAGGGGGAAATAAAATAGTCAGTCTGTATTCTACTGGCTTAATTGGCCAAGATTTTATAAGGAGTGGGGGGGGGGGGGGTCAGAACGAAGACAAGCCAATATTTGTGTGTGTGTATATATATATACCGGTACATGTATAACAGTAGGGGGGGGGGGGGGGCGAGATGTTTTGGGTCATGGCCCCCACCAACCCAACCTCTGGCTATACATAAAACACTAGGATATCAAATGAAAAGCTTTTTCAAAATCAGTTAACAGTAGTAAACCTGGGATGTCATTTATTTCAGTATAAACATGATATTGTAGCCTATATTAATCTTGTATTTTCTCCCATTTATCCTGCAATCACTTTAAATAATTCATTTTAGTACTGTATATATAAATAACATTTAGTGTCACGATAAAGATACAAAATTGTATATTTATTTATGAATTAGTTTAGAAATGCTTTTTGAATGAGACAGAATGTAGCTAGTGTCTTACAAAGAATGATGTTGTGTATCTTGTATGACATCATACTGTAAAAGCCTTGCTAGGTTGATGATACTTGATTTGAGTATAAAAACTGGAATAAATAATGATTTCTGATTATTCCTGTAGGATTGCAGGATAAATAAAATAACCGGTTACTGTCTTAAGGTATCAGCTTTATCCTGCTCAGATCGAATAACAAATGCCACTCAGCAGTCTTGCAGAATATTAGCCATTCCAATCTTTGCATGATAAAGTCGATACCTTAGGGTAATAACCAGTTATTCTCCATATATCTTCCCTGTGTTTGGTCATTCTGACCAGCAGGAAAATGGGTGTTGTGCACTTCATGATTCTGGTGGAGGTCAACAATTTACTCAGTTGATCATGGGCATCTTGGGTTGTTTTTTCACTATTGCCTTGCTGTTGAAATAGTTAACAAAATATACTTATTTATACATACCTTAGCCATTGCTGGAAACATATACTGATGATGAATAGGTATCAGAATGATTAATTTAATAAATTGATATACTTCAAAAATATTTTTTTGAATGTTAATTTTATGCAAATTATAATAGATGTAAATCGGTACATTCACTGAGAATGAAAATTGTATAACTTGGAATTTTGTACAAAGGTTTTGCCTCTATAATAGTCAATAGTTTTTGTTAACATTTCAAAGTGAATTTAATACTCAAGTCGTTCCACCTAAATGCATGTTACAGTACATGACATAATTTGCACAAAAATGTTTACTTCATTGTAAGTTTTTATTAAGTATTTACCAATTCACCATAATTAATATATAAAATAGACATTAGTGTATCAAAGGCAAACGGTCCTTATATTTGGTGTTTTAAAACATTTTTTTTAATGCAAACTATTTACTGTGACCTAGGTTGAATAGCTTACTGCTACAAGTAACTGTTTTCTAATGTTTTATTTCTGTTCCTTCTGCAGGAGTGGCAGCCATTTCCATATGAATGGTACAACCAGGGCCACTTGGTTTCCAATGAGATCTTGAAAGATGACCAGCCACGAGGACAGGTGGCAGAAGACACTCGACACAATGTTAAATTTTTTATCAATTTCAATCTTCTTTCTAGTAAAATGCCCAAACAAATATACTCAAGTAGTATTGTAATACTTGTAGTTCACCAGTAGGTAATTGCCATTATTTACAAGTGGACATACATTATCAATGACCTGTATAGTTTAGACTTGGTAACCATTTGGCTTGTATGAAAGACTCTGTGTCCTCTATTATAATAACCTTGCCGTAGATATACATGTAGAAGTAACATGTGGACATTTTCATTTTGTTTTTATCTCTTTTGCAAAGTAAAAAGGTGATATATAGGTGAAACATTGTCGATGGCAGCTGTTGTGATGTCATCGACTTTTGTTTTAAACTTTCTACATTGATTTCAACCTTGTTACTTGTGTTAAAGAAACTGTGTCCTCAATAATAACCTTTCTTGTAAAGAAACTGGTTGATTTCAACAGTAGAAAAAGGATAGCATCGTTACCCGTTTATTTTCCTGCTTTACAGTTGATAGCATTTGTGTATTGTACAGTACACATTTTTGATTGGAAATGTTTAAGATCACTGTGATTTGACAAAGAAATGCACAAGACAGTCCTATCTGGTTACACTGTCACTTACAATATGTTTGTGGGTTTTTTCTCCCAAGTTTAATACTCATTATGTATAAATTATAAGATGTTGCTTGCTTTTAATGTGTAGTACCAAGGCTTCCTGCACTCCAGCATACAACTCTTTATTTTAATGTGTAGTACCAAGGCTTCCTGCACTCCAGCATACAACTCTTTATTTTAATGTGTAGTACCAAGGCTTCCTGCACTCAAGCATACAACTCTTTACAAGGGCTCGATCTTAAGAATTTGTTAATTTTGAAATATTTTTGCCATAAAAAAATGCTCACTGACAACACTTTTGAATTTGCTTACAGCAATATTAAACTAGTAACTTTTGCATCAAATAAATATAACGGAATGATTACTTTTCTATGTATAATATTAATAATATTTCCGTTTTAAATGTTAAATTTTTTCTCTGCGAGTGTCTGTAGAGTGCATAATAGAAGAGCAAAACGTTTTTTTAAGTCAGCAAAAATTAATTTTTCACATGACACAAACTCCCTTATTATGTATATTTGGCTTGCACTTCTAATAATGAATAATATATATATATACCAAGTGTATATATTTTATCCGCATCATGGTTACTGTAAAAAATTAACATAATCCAATGTCCAAAATAGAATTCCTCATTTCATAATTTGTTTTCTTTTTCAACATACAAATGTTTACTTTGTGGCTCAAGAACCCTTCTAAAACAGTTAGGGTATTTGACATGTATTATCTGATAAAACTGTATTTTCATACACTACAAAGATCTGTTCTTCAGTGTATGCTTGCTGTAGATATAAAAGTAACATGGACATTTTGATGTTGTTATCTCCCTCTTAAGTTCAAGCCCTGTTTTAGAAGCTAGATGTTAATGTTTTAAAATTATTTTCTTAATTTTCTTAACTGTATTAGAATGCTGTGGACTGTTTGAATGCTGTATACTGTGTTAAACTGTAATAGAATGATGTGGCCTGTTTGAATGCTGTATACTGTGTTAAACTGTATTAGAATGATGTGGCCTGCTTGAATGCTGTATACTGTGTTAAACTGTGATATAATGCTGTGGATTGTCAAACTATGTCTGAATATTGTGGACAATGTTAGACAGTGTTTGAATGCTGCAGAGTGTTATTGGGTTTTAATGTTGTGGTCTGTTGAACGTTTTTGTAACCTGTGTTATTCTGTGTTCAAATGCTGCGAACTGTGTTTGATTGTTATGAACTGTATTAGAATATGTTCAAATGCTGTGAATTGTATTAGTCTGGGTTTGATTGCATTGTAGGCTATTTTTTTTTATACTGTCAACTATTTGAATGTTATAGACTGTGTTTAAATGCTGTGGACTGTGTTAGTGTTTGAATGCTGTGGACTGTGTTAGTGTTTGAATATAGTGTGCTGTGTTAGACAGTGTTTGAGTGCTGTGGGCTGTGTTAGACTGTGTTTGAATGCTGTGGACTGTTAGACAGTGTTTGAGTGCTGTGGACTGTGTTAGACTGTGTTTGAATGCTGTGGACTGTGTTAGACTGTGTTTGAGTGCTGTGGACTATGTTAGACTGTGTTTGAGTGCTGTGGACTGTGCTAGACTGAATGCTGTGGACTGTGTTTGAGTGCTGTGGACTGTTAGACTGTGTTTGAATGCTGTGGACTGTGTTTGAATGATGTGGACTGTGTTTGAATGCTCTAATCTGTGTTTGAATGCTGTGGATTGTGTTTGAATGCTCTAATCTGTGTTTGAATGCTGTAAACTGTTAAAGAGACAGACCCTAGTTTTTAAACATTACAGCTTATATTTTACTAGTAAAGCCATTTTTAATAATTGAAATCAGATGTAACTTAGATTTTATTATTTAGATTATTCATTTCCATATATCCGAAATGTTTCTGGTCATCCTGGTGTTTTTAATACTAAAAATGTTTCATAAGCTGAAATTAGGGTATGCAACTTTAAATTGTGTTTGAATATTGTGAATTGTGTTAAACTATTTGAATGCTGTTGACTGTGTTAGACTGTTTTTTTTTTTTTCACATTTTTTTTTTTTTTTACAATACACCTCACACTCCCAGGGAAGAGTGTTAGATGGTGTACAGAATAGAAAATACCTCACACTCCCAGGGAAGAGTGTTAGATGGTGTACAGAATAGAAAATACCTCACACTCCCAGGGAAGAGTGTTAGATGGTGTACAGAATAGAAAACCCGACAATTTGACCATAATATTGATATGTATTGAAGTTTGATGAAAATAAAGAGCTTGAAAAGTATACCTTAAATATTAGTAGAAAAACAAAAAGAAGTTGAGAAAAGAATACAGCAATAATGTAATTATTATTTTGTGGACAGTATAATAGGGGGAGAAAAAAAAAAATCGAGTTTACACAAAAAATAGATCCATTGAAATAAAGCTATTCCTGGTTGTGTAAGTTTAGAGACTATGGATTCTTCAGGAGTGGCAATCTGAGCAGAAAAATATATAAAGGAAGCTCCCCTCCTCATCACTGGAGAGCCCTTGCAAAATGAACAAAGATTACTTTCAGCCTTGTTGATTTTTAGAAGAAAAATGTTTTTAGTGATTATTCTAGGTACCAATTGACACTGAAACCACCATAGTTTTGTATCCTGCATTGTTTTAAAAAGGATTTAAAGTAAATTTGTATCCTGTTAATGTTAGAATAAAAGAAATCTTCCCATTTAAACTGTGCCTTAATTATGACATTACATTTATTTAATAAGATGTAGCAATAAGCTATAGAACCCTAAGCTATTTTCTCATAACATTGGTGCCATCCAACAGAATCAAAGTGTCCAAAGTTTAGTACTCTGAGGTATTTTGTTACAGCTTGACGAATACTGTAATAAGTAACAGAAGACACATTAAAATCATTAATATCTTAAAATTGTCATAAAGTAAGAAATTTGTAAAATAAGAAAATAAAAAAAAGTCTGTAATTTGAGAAATACCTTTCTGATGCCATTTAGCATTATAAAAAGGCTTTTTGTCCAAACAGATATTAAAATTGTAGAAAATGGATTTAGTTATATAAAAAAAAATGGACAAATTTGATATGAAAAAAAAATCCATACAAGCCATTAAACAGACTTTCCAAAATATGTTGTAACTGCAAACTTAATTGTTAAAGAAAGTCACTGGGAGGGTTGGGAAGAGTAAGAAAGTGATAATTAAGCTTTGATATTTAAGTAGGGATTTAATGACAGCAATTCTACCAAGAGTTAAAATTTTGTTTCATCCATCTGTTGATGATTTGTTTAATTTCAAACAGCTTATTCTGAAAATTTATACTGCTAATTTCACTAATGCTAGTTGTAAATTTAGTCCCCAAAATGTTGAAAATATGTGGATTCGATTAAAGTTTTAAATTTGGTGAATAGTGTTGTGTTTGTATATTGTTCACTGTATGTAAATGCTATGGACCATGCTAGACTGTATTTTAATGCTGTGAACTATGTTGGACTGTGTTTGAATGCTGTGGATTGTTAAGAGTGTTTAAAATATGTAGAATGTGTTAGTTTATGTTTGAATGCTGTGAATGGTGTTTGAATGCTGTGGATTGTTAAGAGTGTTTGAAATATGTAGACTGTGTTAGTTTATGTTTGAATGCTATGGATGGTGTTTGAATGCAGTGGATTGTTAGAGTGAAATGTGTAGACTGTGTTAGTTTACGTTTGAATGCTGTGGATGGTGTGTGAATGCTGTGAACTGTACTAGACTGTGTGTGAACGCTGAGACTGTTCATATGTTGTTGACTGTGTGAGCTGTGGACTGTTTGAATGTTTCGGACTGTTTGAATGCTGTGGACTGCCTTTAACTTCTATTGACTGTTTCAGAATGGACAGAAGACTGCATCATCTCAACAGGCATCAGGACCATCAGGACCATCAGGACCACCAGGGTCATCAGGGTCAGCAATCACTGACCCATACACATCATATTCTGTTCAGACCCAAGATGACCGGGCTGGCTCATTACATCACCCACGTAGGGGAAAGATTCCAACATATCTCTTTTCGGTAATTTAACATTTTTACTATGAAGAATTCTGTATTCTATCATTCTTCCTAGGTGAACATATCTAGGTTAAAATATCACTATCATTTTAGAACTAGAAGGCCATTATAATATTTAGCCATTAAAATATGCTGTCTATAGGTTCTAATAGACCAAATCAATTCCTATTGCCGATAATGATAACATTTACTAATAAAACTAATATAAGCAGCGTATCAACATGTAACAGAAAAATCAACCTCCACTGAGGGGATTCGAACCACAGACTCAGTATGAGAATCCAGCTCTCTACCAACTGAGCTAATAGGAAAAGTCCCACTATCTACTGCCAGTAGGAGCAACACTACCACAAACACACCCAGGAAGTACAGCAATAAAAAGTGTGGCACCTCACATCTAATCTACCTGCAAGAAAATGGGGTGTCACACACCATTTAAGAAATTTAATTAATGTTTTTAATAGCAACCGTCATTTTTGCTGAAAATTGCAGTTCCATTTTTTGGAGTACCCCGTATTAGTTTCAACCTCTGGTATATACTGCATAACAACTGTATAACAAATAAAAGTATATTTATTTATTGTCGATGGATAATAGTATTTGCACAATAATCAGTGTCACATATTACTACCAATCACACCCACAGCTGCTTTTACTCCCGTAAATATTTGATGGTACACCTCAAACTTTGACACGGAACTCTCTTCTTTGGTACTATACAACCTATAGACAACCTTTCAAATGACAAAATACAAAAAATTTCCATTATCATAATATCATGTTTTTCTCTCAGACAGAAATTAGGACATGATACAGGACTTGTTGGTACAGTTCACAAAAATGACTTATTTTCATCATACTTTTGGTATTAAATACTAAATATATTTGTTTTACAGAGTACTGCAATTTAGCTTTTGTATATTTACATGGCTTCACAGTAGGTTTTTCTGATTACATGTGCATTATTTCTTTCTCAGGAGAAACAATACACCCACTGCTTTTTTGACCGAGATACCGGTGCCTGGCTGAAATTGCCACTGGGTTGGGAGCTGCATCATGAGATGATCAGAAACATGGTTGATCAAGTTATGGTAAGGCAGTCCTTCAAGGAATGACCTTCGCAAAAAATATAGACTTGACTGACAATTATCTTGCATTTAATTGTAGTTTTATACATTAGTAAACAATTATTGGTAAAAAGGAAAAGTAGGATGTAGCTCAATGGTAGAACTTCTATCAGAATTTTATCAGAGTGGATGTAGCTCAGTAGTAGAAGGTTTGTCCATTCGATCAGAGTGAAAGTAGCGTAGCTCAGTAGTAGAGCTTCTGTCCTGTCTGAATGTCTGTCAGAGTTTTATCAGAATGGATTGAACTCTGTGGAACTTCTGTCAGTTCTTTCAGTGGAAGTAGCTCAGTCGTAGAACTTATGTTAGTTCTGTTTGAGTAGATATAGCTCAGTGGTAGAACTGTTGTCAGCATTCGAACAGAGTGGATGAAGGTTGATGGTAGTGTCTGTCTGTTCTGTCAGTGTATGTAGCTCAGTGGTAGAGCTTCTGTCAGTTTTGTCAGAGTGTATGTAGCTCAGTGGTAGAGCTTCTGTCAGTTTTGTCAGAGTGTATGTAGCTCAGTGGTAGAGCTTCTGTCAGTTTTGTCAGAGTGGATGTAGCTCAGTGGTAGAGCTTCTGTCAGTTTTGTCAGAGTGGATGTAGCTCAGTGGTAGAGCTTCTGTCAGTTTTGTCAGAGTGGATGTAGCTCAGTGGTAGAGCTTCTGTCAGTTTTGTCAGAGTGGATGTAGCTCAGTGGTAGAGCTTCTGTCAGTTTTGTCAGAGTGATGTAGCTCAGTGGTAGAGCTGTCAGTTTTGTCAGAGTGGATGTAGCTCAGTGGTAGAGCTTCTGTCAGTTTTGTCAGAGTGGATGTAGCTCAGTGGTAGAGCTTCTGTCAGTTTTGTCAGAGTGATGTAGCTCAGTGGTAGAGCTTCTGTCAGTTTTGTCAGAGTGATGTAGCTCAGTGGTAGAGCTTCTGTCAGTTTTGTCAGAGTGATGTAGCTCAGTGGTAGAGCTTCTGTCAGTTTTGTCAGAGTGGATGTAGCTCAGTGGTAAAGCTTTTGTCAGAGTGGATGTAGCTCAATGGTAGATGTAGCTCAGTGGTAGAGCTTTTGTCAGTTCTATCCAGAGTGGAAGTAGCTCAGTGGTAGAGCTTCTGTTAGAGTTTTATGAGATTGGAACGTCTGTCAGAGTGGAAGTAGGACAGTAGTAGAGCTTCTGTCAGTTCTGTCAGAGTGGATATAGATCAGTGGTAGAGCTTCTGTCAGCTCTGTCAGAGTGGATATAGATCAGTGGTAGAGCTTCTGTCAGTTCTGTCAGAGTGGATATAGATCAGTGGTAGAGCTTCTGTCAGCTCTGTCAGAGTGGATATAGATCAGTGGTAGAGCTTCTGTCAGTTCTGTCAGAGTGGATATAGATCAGTGGTAGAGCTTCTGTCAGTTCTGTCAGAGTGGATATAGATCAGTGGTAGAGCTTCTGTCAGTTCTGTCAGAGTGGATATAGATCAGTGGTAGAGCTTCTGTCAGCTCTGTCAGAGTGGATATAGATCAGTGGTAGAGCTTCTGTCAGTTCTATTGGAGTGGATGTAGCTTAGTGGTAGTCTTTGTCAGAGCTTATGCATTTTATCAGATCAATTCTTGTCAACATTATTTTCTATTAAACTATTTCTGCATAACCCATAGAAAATGTGTTGTTTTTTCTCGAGAATGCTTTCTGTACCATGACAACAATGTATAATTTGGGTAGTTGTTGCAAGATACACAATAATGAATTTAATTTGAAATACTTGCACCAGACAGTGCATTCGATTTGAAAATCTAAATTTTTGCAGTTTAAAACAGATCAGCTCAAATTGTGTTATGCTTTTGCAGAATAAACATTCATTTCAGATGATTAATCAAGAACACAAGCTCTACTTCATTATTAGTCCCCTACCAGTCCAACTGGAAGGGATATAAGTTTCATCTCCATCCTTCTGTCTGTCTCTCTGTCCGTCCATCCGTCCATCTGTCCCACATATAGTTTTCCAGATGTTATTTTCACAATGCCTTAAAATATTGAGCTGAACTTTTGTGTATAGCTTTATCATGTACTTTTATAGATGTAGTTTGACTTTCATGACGATTTATCAATTTTTGACAGAGTTATGGTGCTTGAACTAAGGAAATATAAAAATTTATTTCCCAGACTTCTTGTTTTGCAATGGCTCAAAATATGGAGCTGAAATGTTTTGTGTAGCTTTATTATGTACTATTACAGATCATGTTTGACTTTCATGGCGATTTACCCATTTTTGATTGAGTTATGGCCCTTGAACTTACGAGATACAAAAATATGTTTCTCAGACCTTTTTTGCAATGCCTGAAGATATTGAGCTGAAATTTTGTGTGTAGCTTTATCATGTTCTGTTAGAGATCATTTCAACTTTTATTCCTGCTTATATCCAATTAAGGTTCAAGCATGCTGTCCTGGGCACACACCTCAACTATCTGGGTTGTCTGTCCAGGACAGTGGGTTGTTAGTGGTTTGTGATCTTGCACCTACTTATTGAGTCGTTAAAAATCTCTCTGGTGGAAGCCTGTACCAGGTTGTGAACCCTGTATCTACCAGCCTTATGTCCAATGACTTAACCACGACACCACTTAGGCTGGTTGTTAGAGATCAAGTTTGACTGTCATGGCGATTTATTGCTTTAGCGGTACTCCCAGAATGCTTGTTTATTTTCATATTCTATGCTGATCAATGGTTAATCTGTACATTTAAGATGTGGAAGATTTTTTTAAATCCTTAAGATAATACATTTTTGCATGTTATCTGTGGATTTCCATTTTGCAGCTAAACCGTGTATTTTGATCATTCTTTGTTACAGGAGGCTGTGCCCAACTGGAATGACCGGCTTGATATACTTGCAGCTTTACGGGTCTGCAACTACAATGTTGACGAGTGTATATCCATGTATCTACACCTCGAGGGAGATGGTAATATGTTCATCCAGTCAAATATAGGCATTAAAACCCACACCCAAATATAACCTCACCAAAATAAAAAAAAAAAAAAAATTCTTTTAGAGAATGGTTTAGTACTGTTATTATAATGTCTTGTATTCATGTGCATCATATGAGGAAGGGAACATTGGAAAAAAGGTTGTTATTAGGCAATCTCGCTCAATTATCATCCTGGAAGTTCAGCATGAATAGCTCTTTAATAGTTTGGTTTGAAATGAGCATCTACACATTTTGTTTTTTCAAATTTCCCTTTTTTACCCTGCTTGTCCAAAACTGGCAAAAAAGTTGCTAGACGAGGTAATACCTAAGCTCACTAAAGGCAATAGCCTGCCTGGTGACTCGTAATTTTGCATTTTATGATATTGATCTCTGAATTTGTAAACGTGTCACCATTTTAGCTTGGCAAAAAGGAAGTAAAGTTCAGAAAACCCTGTATACTTAGACTATTTTTTCTGTGCAGTGTTCACATGATGTTTTCTTATGTCTGTATGTCTTCCGCAAAAAAGTGTACTTTTATTATTTCTTTGAACCCTTGAATTGTACTCACACTTCGGCTGAGGTATTCCCAGTGAGTTTTCAAATCTTGGCTATTTTCATAAATTTCCAAAAAATTAAAAATTAAAGATTTTTTCAATAAATTGTTTGTTAAAGTTAATCCAGATTACTAATTAACACAGCTGCCTTGATACTGGCTGTTCTACTTATAAGTTGTGACTTCTGATATTGACCCATTTGGAAGACATCAGATATTTGATTTGTACTCACTCTTCGGCCGAGGTATTCTGAGTGGATTTCTTTTAAACTACCGTTATCTTCTCCAAGAGTTTTGATGGGATCATTCTGAAACTTGATATTGTAATTCTATAAATTAACACATTTCTCAATTCAGGAATTAATTTAAATAAAAAATTTAAATATTAAACTGTAACAAGAAAAAAATCTGTCTCCTTTTTGATTCAGTATTTCTGAAGTGTAGAACAGCGATTCTCCTATGCAGCTTCCACTGACTAATGAATGATTCTAAAAACAAATTAAATATAAAATAAATAAAACTGCAGCTTAACATTGACAATTTCTATTTTCTTGACTTTTCATTCATTGGTTTTGAAAAACATTATTTCAATTAGAGCAAGCCTAAAAAAAAAAAAATATTTAGGTAACAAATTTCTTAAAATGTATTATAATAAAAAGTTACTTAACAAATCTCAAAATATGTCTCATACAGTTTTGATTTGATAATTCTTAAAATTGACACATGGATATTCTAAGGTGGTCTTTACAAATTAATGAAATATCAACTACCGTATTTGACCGGAAATAAGCCCAGGGGTCCAAGACAACTCATTGTGAGCTTAGCATGGGGTGGGCTTATTCCCAGACAAGGGGCCAGTTTTGTTGAGAAAAAAAAAAAGATAATAATTAAAATAAATAATAATAATTAAATGAACTAGGAAGAAAACAAAAAACGTTCAGTAGCATATCTATTAATTAGTGTTCCATTTGTTATTAATAAATAATAATTGTTTATTAATTAAATTGTGGGTTTTTTACTAGTATCTAATTATCAGAAACACACCTTCTATGTTACAATTACTTACCAGTGAGGTTTATTTACATCCAAAATTTAATGCTGAGAAGACTTAAAACAACATCAATTAACAACAAACTCAATAGCTTATACACGTTTCTGACACAGGCAGCCAGCTTACACTACAAAAAATTGTCAATCTAAGGTCATTGTTCTTAGCCAATCAGAATATGGTATTTGCTTAATTAGCATTAACTCCAGACCCAGTGTGGTGGTAAAAATAGACATTGGTTTTTAGTTCATACTTGGGCTTGGATACTTCAAAGAAATACTGCAGGCATGAAATTGAAAACAATGTTACACACTGTTATTGTTAGAATGCTAAATCTCACTGGTGGTAAAATATTGTGTTACATTTGTGTTTAATTATCTGCAGGAGGTATGACCTTTTAAATGAACTTTGAGCAAACTTGCAATTTCGAGTTATTTATAAGGTGACGAAGTTGGGTGTGGGCTTATTTACGAATGAGGGCCTAATTTCTTAAATGCTATCAAAACAGAGGGGGGCTTATTCAAAGACATGGTCTTATTTCCGGTCAAATACGGTAATGACAAGATTGAAAATTAAATAGTGGAGCTGTATAGACTGATGGCCTCTTGCTTTAAAGGTAGAGTAAACTCAAACAAGAGCCTTATGTGCTGGAAAGATACATACCCGGACCACCAACACATACTGACACTTTAACAAATGAAAAATGCGTAATTTTAGAGTTAATAAAAAACATGGTTATTCCTGCTAACTGGGGGCAGCCATTTTGTTTCGTTTTTGTGACGTCCGGTGGTATAGCTTGGGGCGAAGTGACGTCAGCTCCGTCCATCTTCTCTATGCACAGTGTAAACAAACGCTCTAATTTACGACAAGGCGCTTCGCTTTCATCAACCTGACTTGTAAAACAACATTAATGACTTGATAGTATAATAAACTATTTAACTAAATATATTTCAGGTTACATCAATAGAATGAAATGGAGTTATAGTATTTTTTTTTTTTTTTAAATCCAAAGAAAAAATGCATACTATTAGGCCTATTCGAGCAAAAAAATACCACTCACGATACCCAAGTGATACTTTTCTTTTCTTTGGGACGACATAATTGGTCACTTTTGTGATTTTAGATGAGAAAGTCTATTTAATCAAGGGTTTTACAGAATTACTTACAGTAATAAAGCAGGGTGGTTGGTAATGTCCATTACTATTTGAGGTGTATCCGTGCTGTTATCACACAGTATCCTGTGATCTTCATAAAAGAGGCACGTCTTTTTAGTGTTTCTAGACACAGTGTCTGGGGATTGTCTGAATATACACCTGCCAATCAGGAACCACAGAAAGGCCACGGAAAGAAAAGACCAATTAACCAAGAAAACACTCCGATTATTGTTTCAGTACGTGGGTTAATTTATGTACGAAACATAATACAGTTATTTCAACACTGACAATGGTGGTTTATTTTGTATTGAAAAATAATATATAATTGGTGCTGGCTTAAATTACTAGGATGGATATTATTACAGAACACTGCGATGCATCTGCAAAAATCAGGTATGGTTTGTTTCTTCAGTTCGAAGACTAATTCCTGATGTAACATGTTAGGTATTACATAACCACCAGCTCGCCAGAGGGCGTATTCACTGGGATGGTACAAAATGGCTGCGCCCGTTATATATAATAGCCGTCACATTTAACTGTTTTATTAATTAACTATACGATTATACTTGTTGATATTAAGCAATAATGTGCATTATATATCGTTGAATATGCATACCAGGCCAAATGCCTTAATTGTCCCCTCCTTTAATAAAAATTTATTTATAATATTATTTGTCCTTTCTTTTGTGTATATTTTGTGGACATTTGTTATTTATGGGGGTTTTCGACCATTTTCTGTTGAGAATGGGCTATGGAAGATTCACAAGTTTCGTTAAATAGTCATGCTAATGATGAAGATCTTATAGACATTGACTTAGAAGTCTCAAAAAGTATTACAGTTTAAAAAGTTAAAAATAATTGTCTTAATTAATATTTGCAGTATTAAATATATATATATATATATATATGTATGTATGTATGTATGTATATGTATGTATGTATGTATATATATATGTATATATATATATATATATATATATATATATATATATATATATATATATACACGTATATATAATAAATCTCCTGGGCTACATGATTTTACACCAGAATTTTAAAAAATATTTTGAAAAGATATTAGAATGTTTTTATTTTGAAGTATCAACACGAACTTTTAATCACACAAAAAAATTGTTGCTTTTTAAGAAAACAATAATATTTTAAAATCTGGAAACCAATTTCTGTTCTTAATCTGGGTGTATAGTCAATAGTATATACATGTAAGTGTTTAGACAAATTAATACCTGAAACTCAAAAGGGTTTTCCGACTGGAAGATCTATGGTAGAATTACTTTAGTATTTGATACATTCTACTAGTGACAACAGCATTCCAGCACTACTCTTGCTAGTTTCTTTCATATGCCTTGAGTCCTTTTATACACTAAAATTAAATTAATTGTATGTATTATATTAAGAAACTATCTGTCAGTACAAACAGTGGCAGCATAAACTGTAATAAAATAAAAGTATAATGTTGATTATCACCATATTCGTGAACCATAGCAATCATCTAATACGTGTTGTTACCATATCTTAACTATTTTATGTTTTGAAAAACCAGCAATGCTAAAAAAAAAACAAAAAAAAATCATATTGATAATGTATCACACAACGTGAATATACATGTAGTTAATTGTTTACCAATTTCGTTAACATTTAGATGGCCTGAACTAAGCAGTATGGTGTACACATGTAAACATGACAGCCCTAAATTTTTGTAATAACTTAAAGTCAAAATATATTTTACTTAGTACTCAAATTTTTGTTTGTTTTGTTATACACTTGTTGACTGAAAAACAGTTTTTAAAGTGACTTGTGAATAAGTACATAAGGTACAATTGAACAAACAGATCTAAAGGTTGGTTCTCAGTAAAACACACTATAGGTAGTACTAGACCAAATAACTTCCGGCTGGGTCAAAGTTGGAGGTGCACTGAACTTTTGATAGAGAAGTGAACACCACAAGTCCTGTGATTGGTTATAAATGTGAGTGTGTTGGTTGTAAAAAATAATAGTTTTATCTGGGTTAAAAAAAAATGCAATTTTATTTCATCTAGTACCAATGTGTCAAGTAGCCTTGTGCTTGAAACATGTATGGGGTACCTGTAAAAAAAAGTACTCGAATTTTGTGCGGAACTAGGGTAGTCATAGACGCTACCCGTTATCTCAGAAACGAGCAGCTTGACCCCCATTTGTTTCTGATTCACTTTAAGTGTGAGGGGTGGTAGTATTTATATCCGTGGCGTTTATGTCGGTTGATACGTTGCAGGTAGGAGTTTTAGCCACATATGTTACTATTGTCGTCTATGGGATTTGATTTGGTAGTATACACCCTATATAATTAGCTCAGTAAAACACACCATATAATTAGTCTCAGTAAAACACACTATATAATTAGTCTCAGTAAAACACATCATATAATTAGCTCAGTAAAACACACCATATAATTAGTCTCAGTAAAAAACACCATATAATTAGCTCAGTAAAACACACCAGATAATTAGTCTCAGTAAAACACACCATATATTTAGCTCAGTGAAACACACCATATAATTAGTCTGAGTAAAACAGACCATATAATTAGTCTCAGTAAAACAGACCAGATAATTAGTCTCAGTAAAACACACCATATAATTAGCTCAGTAAAACACACTATATAATTAGTCTCAGTAAAACGCACTGTATAATTAGCTCAGTAAAACACCATATAATTAGTCTCAGTAAAACACCATATAATTAGCTCAGTAAAACACACCATATAATTAATTACAGCCGTGTCTGTTATATCGGCACATCCGGTGATTCAGCACACTTGGTATTGTTGTCGGTGTATTTAACGAATTAAAGTTCAATTCCTTTTTCGGTTATTTTTATTTAAACTGAAAAGGAAAACACAGAAAAGTGCAAACAAAACTAAAGTTTCACACCTTAATTGACAGTCATTCCAGTTCACAATTGTTACAAAAAAATAAAAGCAAAATAAGATCCATGTTTGTGGACAATCTACAGGTACCTGAGAAAAAAAATCCATGTTGGCATGTTAGCCATGCATGACAATAAACATGTATGCATCTGCAGTACTATGTCACTTAACGATTCCGAAACTTATCATGAGAAGGGTCATGTGTTATCGTTCATTTTCATAGTAATATTTTTAACAAGACAAAACAAAAAATTACTAAAATAATCCTGGAACAATAGTGTAGCATTTATGGGCTACAAAGTGAGGTAATGGGTGGTCTATAAATAGCGGGGTCACCGTTCCACATCTACTGCGCTGAATCACCGGACATGCAAATCTTTTTGGATACAAGGGGGTGTCTACATTTATGCACAATTTTAAAATGTTTATCTACTACAGACATAAAACAATTTGTAGTGTATCTTAGATTATGCACTGCTTCATTGGTGAGAGACACATTTTATTAAGTATTTCACAGTGTTTAGAAAATGGTCTTTGAATGCTTAGGTGCACCGATACACCTGACAGCACTGTACGTATAGCTCAGGAGTATAGTACCAGTTACTTTTGAGGAATGTTCTGTTTATCTTTCACGTAATATAATGTCTGTCAGCAGAAATATTTGCAGTTGTCAGTTATTTCAATCTTGGTATTTTTATTATTGCCATGTGTTGCCACTTTCCATGTTTTGTTTTTTTATACACAGAATGGTTAAGAGCAGCCCGAACTAAAGCAGCAGAACGTTCTCAAACACAAGCTGAAGAAAAGATGGAGAAAATGCAAGAAATATTTGGAGTACTAGTAAGTTATAAGAAACCATTAGCCTAAGGGCTCTGTGGATTCCTCCCAGAGGAGATACAAAGCTTCTTCATGGGGTACATACAGAACGTGACACACCATATTATATTATGTGGATTCCTTCCAGGGGAGATACAAAGCTACTTCATGGGGTACATACAGAACGTGACACACCATATATTATGTGGATTCCTTCTAGGGGAGATACAAAGCTACTTCATGGGGTACATACAGAACATGACACACCATATTATATTATGTGGATTCCTCCCAGGGAAGAATACAAAGCTTCTTCATGGGGTACATACAGAACGTGACACACAATATTATATTCTGTGGATTCCTCCCAGGGGACAATACAAAGCTTCTTCATGGGGTACATACAGAACGTGACACACCATATTATATTCTGTGGATTCCTCCCAGGGGAGAATACAAAGCTTCTTCATGGGGTACATACAGAACGTGACACCATATTATATTCTGTGGATTCCTCCCAGGGAAGAATACAAAGCTTCTTCATGGAGTATGTACAGAACGTGACACACCATACTATATTCTGTGGATTCCTCCCAGGGAAGAATACAAAGCTTCTTCATGGGGTATGTACAGAACGCAGTGTTCTTGCTGCTCAATTTGAGTGGGGCAGCCCACCCTGCTATTTCATTTTGCCGCCCTCTTTTCACGTTCTACCACCCTCCTTTATTTTTCTGTGTCTCTCTTTATTTTCCTGAACCCTACTTTATTTTACAGCACCCATCTCCGCTATTTCCAGATACATACTTCCCCCCCCCCCCCCCCCCCCGGAAAATGTTTTCGATCAGTCAGCACACTGGACATCAATCTTTTCAAATGACACTCATTTTCTACAAATATCTTGTTTTGAGCAGCAGGATTTTTGTTAGCATACATTTTGCATTTCTCTCATTATTTATTTCTTTATTTTATTTTATTTTATTTATTAATCATCTTTATTTATATATTTATTTAGGCATTTTTTGCAATCCCCAAATCTTACAATAATCTAAATATTTGTATATATTAAACTACGACTTATGTCTATGTGTAATATAATATTTTCTCCCATCCCTAACTATGCAAGACAGGCCCATTCCATGATGTCAGCCCATATGGAATAAATCTGTCTTGCATAGGCTACGATGTCGTTACATTTAACATGAGTATAGAAGTTACTTTTTTAAACATCTTTGTTTGTGTAAAATAATGGTTTATTTCTCAAATGGATGAGAGAAAAAGACTCCATCATATGCGGTCATGTGGGATAGAAAAAGTACACCTTCAGTGGTGAAAATTTCGACCCTGGTACTCAGCAAACTTCATCCCGGGTCAAAATTTCCACCACCCATCTGTCTGTCTTTTAACTTTTTCTTGTCGGACCATATCTTGCATACAGATTCATACAGGCCCATCAAACCTCGCATGTAGGAACAACTTGGGATGGTGGTGTGTCACATACTATTACTAGGTCACTGTGACTTACTTTTCATGGTCTACTGCATATAACAGTAAATCCATGTCCGGACCATATCATGCATACAGATGCATATAGGACCATCACACCTAACATGTAGGAACAACTTGGGATGGTGTTTGGTCCAAAACAAATTGTTCATCCATCTCATTGCAAACATTTCACATAATTTGAAGTAAATCATACCTATAACATATTCATTAATATAGATATGGTTTCCATCAAACTCCTGATATCATGTACCTCACCGGTACTCTTGTTTATAGTAGCTGTCTATTCCATTAAAAAAAAAGTATATTGGGTTTGGCTTGTGCAGTTGACACTCACTAATATAATTATAATTAACTATATATTATCAGCTAAGCCATACATGTAGGCTACAGGAATATCCATGGTACTTTTTATAAATCTCATTCCAGAAATCTGTTTTGGATGAAGAAAAACGTCAAAGAAAAGAAGCTGAAGAGCAGGTAAGTGCTGGTGTAGGTTTAATGTGTGTACAGCAGGTGAGTGCTGGTGTAGGTTTAATGTGTGTACAGCAGGTGGGTGCTGGTGTAGGTTTAATGTGTGTACAGCAGGTGGGTGCTGGTGTAGGTTTAATGTGTGTACAGCAGGTGGGTGCTGGTGTAGGTTTAATGTGTGTACAGCAGGTGAATGCTGGTGTAGGTTTAATGTGTGTACAGCAGGTGGGTGCTGGTGTAGGTTTAATGTGTGTACAGCAGGTGGGTGCTGGTGTAGGTTTAATGTGTGTACAGCAGGTGAGTGCTGGTGTAGGTTTAATGTGTGTACAGCAGGTGAGTGCTGGTGTAGGTTTAATGTGTACAGCAGGTGGGTGCTGGTGTAGGTTTAATGTGTGTACAGCAGGTGAGTGCTGGTGTAGGTTTAATGCGTGTACAGCAGGTGAGTGCTGGTGTAGGTTTAATGTGTGTACAGCAGGTGAGTGCTGGTGTAGGTTTAATGTGTGTACAGCAGGTGGGTGCTGGTGTAGGTTTAATGTGTGTACAGCAGGTGAGTGCTGGTGTAGGTTTAATGTGTGTACAGCAGGTGAGTGCTGGTGTAGGTTTAATGTGTGTACAGCAGATGAGTGCTGGTCTACATAGGTTTAATGTGTGTACAGCAGGTGAGTGCTGGTGTAGGTTTAATGTGTGTACAGCAGGTGAGTGCTGGTGTAGGTTTAATGTGTGTACAGCAGGTAAGTGCTGGTGTAGGTTTAATGTGTGTACAGCAGGTGAGTGCTGGTGTAGGTTTAATGTGTTGAGTTGTAGAGCCTATGTTGACATTTAGACAGATACACCTGTATCACATAGGAGAACCACATCTAATTTTTCGAAATGCAAAACATCATCATGATTTTTGCAGGATGCAAACATTTAAAAAGATTTTTTGATTATCTCAACTAGAAGAAAATGCTCTGGTGTCATTGTAAGTCCCACTTGACCATTGTTATATTTCTTTTTATATCCCATCATTTTTATACTACTGAAGGGGCGGGATCTATCTCAGTCAGTAAATCGTTTGCTTGAGGTGCTTTTATTGCAGTATCAAACCTCCTTTATGGACCCCTTGCCTCAAGATTGGTATATCAAAGGTCATGGTATGTGCTGAAGACTGCAAGTCAAAATGACCAAATGTTTGACATTTGATGGATGATGTATCAGTGTAAATCTAGTGGTATTATTGAACAAAGTTTTTTACTATTGGAAATAAGGTTATCTTGATATTAACTGAGTGTTAAAATGTGAGAGACTGTCCTGTACAGTTGAGGTTATTAGGTCATCCTGATTAAGAACCAAACTCATATTACCATATCTCCCATTTGAGGACCAAAAATATTTTTTTTGTTTCTCATACTACATGTGTTATGTAAACAAAAATAACCTTTTAAAAAGCTGTCATCAAAAGCATTGCTATTTTGGTCTCTTTTGCACAGAGTATTATACCTACACACACCAGTAGCTTGTGTCCCTTACTTCAGATATTATTCCTACAACAAGCCTGAAAATGTTTAAACATTAGGTTATCTTCATATTTTCAGGTTTCAAAGCTGCAGGAGAGACTAAGCATGTTGGAAGCTGAAGCTTCCATTGCCAAAAACCAGGTTGAAGCCCTCCAAACAACCAGACCAAAAACAGCACGACCAAAGACTCCTCAAGTATATCATTTGTATTTGTCTGTCTGTAGTAACATTTTAGTCCTAGTTTTACATTACTTTACGTGTTCCATACTGGACAGTTGAGACAATAACAGCAAGTTACACAAATCTTTTATAATCTGAAGTTATGATCTACTGACATTAAAAAAAATCTAGAAAATGTTGAAGAAGTAGTTTTTCTACATTTTCATCTCATTTTTAGTTTACATACCTTAAAGTGATAACAGTTTGTAGTTTAAGAGAAGATCTAAGATTATTAAGAGGGGTAGACACAAGAATTCTGAAAAGGGGTTTCACTGGGTTGGAGAAAGGCTGATAATAAACTAAAGCATGCTGGTGTTTAGATAAAATAAGAAAACTACCTTTAAAACTCCTTTAAAACAGTTTTTTCAGGTGAAAAGGGTTGACAATAAACTACCTTTAAAACTCCTTTAAAACTGTTTTTTTTCAGGTGAAAAGGGTTGACAATAAACTACCTTTAAAACTCCTTTAAAACTGTTTTTTCAGGTGAAAAGGGTTGACAATAAAGTAAGTTTATGGTACATGCAGGGCACAGATATAGGTTTTTTGTTTTAATGTAGGTGACATAATCCTGACACTTATTTTATATTTGAAAAATCTAAAAGTCCTTTTCATTGTTAAAGGCGAATGAGCTAAGCTTTGGGAAAAGGGGAGAGATCTATAGTGAAGTTAAGGATTGGAAAATGTTATAATACAAATGCAATTTTGATATATAGATATTTACAATAAATGTGTTATTTGTCACATTGTTTATTTGTGATAAAAACTTGTCATCATGAAAAGTGGATATTAATGTAATGTATTTTGGTGTTGTTAATAAACGAGGCCCCTCATCCCAACCCATGTTGACTTTAACTGTGGTGGAGGGAACGTCTGGGTCCCACCTAAATCTGTACCTGCATGTAGTATGATAAACACGATATAATTTTATTTAATCAACATGCACATCTTGTAAAATAACATTGTTGTCTACACTGTAGAAATGTTTTTCTTTTTTTTTAGTGTATTGATGCATGTACAACTGAATGAGAATATTTTGTATTTCTTTTATTGTAAATCTATATGTATTATGACACTAGTATTGTGGTTGATCAACAATAGCTTAAACTCTCGTACAAAGTGTTATATTTTTAACTGCATGGTTATCTGTATATATAGTAGAATCTCGTTGGGTTGATCACAGTTGGGGCACCATGATTTGTTCGACCCACCGGCTAGTTCGAGTCAAGCATTTGACCACCTTCAGGAGTGTCTGTGACCCTTTATAATTAGAATTAACAATTTAAAACCGAAGTGCATTTTTTTTTTTTATGTAATAAAATATATCAAGAAATTATTTGCATTACATACTGCAAAAGAAAGCATTAAGTATAGAAGTTTGTTTTGATTTTATTGAATCAAATACAATTTGGGGCAGGATATAGCCCAGTGCAAGTCAAACATTACTCACATTCAGTTTATGGTGCAAGTCAAACATTACTCACATTCGATTTATGGTGCAAGTCAAACATTACTCACATTCGGTTTATGGTGCAAAACATTACTCACATTCGGTTTATGGTGCAAGTCAAACATTACTCACATTCGGTTTATGATGCAAGTCAAACATTACTCACATTCGGTTTATGATGCAAGTCAAACATTACTCACATTCGGTTTATGGTGCAAGTCAAACATTACTCACATTCGGTTTATGGTGCAAGTCAAACATTACTCACATTCGATTTATGATGCACGTCAAACATTACTCACATTCGGTTTATGGTGCAAGTCAAACATTACTCACATTCGGTTTATGGTGCATGTCAAACATTACTCACATTCGGTTTATGGTGCAAGTCAAACATTACTCACATTCGATTTATGATGCATGTCAAACATTACTCACATTCGGTTTATGATGCAAGTCAAACATTACTCACATTCGGTTTATGGTGCAAGTCAAACATTACTCACATTCGGTTTATGGTGCAAGTCAAACATTACTCACATTCGATTTATGATGCACGTCAAACATTACTCACATTCGGTTTATGGTGCAAGTCAAACATTACTCACATTCGGTTTATGGTGCATGTCAAACATTACTCACATTCGGTTTATGGTGCAAGTCAAACATTACTCACATTCGATTTATGATGCATGTCAAACATTACTCACATTCGGTTTATGATGCACGTCAAACATTAATGATAAGATTGAGATGATCAAATATAACAATAGAAAACAAACACTGTAATTGTTTTGGAATAATATGGCCGCAACTACATACCCCATTTTTTCAGGATCTGGGAGATGTACTGAAAACCGATTGTATTGGGCTATCGGTGTCCCCACGGTACAATGGGTAACAAAACTTCTGCCTGAGTCCCACAGATCAGAATGAGGACCACAGACCAGTCGTAGTTACACACACTTTCACTTTATTAACTTGCCTTCCTGGTATTATCTTTGACAAGGGTAAGCGAACTCTTTCCATGGTACCACAGATAAGAGCGGGCTCCTCTCGGTAACAAGAATGGGCCCTATCCCACTCATTCATACTGCACAATATGTAATGACCCCTGAAAACATGTGCAGCTCAAACCTGTGATCCTCCCTCACCTCCCAGATCCTGCCCCCACAAACCAAAAGTTGTGACGTTTTTATTATAATACAAAATAACACATTCACAAATACATTGGTTACTCATTAACTCTATGCCTGGTTTATAACAATAAAAATAAGATTGCTAATTGAGACGCGATTGCATTAAAAAGTTATTTTAAAATTTAAAAACACAAGTTTGTCGTTTGATATACTTCCAGTCTTGCAACAGTTCTTGTTAAGTACAAGTGGCCAGTCAGTATGTTCATAGTGTCTTGAGATCCTCGAAATACACACTGAAAATACAACAAAAACACTGAGCAGCAGAATATGAAATTAATAACTTGCCGACCAAACTACTTACAATACTCCCTAACATGCTAGTGACAGTTTAATTAAAATTCTGGGAAGGGTGGGTGGGATTAAATAAGTTTTAATAAATAGTCCAGCTTCCTTCAAAACGTAACGACAAAGTGTTTAATTTCTGTAAGAATATAAACAATGACGTCAAATATTTGACATCATTGAATATTAATATCAACACAGCCGAGTGGTCTCCCTTGACTATGAGCTATGCAAATAACCTACACAGTAAACCATACTTACATTAAAAACAGTTATTTTGCAATGACTGCAATAACTGCCATTTCTCACATTTGGTTTATGATGCAAGTCAAACATTATTCACATTCGTTTTAGATAATGCTGCTTTGTCAGCTTGTCTTTGAAGATGTTTAAAACAATGATTTGGAATTGTACTAGTTGTTGTTTTGAGTTGTTTTGAGTTGTTTTATTTTTTATTTTATTTTATCTAACTCTGTTTTAGTTGAGTTTTAGGTATTCTGTATTGTACATTAATTTGCACTTACATCTTGATAATAATTTGTGGTTTTTAACTAAACACATGTTAGTTTTAGATTGTTGCTTATACACACACGCATGCTCACTGATTAAAGAACTGGATTTGGCAGAAGGCATTTTGATTTTTGAGAATGGTGTAAATAAAATATTCATTACAGTTAATTACTCCTACCAACTGTAACCAAATGACAAAAAAATAATTCATTTTAACTTAGGTCTCACTACACAGTTCACTTCCAGGTGAGAGTTCATATATCATAGTCGACTGTTTGGAATGAATACATATAATACATATGTATAAGCATTAGGTCTACAGCTACGGAATGTCTGTTTAACATCTGCATCATTGATATCAAGTGTTTTTTCTCCCTCATGCAGAAGTGATTACAACATATGTAAATTAAATCCATCATTCGCAGCCATCAGTTACACCAAGCTTGTTCATAATTTGTTTATATATGCCCAAAGCCTACCATTTAAAGTAAAACATGTCACAGGCAAATATGTATATAGATGCTTTTAAAAGTGGTCCCATTCTAATTAATACTGTGAAACTTCTCAAAACCAGACCTTCAATAAACTGGAATTCCCTCGAAACCAAACTTATTTCATTGTTCTCTGTTTTACACAGCATTCTTTGGTGTGTTTTTAAGCATGTTCTCCTGAAGTGCTTTGGTACCCTAAATGCTTTCCTTCACATTTTTCACATAGCCAACTGAACTTAACTTTAATGATTTTGTCTTTGTACCCAAATGACCTCATTTGGACCCAAAATGTCCTGGTGTGTCACAATATTATTAGTCAGGAGGTGCAGCATTATTTCTAGTATAGATGGTGCTGTTGTAACTTCTGTGGTAATTTAGAATTTGTTTTTAAATATTGACACGCAGGTTCAAAATCGACCAGAAACCAGAAATTTGTTTTGTTTGGTCATATTATTGTTATTATTATTAAAATGATTATTGCTTAAATGATGACAATATTACAGGTAATCCAACCAGTAGTACAAGAAAGCAACATCAGTTTGGATGATTTAGAGATACTAAACAGTACTGCTAAAGATCTACACAAGTCACATGTGCACCTAAAGATGAATGTAGAGCGCCATCTTGGTATGCTACAGCAGATGGTTAAAGAGGTAATCATTACTTTCATCTTTTATTAACATTATACTTGTAGGGACCCACTTCCATTAAGTTCACCATCATGGCAGACTAGACTAGTACTGGTGGATGTGCATTCATGATTGGTAGGGGACTAGCTTACACTGATCCTACCAACAACTTTAGTATAACTACTTGTATTCATCCAGCTGATATTGCGTTTAATGGGGCAGGACATAGCCCAGTGGTAATGCAGGCTAGGATCAATCCGCGTTCTTGCCAGTGCACCACGACTTGTATAGCAGGTTTCCTCTCTAAGACTATATATCAAAATTACCAAATGCTTGACATTCAGTAGCAGATGATTAATAAATCAGTGTGCTCTAGTGGTATTGTTAAAACAAAACAAACTAAACATTTTTGATTTCACTGAAATGTTTAGTGGGCAATAGGTTACATTGATTTCACTGAAATGTTTAGTGGGCAGTAGGTTACGTTGATTTCACTGAAATGTTTAGTGGGCAGTAGGTTACGTTGATTTCACTGAAATGTTTAGTGGGCAGTAGGTTACGTTGATTTCACTGAAATGTTTAGTGGGCAGTAGGTTACGTTGATTTCACTGAAATGTTTAGTGGGCAGTAGGTTACGTTGATTTCACTGAAATGTTTAGTGGGCAATAGGTTACGTTGATTTCACTGAAATGTTTAGTGGGCAATAGGTTACATTGATTTCACTGAAATGTTTAGTGGGCAATAGGTTACATTGATTTCACTGAAATGTTTAGTGGGCAATAGGTTACATTGATTTCACTGAAATGTTTAGTGGGCAATAGGTTACATTGATTTCACTGTTTACATTGTTCTAGCAGTATTGACCTTCATGACTAGAATTCTCCACTTACTGAAGCCGATAACACTGCAGAGATGCTGTATTTTGAACTGATCATTTTATTAAAATTACTTGTGTCCTTTATTAGACTTTATTTTATTTATTTATAAATATTTGTTGATTTGAGATGGATTTACCCTTTTTTAATTACATTGATATGAACATATGATGGATGTAACTACATGTATCAGTGACACCAAATAAGTTTATGTTAAACAAAACATTTAATTCTGCAGAATTCTTGTATTGATTTTATTGAAATATTTGGTTGGGACTAGCTTACATTGATTTTACTGAAATGCTTGTAGGAACTAGCTTATGTCAGTTTGAATGAAATGTTTGGTAGATACATGTATCTTAGATTAGTGACTAAAATAGTGTCGCAAATAGAATAAAAATTATTTCCGTTGATTATGTCTTTCATATTAAACTGACAAGTAAATATTTTGTAAATATCTATTTAATGATACTCTACCTAATATAGCATTGACTTGTTTGGGCTCTCATTGATGAACAATGTGGTGTTTACTCTTGAAATTAAAAGACAAATGTCAGTAAGCAGGTGATTTGTGTACTTTATTGAAACAGACTATAACACATTTTGATCGACATGTGTCAATTTCATTTACCCATAAACAAACTTTTAATTTAAAACTGCCAGCATAAATTATTAATTATGATCAGCATATTTAGTGAATATAAATTCAATATAAGTACATTAGAAATTTACACAATCTTGCAACCACTTAAAGATGCTATATCATAGTTATACATGTATGTGAGCATCTGTTTGTGATAAAAATTGTCCAATAAAAATGTATTTTCTACTAGTAGATAAAATTATTTTGTTAGAATCATTTATGGGCATATAGTTGAAGGTTTAGTCAAAATTTTAAAGCAAAATTTAATTTTAAAAAATTTGCAATAGCTGTCATTATGCAACTTGGAGATAGCACCTTTAATACATAGCACCTTTAATATCGGTACAATAGACCACACACTCAGAATGGTTCTTGACAGTTTTGCTCAAAAGTTACTTAGAAATGTCTATAAATATTTAGTTTTGGGAGCGTCCCTCGCATATTGCAACAGCAATAAAACTGACAAATGTCCATCAAAATTTGTTATAGTCTGTTCCAATAAAGTGCACAAATCACCTGTTTACTGACATCTTTCTTTTACTTTCAAGAGTAAACACCACCAGGCTTGTACATCAATGAGATCCCAAACAAGTAAATGCTAAATTAGGTAGAGTATCATTAAATAGATATTTACAAAATATTTACTTGTCAGTTTAATATGAAAGACATAATCGATGAAAATCATTTTTATTCTATTTCCGACATTACTTTAGGTTACATTGATTTCACTGAATGTTTATGTTGATTTCATATTAGTGGGGACTAGTTTACACTGATTACGCTTAAATATTTGGTGGGGACTAGGTTACATTGATTTCAAAGAAATGTTTGGTGGGCACTAGACATTGATTTCACTGAAATGTTTGGTGGGCATTAGACATTGATTTCAAAGAAATGTTTGGTGGGCACTAGACATTGATTTCAGTGAAATGTTTGGTGGGCACTAGACATTGATTTCAATGAAATGTTTGGTGGGCACTAGGCATTGATTTCAATGAAATGTTTGGTGGGCACTAGACATTGATTTCAATGAAATGTTTGGTGGGCACTAGACATTGATTTCAATGAAATGTTTGGTGGGCACTAGACATTGATTTCAATGAAGTGTTTGTCAGGGACAAGCCTGCTAATTAACACTTTTTCTTTTTAAATATTAAATAAATTTTACTGAAATATTTGATTGGAACTAGCTTACATTGATTTCACTGAAATGTTTAGTAGGTACTAGCTTACATTAGTGAGGACTAGCTGACATTAGTGGGGACAAGCATGTATTCATTTCACTGAAATGTAGGGACTAGCTGTGACGTTTTTATATATATATATGGACTGTCTCGCACATGGAGGAAACAACACAAAATGAGAAAGCGGAAGCAGCTCTGTGTTAAGGACATCTTTAACGCTAGCCGACATGACACGTCATCTACAGACATTACATGGTGTCAGAAAGTGAAAAATCACTGAATTTCTTGGTTATTGAACGCACACTTACATACAAACATGGCATATATGAACATTGATCACCCATGCATTGACTGGGATGCATCAGAGTTATATCAAGAATTCTAAAGATTTAAAAGTCATGTAGGGTTTGTATTTGATGGTCCATTATCGTCACTCACGGACAAACAAAAAGCAGGCTGGTTAGGCACATGGATCGGCGCTCATGGCAGAGAAGTATACAAAACTCTTTCTTGGGAAGGTCAAAAAGATAATCCAAAATATGTACTAGATAAATACGAAGCTTATATTAGACCAAGAAAAAACAAACGTGTCCCTAGGCACAAATTAAAACAAAGGAGACAAGCAGCGGGTTTTTTTTTTGACAATTTTGTGAAAGACTTGAGGTTAATACTGATGGATTATGAATATGCTGATTGATTATATCATTGATGGTATGTACAACAAAAAGATACAAGAAAGATTGCTTGACAGAGGATAAAATCTGTCACTTCCAAAAGCCATCGAGATCGGACAGCAATATGAACTGTCACAGAAGCAAATTCGAATTGTCAGAGACAAAGACACAATGTGAGTACAATCTATCACAAACACAAAGAAACGATAATTAATCAGAATCTGTCTGAACACAAATGTGGAACACAACAACACAATAAAGAGAACTACATGCACTGTGGAAAAGACCCCAAACACTCCAAAACTAGTGGTAAATATCCTGCCATGGGAACAACATGTTACTACTGTTCTAAACCAAATCATTGGATGACAGTGTGTCTAAAATGCAAGAAAGACAATAATATTATACATACAGTCCAATATCCTTCTGATCCAGAGTCAGAGTCTGAAGTTTTGAATATTCACATGGCATCTGATCCTAACTCAAAAAAATTACAAGTGGAACCAAATAGCAGTTATACACGGAAAAAACATCAACTTCAAAATTGATACTGGAGCAAAGTGTAACAGCATGAAACTAAAAGACTACCAAAAGCTGTCTCATCTTAGTGATCTCTACACATCAAAGCAAGTATTATGTTCATACTCCAACCACTATGTCTGTCCAGTTGGCACTACAAGCCTGCTCATCAAATGTAATCAGAAAATGACAACAACAGAATTTGAGATAGTTAACCTTGATTAAGAAACTGTCGTATCTGGACATACTGCAGAGACACAAGGATTGATAATATGACTTGCAACTAGTGACAAAGAAATGCAAAACAGACCACCATCTCATAGACCTGATGACATTTGGGCAGAATTTCCAGAGCTCGGCAAGACAACTGGAACACTTCCGGGTGAGTATTCAATAAAATTAAAACCAGGAATAAAGGGTGTAGTGCATGCTGCACGACGTCAGCCAGCAGCACTACGTGAGAAAATAATTAAGAAACTCAAGGAAATGGAAACTAATGGACACATCACAAAAGTGGAAGAACCAACAGAGTGGGTAAGTTCTATGACAGTTTCTTTGCGAAATGACAAAATTCTCATTTGCATAGACCTGCGAGATCTCAATGCTGCTATCAAGAGAGAACATTATTCTATGCGTACTATAGAAGACATAATAGCAGAAATTCCTGAAGCTAATGTATTCTCAAAACTAGATGCAAAAAGTAGATTTCTCCACATCAAACTTGACAAACCTTCCTCCTATCTCACAACATTCAACACACCCATAGGAAGGTACAGATGGTTACGTCTTCCAGTTGGAATTTCCTGTGCACCCGAAGTATTCCAGAGAATAATGGATCAAATGCTAGAAGGAATAAAAGGGGCATACACAGCAATGGATGATATTCTCGTGGCCGGCCGTGATATTGAACATCATGACCAAATTCTGAAACAAGTTGTAGAGAGAGCCATAAGCTACAATCTTTGGACCCTTCCAAAATAAAATCACTTCAGGACATGCCCACGTCAAATAACAAAGAAGATCTGAAGTGATTTCTAGGATTCATCACATATGTTCGAAAGTTCATTCCAAATCTCAGTGAAGAAACCAGCCCTTTGAGAACACTGTTGAAGGAAGATGGTCTTTTTGAATTGCAACAACCTCAAGAAGAAGCATTCCACTGACTTAAGATCTCTGCTGCAGTCCTGCAGTTCTCACTTACTATGATGTTAACAATCCAGTAGAAATTCAATGCGATGCTAGTCAGCACGATCTTGGAACCAGTTCTACTCCAAGAAGAGAAACCAGACATTCCATATCTAGAATCAGTCAGCACTCAGGATTTCATTTCTGTTACAAAAGATAAATATGAAGAAATCAAAGAGAAAACACAACAAGAGTTGAATCATCTACAAAGAGTTAGTCTAGATGGATGGCCATATTTAAAATCTGACCTACCAACAACTCTCCGACCTTATTGGGACTCGTGTGCTGAACTAACAGTATCTGATTGAATCATATACAGAAATACATGCTAAAAATCATTCACGAGTCTCACCTGGGAATCGTAAAATGTAAACAACGAGGAAGAGAAGTAATGTATTGGCCGTCAATGAATGCAGAGATAGAAGATACAGTCAAGAACTGCACTAAATGTGCAGAATTCCCAAGAAACAATTCAGCAGAACCTCTCATGCCTACTTCAGTACCCAACTATCCATTTGCAGAAGTCTCCACCAGGGCTTCTAGATTATGGTAGCCCCACTCCCATGGCTAGTGATATTCAGTGTTGGGCTAGTAAATAATTACTATAACTAGCCAGACGAATAGTGGAAAAAAATACCCTTGTCAAATGCAACATTTACATATTTTGTAAATATGAATATCCTGCCCCCTCTTTCCACCCCAATCTAAGGATTTTTAAGCTCAATTTCCCTCTTTAGGTGATGTATCTAATTATTACTATTAGTAAAATTGTATTTATTTTAAGTAAGGCTAGTGAATATTTAACCATGGCTAGTAGATTTTTAAAATCACTGATCCCATGGCTAGTGGATTTTTATAAAATTCTAGAAGCCCCGTCTCCACAGATATTTTTGACTTCGAGGGAAAGAACCATCTCATTACGGTTGATTATTTTTCCAAAATATATTGAGGTGGATCAACTTAGAAATCTCACCAGTGAACATGTTATTGAAAAACTAAAAAGTCAGTTTTGTCGTCATGGCATACCTAAAAAACTACGGAGTGATTGCGGAGTGATTGGACACTTTCAAAGTTCCAATGGGGAGGCAGAACGTGCTGTTCAGGCAGTACAGAAACTGTGGAGAAAGAACACCGACCGATATCTTGCACTACTTGACTACCGAACAACTCCATTAGAAGGAATCAATCTTTCTCCGGCACAGCTTCTGATGGGACGTCGCCCTAGAAATAAACTACCATCATCCCGAGGCCTTTTGACTCCTTCATCTTACAATCAAGAAGTCATCAAACAGTGTCTTAACCTTGAAAAGGAGAGACAGAAATACTATCACGACAAACCAAATATTACAAGTCATGCTCCATTCCAACCAGGAGACCAGGTATGCATGGCCCCACTACCGGGTTCAAAAGAATGGCATGCAGCTGTGGTACTGAAGCGCCATCCCCTGCCAAGATCGGTCATAGTACAATCAGGAAACCAGATATTTTGATGTAACAGAAAACATCTACACAGTTCAACTGCAGAGGCAAACAAAATGCCTTTACAGGCAGAAGAAAATTTGGTATATGAGCCTCTTGAAACCGGGCCCAACAATTACACAAATTCCCATGGTCCTCGCCGCTGAAGTCGAATCGGACCAAAGTAATGCCTTCTCCATCTACTCTTCCGATAGAAGAAACAAAACCTGATGAGACTCTCTGTACTAGGTCTGGCCGTTCTATTCGTCAACCAAAGCGACTGGATTTGTAGAAACTTATGTATATATTTATTCAGACTTCATTCATTCATTAGATAGTTTCATTTAATAGTTATGTTTCAGACACAATTCATCGTTTGCTGACAGTTTTGTTTGATTATTCTAAAAACGAGAAAGCAGAAGCAGCTCTGTGTCAAGGACATCTTTAACGCTAGTGGACATGACACATCATCTACAGACATTACACTAGCTTGCAGTGATTCTGTTGAAACATCAGGTGGTATAACCAGCTTTCACCAATCCTACTGACATCATGCTTTACAGACTAGTTTGCAGTTTCCCATTTCATACTCTTCTAGTAGTACTGACCTTCATGAATAGAAGATGATAACACTGTAGAGATGCTGTATTTTGAACTGATCATTTATTAAAATTACTTGTGTCCTTTCTTAGACTTTATTTTATAAAATTTTAGGTGGCTAATGCTGCAAAACAGATGAAGAACCAGAAAGCAGGTCAAGCACAGGAACTTGATGAAATTCGAGCACTCTACCAAAAGGAGGTAGTGCAAAGAAAAATGTTGTATAACCAGGTTAGTAAAAGTATGGCATTCTTTGGTAGCATTAACAGTTCATAGAATAAAACTTAAATTATACTCTTAATATTAAGAAAAAAGACTGAACGAATTGTGGATGAAAAATCTTCTGGATTTGAATGAATGAATGAATGAATGAATGTTTAACGACACCCCAGCACGAAAAATACATCGGCTATTGGGTGTCAAACTATGGTAATGCAAATAAATAAAGTGATGATCAACATCAATATAAAAATTCAAGGTTTAAAGAAAAACAGTGTAAAGAACTGTGCCAAAAATACAAATACAAATATCACAGAATTTTACGGACACCGAATTTTACTCTAAACTTCAATTTGTGCTGTATTGGCCATTCTCAAAGAGAATGTTACACCCCTGCACCACGGTGAGGTTACAGCACGCGCAGGGGCTTCTGGATTTAACCAGAAGTATGTGTTTTTTTAGTTTGTCCTGTATTATTTTCCATTTTGTCTGTTTTTCTTAAACACAAGCCTTTAAGCATTGTAAATGTATGTAGTTGTTAATTTTATTTAAATTTTACAATTTTATTCTGGCAGTTACAAGAACTACGAGGAAACATTCGAGTGTTTTGCAGAGCAAGAAAAGATGATCGTGCCAAATTGTGTCTGTCATTTCCTACAGATCAGGACATTGTTGTGACAAACAGTGACGGCACAAAGAAATCATTCAACTTTGATAAAGTGTTTCCCATTAACACTACTCAAGAACAGGTATCTTGTCTTTTGAATTCGTTATTTTTACATGACATGCATGTAATATTCAACATAATCTTGGCTTGTGCAGGGAAGGAGTTTTGTTTTTGAAATTATGACAACTTTCTATGTCATTGTTGATAATTTCTAGCAATTGCATGTTGTAAAAACTTCACGTTTCCACTTAAGTGGCAAGACTAACCATTAATTTTTTTTTTGCACATACCAACTTTCATATTTGCGAAACAAACATGTCGCAATATTAATCAAGTTTTCAGTATGTGATTAATAATAGACTAATAGACTAGTGACAGAGCCTAGTGTTTAAACACTACTAAGCCATGGTTTTCACTGTTTAATATAGAGCTGTTTTCATAATTAATAATAGACCGTTCTTTAAAGTGACAGAGCCTAGTGTTTAAACACTACTAAGCCATGGTTTTCACTGTTTAATATAGAGCTGTTTTCATAATTAATAATAGACCGTTCTTTAAAGTGACAGAGCCTAGTGTTTAAACACTACTAAGCCATGGTTTTCACTGTTTAATATAGAGCTGTTTTCATAATTAATAATAGACCGTTCTTTAAAGTGACAGAGCCTAGTGTTTAAACACTACTAAGCCATGGTTTTCACTGTTTAATATAGAGCTGTTTTCATAATTAATAATAGACCGTTCTTTAAAGTGACAGAGCCTAGTGTTTAAACACTACTAAACTATGGTTTTCACTGTTTAATATAGAGCTGTTTTCATAATTAATAATAGACCGTTCTTTAAAGTGACAGAGCCTAGTGTTTAAACACTACTAAGCCATGGTTTTCACTGTTTAATATAGAGCTGTTTTCATCATTGAAATCAGACATTATTTACATTTTATTGGTTTTCCATTTCCGTACATCCAAAGTGTTTCTGGTCATCCTGGTGTTTGTAATGCCACAAAATGCATTTTTCACAATTCTAAAACTGCTCATTCCTCTGAGGAGTAAAGGTTATGAAGGGTGGTTTCCCTACTTAAATGTCACAGACTCATGTTTTAGTCTTTTGTAACTTTATCCAGATGTGTTACAGGTTTGTATATGAACCAAACTTAGTGTTATTTTCATGGGTTCAAACTAAGGCCTGCAACTTTAAACTGTCACTGATCACTGCCTGTGCTGACACAGCAAACAACTTCCAGTCACTGATCACTGGCTGTGCTGACACAGCAAACAGCTTGCACTCACTGATCACTGGCTGTGCTGACACAGCAAACAGCTTGCAGTCACTGATCACTGGCTGTGCTGACACAGCAAACAGCTTGCAGTCACTGATCACTGGCTGTGCTGACACAGCAAACAGCTTGCAGTCACTGATCACTGGCTGTGCTGACACAGCAAACAGCTTGCAGTCACTGATCACTGGCTGTGCTGACACAGCAAACAACTTGCAGTCACTGATCACTTCCTGTGCTGACACAGCAAACAGCTTGCAGCCACTGATCACTGGCTGTGCTGACACAGCAAACAGCTTGCAGTCACTGATCACTGACTGTGCTGACAGCAAACAGCTTGCAGTCACTGATCACTGGCTGTGCTGACACAGCAAACAGCTTGCAGTCACTGATCACTGGCTGTGCTGACACAGCAAACAACTTGCAGTCACTGATCACTTCCTGTGCTGACACAGCAAACAGCTTGCAGCCACTGATCACTGGCTGTGCTGACACAGCAAACAGCTTGCAGTCACTGATCACTGGCTGTGCTGACACAGCAAACAGCTTGCAGTCACTGATCACTTCCTGTGCTGACACAGCAAACAGCTGACATAACAAAATATCCTTTGTAAACTTTTTGGCATTGTATGGAATGCAGTAAATAGTCTCATCTACAGGGATGTGAGAGCTACGCAGAAATGCTTAAATGCACTTTTTCATTTCGTCTAAAAAAATAAAAACATGATGTTCAATACTGTTGACCACACAAGGTTCATTTGCATATTTTCATGGTTTCAAGTTTATGATTTGTGCCTTATACTATAAGTTATAACCAGTTTAGATTTGTTAGCATTGAATGCAATTTTTGGCAGTTCCAGGGGTTGCAAACAACAATTTTTCTCCAGGGGCCGCAGTAAGCTTTTTTGTTCCAGCCCCTCTCACATCCCTGTATCTATGACTATATGAATACCTTAAAGGGACATTCCTGAGTTTGCTGCAATTTTTATGATGTTATTGACTAACAAGAGTCGTTTTAACGATTGCTATTACATATCAAATGTATTTTTTCTGCATAAAATATTAGTGGCTCTATATTAAACGTGTTTCTGATCATTCAAATATTTGTACCAGGTTATATTTCATTTTATTTCATGAATTTTTTTTTCTTTCGTATGTACGAAATTATTTGAAGATAAAATCCAGTGTGGGCTTTTTACAAATATTAAGATGACTAGAAAAACATTGAATATACAGACACTGATATTCTAAACAAGAAAATATATTTAATATGTAAGTCTAATCGTAGAAATATTTTATTAGTCAGAAACATTGTACAATGCAGCAAACTCTGGAATGTCCCTTTAAACATTCTCTTTTGAACATCATCTAGCTTAGATAGATCACTGCCAGGTATCTTTAGAGAGCATTGTCATTGATATAGTCTACCTCTGTCTTTGTCATTCTGTCTGTCTGTCTTTCTCTCTGTCTGTCTGTCTTTTTCTCTGTCTGTCTGTCTTTCTTTCTCTCTCTCTCTTCCCCGCTTTCTTTCACTATGTGTTTGAAATGTTTTTTGTTGGTTTTAATATAAAATTATCTCTTGTCATGTTTTCGTTTTAAAATAAAATACATGTACATAGCAAAGTAGTCAAAATAGTTTTAATGGATCTAAAATTACATGAAATTGTTTACCAAAATTTTATTTAAAAACACACGGAAAAGCTAGGTGACCAAGTTGGCAATAGCATAGCCAGCTAACAGGTGAAAATGAAAGGCTGTGTATATTTGCAGATATTCACTGACACCCAGCCGATCCTCACCTCCTGTGTAGATGGCTACAATGTATGTCTAATGGCCTATGGACAGACAGGCTCGGGAAAAACCTACACTATGATGGGACCAGACAGTAACCCGGGAATCAATGTCAGGTAACTTTAAAAATAATATTAATTTTTTGCAGAATCTCCAGTGCATTATTACAAAACGTACATTTGTTTGAATCTACATAATGAATCATATGAAGCAATGTATTTGTGGCAAGAATTCTATGGTGTAGGGTCTCCACAAGTACTCGAGTACTCGGGTATGGGCAGAGTGTTATAAGACTTGTCACTTAAGTCCATTCACAGGACTTGATTACCCATGCATGGAAGAGCACTCTCCTTTAATTTTATTTATTTTATGTCATTTTACCATATGTTTGCTTCCGGTTACATGATAGGGCTATGAGAAATGAAGAGAAAACAAAAATCAAATGTGTGAAATGCAATACAATGGCATGATTTTTTATTTATTTTTTTAATACATATTTATTGTCCCAGATCATATAGCAATGTCGGGGTAATGATTTGGTATCCATGTTCAGCACTGGAATTGAGATGCATGATGCTATTTTACTTTATTCCTTAGTCTCATTCTCAAGTGTAAGTGTCGACTCAGGTCTGGGTCGAGTTTGAACCTTGAGTACTCGAGTCCTG
Organism: Gigantopelta aegis; assembly: GCF_016097555.1. Taxonomy (NCBI): domain Eukaryota; kingdom Metazoa; phylum Mollusca; class Gastropoda; order Neomphalida; family Peltospiridae; genus Gigantopelta; species Gigantopelta aegis. The sequence continues at coordinate 52,241,043 of NC_054701.1, forward strand.
TATTTTGGACTTGTGGAGGCCCTGCTATGGAGCCAACTGTATTGGAACCGTATTAAAGTGGTATCTTTCAGACATTTAAATGGCAAAACATACATTTTTCCCAAGTATAACAAGCATAGTTTAAACCCTTATTGGCATATTTTATCTGTGACTTTGGAATTATGCTTATGCAGTTCAATACATTATACATGTCTTTACTTGTTGTATTAACACAATTTTGATTTTAAAAGGTAAAATTGGAGTTTGAATAGAAACAAATGTCTTATTGATAATGGTTAATGAATATTAAAATGAGTTTACTGCATTCACTAATGATGCATAGATTAACAAATGTGTACAATCGAGCACCATTGTGTCGATATCTTCGGGACAACATAAAAATATCAAGTTAACCAAATATCGACTCCGTGGTTTGCTGAGATCACTGTGCTCAACACGATATAGTACAGGCATTTTACCCAAAAAAATTGGTCAACCTCACACAAATTGCAACAAAAGCAAACTTAACAGATTTTGTTTCCTGAATATGTACTCAATGACAGAAAAAAAGTCCTAAGGAATTCTTTGGATGGAAAGTTTTGAAAATCACCCAAGTTTGACACTACCCTAAATGCCTGTTTTCTCCACATTTCGGTGTTCTTACATGATTGCTTGAATGATCTGTTCGTGTATACCATGCTTTATTTTTAGTGGAATAGCTTTAAAGCATTTAAATAATGAGAAACGATGAAGACACAAGACGAAATCCAAGTGACTGTCAATAAAGTATTATATCAATCATACAAACCTAACAAAATTCAGGAGGAAAAACAAGAAATAAAATATAGCAGTCTGTTGAAATATGACACACTTTTACATCTCATAATCAAGAATAATAAAAATAATACTGAAATTCACACTGTGATACATCATCTACATTGTAGAAACACAAATGACTAAACATGTTGAAATTTAGATCTCGACAATGTCATGATCTTCATCATCATCACATGGTGTCTGTAATATGTTCGTACAGCCAGATCCCCTGCAGTTTCCAGAGAGAGTCCAGAGTGTCAGTTGATTTTCCGTTGTAGATTATCACTAATGCTTTCTCTCCTGCATCTGCCACATTATGTGTAGAAGCTGAATGTGTATCAAACACTTTGGCCTGCTCACAGATGTGTTGCTTGCTTTAAACTTCTTGAAGGAAGCTTCCTTTCCGATCCAGTGGAGCCGAGATGTTGTGGCACACCCAAGAACTGCATGCAGAAAGAGGATATGTTTGCATATATCTGGACCAGGCAGTTGCTTTGTAGCCTTGATGTTCTTCTTTGGCTCAGGGCAAAAGAAGAGGTCATGGGATTCCAGGCTTGCATGGTAGCAGAGGAAGATGTGGAGGGGTGTGTCCATCACCAACTAGCACAGTGTTGGTGGCGGTAGCAAACTGCACGGCCTTTAGCACAATCAGGAGGTCAGCATCTCCTGAGGCATGGTGTGTCTCACAGTTTTTATTCTGCAGCTCTTCACTCCGCATGAAAATTAATTGCTGCTTATTCTGCCTGTTGACCAGGAACTGTTCTTTGTTCATGACGACAGGCATGTCAGCTGCAAATGTCACAGTTGCACCAGCATTTTTTTTTACCATCTCTGGTGTGTCATGTCCTTCATGTTTGTACTCTCATAGCCATCGAACACGACTATGGCATCTCCGTACTTCTTTGTTACATACTCAGTATACTGGTGGCAGATGTCTCTATATGTAGATCCGCAGGACCATGGGATACGTTGAACAAGTGCCCCACCATCAAATGCATACTGGGTTCCACCATCTGGGATATCTGCTATCAGGTCCAACAAGATCCCAGATGGCATCACCAAGGGATGGTTGTGTGCTTTTCGGAGCAGAAGAGAGCAATCAAAGAGGACTGATGGGTAGCTGCATAGTTTATGCTTGAAGGCTGACTCCATTCATCTGATGTCTGCACAGCAATGATCAGTCTCTGGAAAAGGAGCTGTGGATCAATCTGGACTTGATCTCCATCAATCTTGATTGATGACTGCATGGCTAGGGTGACAACTTGGTCTTTCCTCTTGAAGGTGTACTCAGCAGGTGTTCTCTCATTCATAGACTTCAGTATCATGGCCTCAACTGCCTGTGCTGTATCGATGTTGAAGGTGGGGTGGGCATTGACTCCAGTGGCAATGCTCCGCAGACTTGGGTCATTGCTGAACGGATTTCGCTCCTGTAGATACTGGAGAGCTGCTAGTCCTTCCCGTCACGAGCTTGTCTTGCTTTGGTCATGTCCTTGTTTTGCTCCCCAGTGTTGTAGTTCACCCCTGTAAGCTCCTGCATTGCCTGGTTTACTTCTGCGATAATCAGGTCGGATGAAAGACCTGCCCACCTAATTGAAACGTTTTTGGACATCAGGGTTTATAGCCTTGAGGTTGGACATCTGCTGCAGATACACCATTGCAGATTTGGCGTACAGGTTGTGGCCCAAGGCTTCCAGGTAGAGCAGCATGTCCTGGATGACCTGTAGATGTAATGTCCAGTTTCCAGTGTGCTCTGCCCTAACATATTTACCTAGGATGTCTAGCATGTCCATGTACTGAATCCAGAGTGCTGAAGTTCTGATGACATTTTCACAGACCCAGACTGCTTCTGAAGGCGGTCTTTCATTATTTTCAGGACATCAGACAGACAAACCTCTTCAGCAGACATCTTCTCATAGAGGATAAAAGCTTCGTCCAGATCCAGATTCTTACTAACATCTGAAGACTGTTCATCTGGTGGCTTTGCAGCTGCTTCAGCCAAGTTCAGATCGTCATTCTCATTGCTGCCTGATTTGTTATGTTGGCGTGGTAGAGGGGCATTGAGCACATTTGTCAGCATCAGGGCATTGAGGCTACGTCAACAATGAAGTGTGCATGTACTGTCTGAGCAATGGCCTTGCCACTAAGCATATGGACTACAGCATTGGAGGTATGGATCAACTCCAGTAGTTCTTGTAGACCGGATGAAATAGAAATCAAGAAGTTCATGTAGTTAGCCCCAAACACCTCATATTATCACAACTGGAAACAAAGTGGTATTATAGAGTACCTGCACTCATAAACGTCAAAAATTTCAGTACCCATGACTTGGCTTTTATAGCTCTGAGGTAAAAAAAACAATCTACAGAAAGCTCAATTGATCATCTCACAAATACTCTAAATAGAGCTTACTATACTCAGATTCCGGGATGGAATGGAAAAGGAACAGCAAAAGGCACATGTTCAAAGAAGAGAACGTTTAGGTTAAAATGGAGCACATGAGGACAATGATAAGCTGAGGACAATGTCCACAAATAGCACCCAGTCAGAACCAGTACCAACAGTTATATCAGAGCAAGCGCATCTAGCATATGTTATATCTCAAGATCTACAATCAGTCTCACCAACCTGTAATGTGGATCCCACAGAAAATTCTAGTATCTTTAATGAATGAGTCATTCACTGTTCCCATATATTAGGGTAACCTTAAGGGATGACCTTGACCTCAAATCATCAAGATAAGATCAGAATAGGATTCCTCGACCACAAAACCCCCTAAAAAGTGGTATTATTTATTATTCATGATTGTATCACTTTTGGATTTTTAAGAATGATTGACAATAAGCCGGGTGGTGGCCATATTGGATTTCCCAGATTTTGAGACTTTCCTCCTGGAGGATTTCTTAGGACTTTTTATATGTCAAAGAGGATACATCCAGGGGTACAAAACAACTGAGAGAGCTTTTGTTGCAATTTGTGTGAGGTCATTGTACATAATGCCTGTACTAATACTCCAAAAGCTTTCCATATGAAACAGTGAGTCCCCCCAGGTGGGGGGTAGCTCGAGAGAGAGCACAAAGACATGTCTTGTCTCATCGAGAGTTCATGGTAAACCCATTAGGTTATAGATAAGATATTGTTCAGCTTAAAGCCTGCATTACCTATTCTATTAAAGGTATTGTTCACTCTTTTAGAGCAATTAAAGAGCTGATGAAAGTGTGTGAAGACAGAATTGAAACAGTTACCTACACTCTGAAGGTGAGTTTATACACTGAAGATGAGTTACACCTGTACACTGATGGTGAGTTACACCTGTGCATTGACGGTGAGTTACACCTGTACATTGAAGGTGAGTTACACCTGTACACTGAAGGTGAGTTACACCTGTACACTGAAGGTGAATTACACCTGTACACTGAAGGTGAGTTACACCTGTACACTGATAGTGAATTACACCTGTACGTGGAAGGTGAGTTACACCTGTACACTGAAGGTGAGTTACACCTGTACACTGAAGGTGAGTTACACCTGTACACTGATGGTGAGTTTATACACTGAAGGTGAGTTACACCTGTACACTGAAAGTGAGTTATACCTGTACATGGAAGGTGAGTTACACCTGTACACTGATGGTGAGTTATACCTGTACACTGACGGTGAGTTTATACACTGAAGATGAGTTACACCTGTACACTGATGGTGAGTGTATACACTGAAGGTGAGTTACACCTGTACACTGAAGGTGAGTTACACCTGTACACTGATGGTGAGTTTATACACTGAATATGAGTTACACCTGTACACTGATGGTGAGTGTATACACTGAAGGTGAGTTACCCCTGTACACTGAAGGTGAGTTACACCTGTACACTGATGTTTGATTTACACATGTACATTGAAGGTGAGTTACACCTGTACACTGATGGTGAGTTTATACACTGAATATGAGTTACACCTGTACACTGATGGTGAGTGTATACACTGAAGGTGAGTTACACCTGTACATTGAAGGTGAGATACACCTGTACACTGAAGGTGAGTTACACATGTACATTGAAGGTGAGTTACACCTGTACACTGAAGGTGAGTTACACATGTACATTGAATGTGAGTTACACCTGTATATTGAAGGTGAGTTACACCTGTATATTGAATGTGAGTTACACCTGTATATTGAAGGTGAGTTACACCTGTATATTGAAGGTGAGTTACACATGTACATTGAAGGTGAGATACACCTGTACATTGAATGTGAGATACACCTGTATATTGATGGTGAGTTACACCTGTATATTGAAGGTGAGTTACACTTGTATATTGAAGGTGAGTTACACTTGTATATTGAAGGTGAGTTACACATGTACATTGAAGGTGAGATACACCTGTACATTGAATGTGAGTTACACATGTACATTGAAGGTGAGTTACACATGTACATTGAAGGTGAGTTACACATGTACATTGAAGGTGAGTTACACATGTATATTGAAGGTGAGTTACACCTGTGCATGGAAGGTGAATTACACTTGTATACAGAAGGTGAGTTCTATCTATATACTGAAGGCGAGTTCTATCTATATACTGAAGGCGAGTTCTATCTATATACTGAAGGCGAGTTCTATCTATATACTGAAGGTGAGTTCTATCTATACACAGATGGTGAGTTCTATCTATATATTGATGGTGAGTTATTTTTGTATACTGAAGGTGAGTTCTATCTATATACTGATGGTGAGTTATTTTTGTATACTGAAGGTGAATTCTATCTATATACTGATGGTGAGTTATTTTTGTATACTGAAGGTGAGTTCTATCTATATACTGAAGGGGAGTTTTATCTATATACTGATGGTGAGTTATTTTTGTATACTGAAGGTGAGTTCTATCAGTATACTGATGGTGAGTTATTTTTGTACACTGAAGGTGAGTTCTATCTATATACTGATGGTTAGATATTTTTGTACACTGAAGGTGAGTTCTATCTATATACTGATGGTGAGTTATTTTTGTATACTGAAGGTGAGTTCTATCTATATACTGAAGGTGAGTTCTATCTATATACTGAAGGGGAGTTCCACCTGTACACTAAAGGTGAATTATGTCTATACGTCGAAGGTGAGTTGTACATATATGCTGAGGGTAAATTACACTAAAGATGAGTTTGATGATCTGTATGCTGTTATGTTTATCTAAATAATCTAAATATTGTCAAATAAACAGTGTTATGTCATTGATACATAAATAAAATAACATAAAATGTTATATATATCAGCAATTCAAAAGTGTCAAGATTTTTGTTAATCTCAAGTTCATGTTTTATTCATACTGAAATAAGAACAGTTCAATTAGCACATACTATATTGAGAAGCACAAATAATGACATGGGTATTACACTGATATTTTCTGAAATGTCACATATATATTAACTATGTGAACAAATGAAATACTTCCAACAACAATAAAAAAATGGAATATTTTCAAACAAAAAACACAACTTTTTTGTTTTTAACAATAAAACAGCATTTTTACAGCATTATGTATACCTCCAAAAAAGATTGTTCAGCACCAAGTTATGGTTTTTGCATCAAAGACAATTTATTACATTATTATCTGATTTAAACAGTTGCAGTTGTTACCAGTATCTCATTTGTCCACATGCTTAATATATATGATATGATATTTCTATAAGAAACAATTGAGTGAAATACCCATTGCGTTATTGTTGCCTCACAGTATATGTGGTCGTCGTCTCCTCCAACAGGTTTCTCTGGTGGAGATTTACAATGAGAATGTGGTTGACTTGCTGACCAAGGATGCCAAGATAGTGGAGCTGCATGCTGCTGGGAACAACATCCGCATCCCCAACCTGACAGAACAGCCAATCGATAGTCTGAAGGACATAAAGCGCCTCATGGATATGGGAGACAAGAATCGATCAACTGCTGCAACCAAAATGAACTCGACCAGGTAAGTTAGAATTGCTGTAAGTCGTTTACATGTATACAAAGACACTAACAGAAATACAACATTTTGTTGACAGTTTGTGTTTTGCAATATGTTATTTGAAATGCCTATAAACAAATAAATAGTTTTATTTTATTTTCAACTTAACCAGGTCTCCCTTAAACTAACAGCATTTGCCTCTGGAACAATAGGCTGGTCTGAACATCCCAACAGCTAATGGGATGGCTTAAAATCTTCTGCTTCCTGTTCCAGTCAGGTGCTTGAAGCATCCTTCTTTCTTATTCACTCATCCATTCCCCATTACTTGCTCTTGTAAAACTTAAGCGATAGAAGTTTTTATGTTGCTTTGGTTTTATCCATGTTTATTCTTACTCCTCAAGAATTCAATTGTAGCTTTTCATCTTTAATATAAGTGTTATTTTTATCACTTATTTATTTGAATTGTTCTACTTGGTTGGCCACCATTGTGAAAATGTGTTTTGTTTGTTTACGGCTTGTTTACATTTATAGGAGGTCTTTGACATCCAAATGAATTATTAGAGAATGTCATCATCTTTCTAGCTAGCAAGGATCCTCATGATCAATGCGCGACTTGATGTCTAAATTCAACTGTTGTACAGCTCTTACAGATGGGGAGTTTGATGAATATTTAAAGTTACTGATGTTTCGCAAGCAACATAGGTCATTTAGGGCTTCAGGGATGTCCAGTTCGTCCACGTCACCTGCTCCGCCTATATTGTTGGTGGACCCCCACCATTGAGGAATTCTATGATGGAGGTCTTCAAGTCAATCTTGCCTGCACTTCTCAAAGATACTTTGGCTGCTTTGCGTGTGTGGTTTTGATGGTTTCTGCAGTGGATTCCAAGACTTTGGCTGAGTCATCAGACACTCATATGGATTCCACAGCTTTCCGTATGGCTCCCGCGACTACCCAGTTGGCTCCCACAGCTTTCAGTATGGCTGCCGCGACTACCCAGTTGGCTCCCAGTTTTCTGTATGGCTCCCGTGACTACCCAGTTGGCTCCCACAGCTTTCTGTATGGCTGCCGCGACTACCCAGTTGGCTCACACAGCTTTCTGTATGGCTCCTGCGACTACCCAGTTGGCTCCCAGTTTTCTGTATGGCTCCCGCAACTACTCAGTTGACTCCCACAGCTTTCTGTATGGCTCCTGTGACTATCCAGTTGGCTCCCAGTTTTCTGTATGGCTCCCGCAACTACTAAGTTGGCTCCCACAGCTTTCAATATGGCTCCCGTGACTACCCAGTTGGCTCCCAGTTTTCAGTATGGCTCCCGCAACTACTCAGTTGGCTCCCACAGCTTTCTGTATGGCTGCCGCGACTACCCAGTTGGCTCCCACAGCTTTCTGTATGGCTGCCGCGACTACCCATTTGGCTCCCACAGCTTTCTATATGGCTTCCGCGACTACCCAGTTGGCTCCTACAGCTTTCTGTATGGCTCTCGCGACTACCCAGTTGGCTCCCACAGTTTTCTGTATGGCTCCTGCGACTACCCAGTTGGCTCCCACAGCTTTCTGTATGGCTCCCGTGACTACCCAGTTGGCTCCCACAGCTTTCTATATGGCTCCTGCGACTACCCAGTTGGCTCCCACAGTTTTCTGTATAGCTCCCGCGACTACCCAGTTGGCTCCCACAGTTTTGTGTATGGCTCTCGCAACTACCTAATTGGCTCCCACAGCTTTCTATATGGCTTCCGCGACTACCCAGTTGGCTCCCACAGTTTTCTGTATGGCTACCGTGACTACCCAGTTGGCTCCCACAGTTTTCTGTATGGCTCTCGCGACTACCTAATTGGCTGCCACAGCTTTCCATATGGCTCTCGTGACTACCCAATTGGCTCACACTAGAGGATTTTTCGGTGGACCCATCAGCTCCACCATCTATTCCGGAAGAACCTGACTTTGTGGAGAAGATGATGATGAGGGTCTGATTCACATTTATGAGCTTTGCCATCTCTCTATAGACCACTGACTCCATCCAAGAAGGGACCAGTACTGATGGACGAAACTTCTCCAGAGGATGTCGATGCTGTTCACCTTCCACACTGGACATCATCTATATACCCTGTCTTCAGTATGGAGCCCAAGGACTCATCTCAGAGTGGGGATAATGTACAATGGAGATGACTTGTTTTCTAAAATGGACATTTTCTTTGCCAGTAATAAACGTTGAGGGCTGATTCAGTAGTGCACTGACATGTTGGCTTTCATGACTTTGGCTGTGATTATCTTGACTCTTAAGAACTCAACTCTGGAAGTTGGCCATTGTCTTGAGTTCCTTGCACAACCTTGGCTTCGAAGTTGTTTGCTGGCAAGGTCTCAGCAGTTGTGAGGGACATTGAGAGGGCTGCACAGTTATCGGCCATGGTCATTACTCTTCAGTTTGTCATGTTGTTGGCTGCAATGAAGAGGAAGGGTTTTTTCAACCCTATAACTAGGCCAAAAGGTGCAAGTCCTCTTCCTACCAGCATCAACAGCAGATGGTCTACAGGAAGAAGACTATGGCATTTTGGATCATGGAATGCTGCCATTTGTTTAAGGTCAGGTTAAGTTGAAAAGAAATATAAAAAATTGGGATCGTATTCCCTTTTAATGAATACTTAATCTGACTTCAAGGGTTTTTAGCTCGCCCAGCTTCCCCACTTCTATTTCTCCAGATAATACCACTCAGGGGGGAAAGAAGGAAGCTTCAATCACATGACATGAACAAGAAACAGAGGACTCACTGGAAGATTTTAAGCCATCCCAGTTTTGCATGTTTTTTACATTTCCTTGTTACATGTATTTGTTTTTGTTTTTCAGCTCGAGATCTCACCTTGTGCTCATGATCACTGTTGAAGGGACAAACAAGGTGACAGGAGCGGTGTCTCGTGGCATCCTCACACTGTGTGACCTGGCTGGCTCTGAGAGAGTGGGCAAAACAGAAGCATCAGGCCAGAGACTGGTGGAGGCTGCCGCCATAAACAAGTCACTATCGGCACTTGGACAAGTAATGTTCTTACATTTGTTATCATATACATAGCTATCTCTTAACATGTTTTATCATGCAACCACACTGACCCACTATGCCCTACCTGATAATACAAAGTGTTATTGCATCACTGCCTGCTAACACCTCCATAGTTAACATAATAACCTTGGTATCTGGGGCAAGTTCAGCCAGCAAATGTTTCGCTGACGTTTGTGAACTATTTGATTGGTTCCTGACGTGGCCATTTGGTTTAACATGAAGTGCATAAACCAGTTTAGTGGATGTTTTTCGGCTTGATCTGGCTGAATGCAGCCCAGGTCACAGGTGACATACATGTAGTCACTAGCGGCCAGTGACATGACATACATGTAGTCACTAGTGGCCAGTGACGTGACATACATGTAGTCACTAGTGGCCAGTGACATGACATACATGTAGTCACTAGTGGCCAGTGACGTAGATATTCAACTAGTCACATATAAACTTAAAAATTAAAAATATAGCTTGAAATGGGTTTGTTTGATTAAAACAAAATCAGGTTAAGTACTATGTTTTGATACCTTTTGCTTATTTAGCTAGGTTCTCTGAAGCTGGCCTGTTACACCATTATGTAAACCTCGACAAATAACCAAGATACCACAATGTAGTAACCTGATATTCTATATATATCTGTTATCCCATACCCAGCTATATCTTAACATGCTATATCTTATATCACAAACCCAGCTGTATTAAAATTAAAGTTATTTCTGATATTTTAAACCCAGCTGTTCTTTAACATGTTACATCTTGCCTGTAACACCATTATCTAAACCTCGCCAAATAATCACAATATTAAAACATAAACCATCTATATAGCTCTATCTTAACATGCTATATGTGACATTCTATACTCCACTATATTTAAACATGTTGTATCTGTTATCCCATACCCAGCTGTATTGAAACATGTTATATATGTTAACCCATACCCAGATGTACCTTAACTGTAATATGTTACATCTGTGTAACCCCTGTTGTGTCTTATAACATATTTGTGATATTGCAAATCCAGCTGTACTTTAACATGTTACATCTTACAAACCCAGCTGTACTTTAACATGTTACATCTCACAAACCCAGCTGTATTTTGGCATGTTACATCTCACAAACCCAGCTGTATTTTAGCATGTTAGATCTCACAAACCCAGCTGTATTTTGGCATGTTACATCTCACAAACCCAGCTGTATTTTGGCATGTTACATCTCACAAATCCAGCTGTATTTTGGCATGTTACATCTCACAAACCCAGCTGTATTTTAGCATGTTACATCTCACAAACCCAGCTGTATTTTTTCTGTGGTCTGTCTGGTATACCAAACTTAGCAGTTCTAAAACATCCATAAAAAATGTGTCTTATGTGTAAAACAGTCAACAAAAACCCCAAAACATAATCAGATTTTGAAATTGTCAAGCGACTGGATTTTGAAATGAACGGTGGTGCTAATTATAAAATATCAGTATTTTGGTTTGGACACTTGTCAAATGTAGGACAAGAATTTCATAAAAGTTACTCATTTTCTCTTGCTTTCTTATTTTTCTGAAATGCATATTGTGTTTAGATATAACAAACAGTAACTTTTGTGACACCCTGTTTTCTGTAGGTATTTACTGCCCTAAGACAGGGTCAGCTACATGTGCCCTACAGAAACTCGAAGCTGACCCAGATTTTGAGACCATCACTGGGAGGAGATGCTAAGGTAGAATACTATTATATCACATTACAAGTAAAACTTTCATAAGAGCGAAGTTGCTTAAGACTATAAGTTTAAATTTCTTCCATAACTATACTAGATGATTAATGTTTTGTATTCAAATTGTACATGTTAATGCCACACCTCTATAGGTGATGCAAGCATTTTCTGATACTTCATAGTCAGTACTGCATGGTTTAGTGGGTTTTTTGTTTCTTTTTTTAAATTTATGTTTTATAATTTAATTACATGCAGACAAGCTGTGATTCTCACTTCAAAAATGGACGCTACTATTTAACTTCAGTTTTTTTAAAATTATTTTTGTAAATTAAAATAAATGTTGTATCTTAATGAGCAGTAGCAAGCTAGATACCATTTTACTTTAGTATAGTATTTTATTCCACACATACAGTTGTGACATCCTTTAGCAAAAAGAAACAATATGACACTCTCTAACAATGTGAACAGCTATTTATGACATATAGTTTTCTAATTAAACTGTGATCTCTGTGATGGTGATAATAATAAATTGTAGTAAACTTTAGAATTGTTTTCTCTTTTTACAGGCTTGTTTGTTTGTGAATATTAGCCCTGACGTATCAAACTACCCAGAAACTTGCAATACACTTGATTTTGGATCCAATGCTCGCCAGGTGGCTTTGGGACAAGCTAAGCAAAATGTGGTCAAGAAATAATGTATGAAGACATCAATGTCATAGATACACACTTGTCCAACTGTTTCTGATAATATACAACTGATATAAACATACATAAATTCAGCATACATGTATGACTGTCTTTAGCTAATAATGTAATATACCATGTCTTTTAACTAAACACACACACACACACACACACACACACACACACACACACACAAACACAAACATATGTACATACAAAAACAACAATATTCTGGGACTAGAAAGATGAATATTTTAAAAAGAACTGAAATAGATTTTGCCATTCAGGAGTTTGATGTTTATTCTTTTATACAGGTAAATAAAACAAACTGTTATGGTACACAATTTGCCTGAACAAATATCATTTGCATCAAAACATGTTTCTGATAACCATGTTCTTTGTTTTTAATGCCACGGTTTTGTTTCTGAACACACATACAAGTATCTGTTGATGTTGAAAAAATTATTAACAGAAAATGACAGATTGTATGAACATAATGCAGTGCACCCCCCCCCCCCCCCCCCCATGAAAATAAAATTGATATATAATAACCCAGTACCCCAACTGCTGTCATCTACCGATGCCTATGATCACCCTAGCATCAAATTTATTTAATGTTATGACTTAACATGAAACAGGCATCTACTTTTAAGAAAAACCATGGATCATCAAAGTTAATAAAAGAGTTATTGAAAGACGTTTTATAATCCTAGATATGAACAGCTGAAGGCTGAGGTTGGTAAGCACCATGCGTGTGATGTCACACTGTGGCAATCTTTTTCTCCACTCATTGTTCAGGCAAAATCAGTGCTAGAACAGTTTGTGTGGACAGTGTAAATGTGATCACACAGGGACAGATATGTCTGTTCACACCAAATGATTGTCGATGTGGATGCTGTGGATGAAAAAACTCCTGATAATTCTGATTGCTGCCTTATACTGCAATAATTGTAGTTCAATTAAAGAAATATGTGTGCATCAAATAGTAACTTACAGATTGTCAGTTCTACTAAACGAATGTACCCATGTATATTTGCCTAACAGTTTGGATGTGTCACCCAACTATTTAAATATTGTCTGTGATAGTCATCAGTGTGTTGTTGTATTCTTCATCAGTTCTGTGATATCTATATTTGTTCTACTATTTATAGACTTTAAAATGTATTTTGTATTTTCCAAATATTTATATGTTATGCCGAATTACCAAATTGAATTTAAAAATTATATTTTAACCATTTACACAGTATTTATTATCAAATATATTTATTTTGGTACATCATATATATACTTAAATATGCTGATTTACTAAATATATACTTAAAGTCAAAAGTTATTGTGACACACAAAAGACAAAGATAATTGATAATAAGTTTTTTCTGCCGTGTATGAAACGTTATAACATGGAAAGAGAAATGTCCAAAGGTATGGAAACAAGCAATAGTCCATGAAAAGGGCACACCTGCCATATGCAAATGAGCCACATCACTAGAGAATGGTCCAGAGTGAAGTTCACACAGTCAGTAGCAAGTGTGTCCACCTTGAGCATTGATACAGGCCTGGCACCGCCGTCCCATTGAGGCCACTAAACGCTGAAGAAAGTTCCTGGGAATGCCATTCCAGATCTGAGGAAGGATCAGCCGGAGTTCCTGCAGTGTTATCATGGTGAGGGGTTGTCACGGGTCAGCCGTTATGTGGACAGTACCTGACCTGGTTGTTTTGTTGATATCGTTGCTATAAATGCCATATGGTGTTTCTATGGATGTTGAATTGACATGCGATGTCACGCTGCAAGGTCCCAGATTCAAGCATCCCTATGACTTGCCATCTGTCATTTTCACCAAGGCGTGGCATGACAAAATTGCATCAAACAGTTCACTAATGGTGTTTTTCTGACTTCTGGACTTCTGAAGGCTGCACAGAGTGGCAATGATTTGCCACTGAATGTCTGGCCTTTTATGGTGAACACTGGACAGGATTTCTCTCGAATATTCCATTTTTCTTGCACAAAGCATGCAGTCACTGCAACAACTACTTGGTTGCATTTCTTCAAGCTGTTTCATGCACATTTTCTCTGGTTACATCCATAAATCCATTCACAAATTTATTACTCCAAACAATCCATGTCACAATAACTATTGCCTTTGAGTATATGATTGGTAAATTCATAAGATTCAGTTTTTACAAGTTCTGTATTTCACACAGTTTTTACTAATATTGCAGTTCATTATGATTCATTTTAGTTTAAAATGCATCTTTTGTCTGTTTTCATTTGATCTAGTTTGAAAAATTTGCAATGTAATTACATGTACTTTGTTAACTATTCATGGCTAATTTGACACTTAATTCAGTGAACACCTGATATGCTTGGTCAGCATGTTTGTGCTACCTTCTAAAGAACTGCTAACAAAAATAAAGGTGGAAATACTGTAAATCATAAAATATTAGTGATACTACAATTTAGCGAAATCCAAATAAGAGACATATTAGTGACATAGGACTTTAGCAAGGTCACCATATCAGAAACTAAAAAACATTCATCTCAAGTTATATGATAAGCTAAAATAATAATTTTGATTTAATTTGACTTTATGCAGCTTACAGACAATTTAAATTTAATAGAAAATTGCAGTAATATGCATGTAACTAACTGTTGTTGATTGCTGTTTGGGTTTAATAAATAGCATGTAAGCATTGTTGTTTGTTCAGTTAATCACCAACAAAACAATCTCACACAGTCTTTTGAAACAGTCTGTTGTATATCTCTTTAAACATGACTCTCACCACAATTGGTTATAGTTAGTATATAGCTTAAATCTTGTAATCTATGTAAATAACTACTACTAACAATATCCACAACATTGTTTAATATTAAAATACTACTAATGCATAAGTGTTAATATCCTGTTATTGTTGCAACAAGTATAAATATATACAATCAAAGGACAAAAAAGAAGCAGACTTCAGTTAAATGATTGTGGTTTTGATCCAACATTTGAAGTGTGTATTTGCTGTAATATAGTTCAATATGTAGTCCCATTATATACCTTTTTTAAGCTTTGTTTTTACATTTTTACCTCATTTTAGTCATGTGCAATCAGCATAATCATAATTATAATATTATAGTAATCATTTTCTTTTTGTTATTTTTTATAACTGTTAATATACCATAATGTTATTAAATATTTAACATAGCACCATATTAACATGTTAAGTTCAACTGAGGTTTTGTATTATCTTTGCTTATAAAACTTGCAGTTACACCTAGACCTCGGTGACCTCTGGAGGGCCAGGTGGGCTGAGGTTGTACATTCTGTGCCATATCAAATATAGTGCAAGCAGAAAATATTTCAGATGTTTTTTCATTGGTGGTGCACAACAATTTTATTAACAAAAGCAGTTCAAACTTGATGACAATATTAATATAAGAAGATCATATTTTGCAATGTGCCATATTTAAAATTTTAAATTATGTACGTGTTATGTTTAAAAACATTCTGCTCAAGAAATGAAGAATTTTCCTGTCTGTTATGTATTATTTGTGATGTTTTTTTTTTTTATATAATATTTATTTCAATATACATGTACAATATTTTCTCATTTAACTTTTAGTTTTGTTTTTAGCTTTTTAAAAATATTTAATGTGTTACACTTCATTGCAAAATGATTGCTGGTTTTTATTGTTCTGAGATAGAGTGGTCACTAAAACATGGTTCAATCATTTTAGAGAGAATGTTTTTATTCTTGAAGAAGAATGCTTTAAAAATGATGTAATTTATTAATGATTCTTAATCAGAGATGAAAATGTTCTAGTCTCAAACGTGTCTATGGTGGCCACTGATGGAACCAGCTTATATAGTTGTTCTCTAACAAAGCTCCAAAAAATTATCACTTAAAATGTAGCCTAATGATTATCATATCTTAATTGTTAATCCACAGTGAAAATATGTGTTATTTACCGAATGTGAATATGCTGACCGAGATCACTCATTGAAAGAAAAATGTATTTTTTGTCAACAAAATGAATTGGATGACAAATATCATTATCTTTTATTTTGCCCATTATTTGCAGATACCCATAAGATATTATAGCAAAATACTTGTTGAATCTACACTACCCGGTAGATCCCTGTGGAGCAAATAGTATCTTGCCAGGTCAAAGATCGAGGTGCACCCAACTCTTAATTGCACAGTTCTGGCAACCAGTTCTGGCATAAATTTGTCATAAAATTTTGTTTCATCTTGCCAGTAAATTCTTGTAATTTAATTTAAACGATTTTCAGTGTACATGTACCAATTACTATTATTGTGTTTGAAATGTGCTATTAAAAATAAGATGATAATTTGGGGGCAGAACTAGGGTAGTGATGTCTGAAAAGAGCAGTGATCCAAAAGGCAGCAATGATTTCAAGACCACTTTCTGGTTTACTTTGAGGGTGAGGTGTGGTAGTACAAATATATTTATATCCATGGTGCATGTTCATTGAAATGTTGTGTGTAGCACTTTTAGTCACATCTGTTGCTATTATTGTCTTTGTGATTTGATTTGGTGATAAATACACCCGGCAAAACTATTGCCTTTTTCTCCATCATGTCATGGACCTATGGAGTATTAAAGTGCTAGTGGTTTGTTTGGTGATGGCCACCAATTACCCTTGTCTAAGCACTTGTGTGACATTTGTTGACTTTTGTCACATTCAGTGGTCAGAAGATTCAAGGGTTGCTGACTTACCACAGCTAATCGAGACCAGTTCAATGAACAAAGAACAACTTATAATATGGGTGACATTGATTTAATCATGCATGTACTTACGGAAGTGTTAATTGGCTGTTAAAATGACATCTGTAAACCTGCTTTTAAGTTGGAATTTGACACCATAATAGTTAGTCATCTTTCCAGTGCTATTTTGTGGCTGTGACAGTAGATTGATTGCTGCCTTTTAGATTGCAGATATGCATGTATAGTGAAATGAGATCTCAAATTGGCCATCATAGACAGGTGACGATAAAGGCAAGTTTGACTGTACATACTTTTGAAGACCTACAAAGTTTTCTGCAGGTTTTGTCCAGTGTTATTTTCATTTGTTTTAAATGAAAAGAGGAACATGTGTCCTTCATGTATTTACACGACAGGCTGTCAGATATTATCTGTGATATAGGTTTATCTAATATTATTTATTCCAATATACATTATTTCATCATTACCTTTTGGTTTTAGCTTTTTTGTTATATATATATAAATGTGTTATGGTTTTGTCATCTATGTTTCACATACAGTGAAAACTATAATATTCATGTACATGTTAAAATGAGCAACCATGTTATTTTATTTTATATACCCATGAAAATGCATTTTCTTAAATATATAGAAAGACATTTACAAGAAGTTGATATAATTTTCATGTATCAGGTGTTGTCTTATGGCTTATGTTTTTTTTTAAATACTGCTAAACTTAAGGACAATACAAATTAAATCCTAGATTTTCATCCAAATCTGTATCAAAATGGCAGCCGTGGGTAAAATTTTATTTCTTATTTTATATTTTCAGGACACTAGAAATACCATGTATCAAACAAAATACATTTAGTCTTGGTGCGGGCGATGATGAAAATGTAGGATTAAGTTTATTACGATCTAATGGCGTTTAATATGAGCCTTATGACAGTTTAACAGCTGAAAAACATGTAATTTAAGCATGAACAAAAAACATGATTACTTCTGCTAACTGGGGGCAGCCATATTGTGTCTTTTTGATTGACCCCGCCTTGAAGAACTTGACACAACCCCCTGTATTGTGTAAAACACTCCTGTATTCATAGAGTAAATTACAAAGTAATTTAAGGCAAAGTACTTTGCTTTGGTCAGCCTGACTTGTATATCAACATAAATGCCTATTTAATAAAGTATACAACCAAACATATTTCAATGTATATTAACAGAACAAAATGGATTTTTAGAGGGGGTTTTTCTTTGTTAAAATTCAAAGAATAAAAAGCACACTAGTACATTTGAGGAAAAATGAACACCCATGTGTCAACTGAGATCATAGTGATAATTTGTTTTTGTTTTTAAACCATGTAATGTTAATAATACAGGTACATATTCTTTTTACGTCTAGACAGCTACCAAACAATTGCCTGGTAATTTATGTACCATATACACACCTGCCAAACAGAAATCACAGGTGAAGGCAACCAAAAGAATGGCCAGACCAAGTAACTAAATAAACCAGTCATTTGATCATTTCAGTATGAACTATACCGCTGCTTCATGGACAAAACATAATACATTGGATAGTTATTTTGTTTTGTTTTGTAACAAGTTGTCAGTGGTGGTCTATTTTATATAGGAAATTAATATATACTTATTTTTGGCTTACTGGGATGGATATTATTACAGAACATTGCAGCGAATGTCTATTTCATTATTTCTCAAAAATCAATGGACCTGTACACTCACTTCTTGAGTTTTAAGAGTATTATGTAACATGTTAGGTATTACAAATCTTCCTGCTCAACAGAGGGCGGAGCAAAATGGCTGAGCCTATTATATATAATAGCCATCAGATTGTTACCATTTTATTAATTAAATATACCATTGTACTTGTTGATATTGAGCAATAACGTGCATTAACTATTGTTCAATATTTCAGTCCAAAAGCCTTGCCTGATGGCCCCTTTAAAATGTCAAAACTGTTCTGAAGCAATCTATTACAACTGTGTGGGATAGAATCAGGAACCTCAGATAACATCGTGTTCGTGGTCCTAAAGTGTTGTCAAATGTTGAATCAAAATATTTTAGTTTTAAATCTGAAAATAAGCTCTTTAATAACGTTGTAAAATATTTGTTTGAAACTCTGACATAGTTTCAGTTTTTAAATAGCAGGAAATGAAAATAATGTACATATATACATATACATATACATATACATATACATATACATATGACTTGGGTACACTGCTGCCTTAATAAAACATTATTTATGTAGTGTTATTAAAACTAGATATGTCCATATTACCCAAGACCTACACAAAGTGTCACTGAATGCATGGTTTTCATTTTTTAAATGTGCTTCTGAAAACGGTATATTAACTTTGATTCTTAACACACCCAATGTTGGGGTGTCATTAAATATTCATTCATTTATTCATGCATTCCAAGCTACTTATCACAAACCTTCACTATGCAATCTATTGGTTTATTTTCTGCCATTTATTTGTGAATGATGGCTATACTTTTGATCACTGCATTTTTATTTTGTTAATGGACAAGACTATTATTGTTTGGTTTTCACTTTTCTATATGTTTTTAGGTATGTAGTCATTTCATGGTTATTAAGTCAAATGTATTTTATTATGCAAGTGTTAAAATATCTTCATCACACACCCTGTCAGCTGTCAGCAGTTCGCCTATACCAAATTTGTCGTTGTAGCAAATTTGTCATGAGAAAATACTGTTCAATAATTATAATATCATAATTATACAGAACCTTAAATTAAATTTAAATTTAAATTTAAAAGTAAATGCATTGCAGTTATTATCAAAAACAACAAATGCATGTAATAAATCTATTTTAAAAAACATTATTAAATCTATCAACAGACCTACATCAAGGAGCATTCACTGTCAAACATTCAGTTTAAAGATATCTGTACCTATTTTTTGTTGCATTGGTGTAAATGTCATAGTAAAGACATCTGACTGTTGTTATCTCTAGTGTGTAATAATTAAGGAAATACTACAGTCTCTACAGATGACAGGTGTGTAGTGTTACCAGGTAATGGAAGTGTTTGACTTCTGGGTCACGTGAATGTCTGCAGCTAATCTGATTTAATATATCAAAGTTTAATATATACTGTATATCAGTCAAATAATGATGAAAACTACACCATCTGCATCCGTGGAGGATGTCCACCCTACCCAAAATAAATAATCGTTGCTTAAAATCAACTCAATTTTGTTCATAATAATGGTTATGTCTTTGTTAATTTGTTATATTTAGGTAGGATTAAGAATGTTTTATCACTTACTGCATTGTTAAATGTAAATTATGTACTACTAGTAGTTGATTTGCACTGATATTCTGAAACATACAGCTGGATATGAAATAGTCTTGCATTGTGTTTAGTAAATATTCTGTGTTAAATTGTATTATTGAGATGCTGTGGAAACAATGTTAATTGGATACACATTTATATGTTAAATGCAGTGAACTGTTACAGTTAGCAGTGCTTGTTAATGTTGTGATTGTGCTATACTGCTCAACAAGTGGAATTATTGTCCATGATTTTGAATTCCGTCCATGACAAGTCTTTACCTAAATATGTTTGTGATATTGCTGTATCAGGAAAATATGTGAGTTGGCGTTTCAAGTCATGTCTCGTTTTTATACATGTATAATGAAGTGAAATATGAGTCTACTGAAAATGAAAGCAATCAGATTTTTTAATAACACAACACTGTAGTTTATTGTTAATTACATTAAATGTAAGGTACATCCTGCAATATTATAAATATTTTTTGATTACAAAAAAAGAGCATTAGCCTGCTATAGATCCTTCCCATAATGTGGCATTTTACATGCAGTGATAATTAGAACAGACTTGTCACGTCAGAGGGGGATGTGTGAACAGAACAAAATGCTAATAGAAAGGAAAATATTTTCCAGCTACAAAATCACTGTGGTAGCCAGAATTTTGAAAGGGCAGGGCACTTTTTAAATTTTAATATAATATAATAAATCACTGAGAAGTTATTATGCATTGGTGTATCGTACAATATCATTGGATGATTTGGCACTTGTAAACCAATGACTTTATCAGTACTAAACATACACAATGTTATCACATTTATGTCCTCATGAAATAATTTTCATAAAGTTGATAACTGGTAACTGGTAAGGACTAGTAAAATATTGTTAATGTACATAGAGGATCTACATTTATGTCCATTAAGAGTATGTTTCTGGTAGACACTGCCACTATATACAGATCTACATGAAGAGTTCAGGTGCAAAACGCGATATAAACCATTTTCTTTCTTGTTTTTAGTTAAAGCCATTATTGTAAGTCAGTAAGGGTTAATCGTAGGGCCGCTGATTTGCCGCAAAACGAGATTGATCCTTATGAAATTGTATTGGTTAAATCCCTTTTTTAAAAATCAAAACGCGATATATACACCAATTAAAAAAATCACTTTTACTGAAAATGAAAAATGGATATATCATGTTTTGTGCCTAAACTCTTCACATATACCTACTGCTAGTTTCTTACACCCATAGGATTCACCATGCATTTTCCAAAACCGCCAACATAATATGAAGCTTATTAAATTCATCAATAATACTTGCCCATCAACATCCATTGCTACCATGAGTGTGTCCTTTTTTGATAGGTGATGCTGTTATTTTCATACACTGCTAAATCAGTGGAACATTTGTATGGGCCTCCAAGGCCATTACTAGCATTAGTTCGTTATGTATGGCCTTGCAAGTGTAAAATGAAAAAAGCCTGGGGGAAATATTTAATTTAATTTAATTTTTTTTTAATTTGTCAATTTTGTGCATTTTTGTAAAAATGTCAGACTATCTAATTGTTACGTTGTTACTGAATTTATTATTTTTATTATTTTTTAACTGATACACATGAAATAATATTACTGCATTCAATAAAATACTCTTTGAACTTGGATTTATAGTAAATACAGTTTATAGTTTTTTCTAAGAGTAGTCCTTTCTTTTGCCATTTGAGGAACCTTGTTGAACTCATTAGTGTCACCTATTACGCACATGTATTTCTTAAATTTACTGATTTAGCTATTATTTGGCAAGTCAATCTATTTCATAAAATGACAACTGACTGCTTCATGATTTAACTTGAATTTAGTTACTCAACTCTTGTTGCTCTAGAATCGAACATAGGTAATATATTGTAATGGGTTGTCAACCGAACTTATGCAGTTCAGCCATGTATTATAAACAATAGAGTTACTACAACCAGTTTTAAGAAACCTGAGATATAAGACGTAAAACAGCCAACATACATGTAGAAAGTAAAGCAGTCCCTAATAAGAATGCTAAGGTGAGTAGACGGGTACTGATTTATGATTTGTATTTTCTAGAATGTCCTTTGTTCCTCAAATAAATCCCTGAAACAATAAATTGTTGCTTTTTCTGCATTCTCTTTTATGTTGTTTCTTTATTGTTATTTTTTTTATTTCATTTTTTTTGTTGTTGAGGGGAATAGAGAATTCTAGTACAATACCGTTTTCAGCAGTGCTAGATAATACTAAAGTTCCGTCGGAGGACATTTATGTTAGGAGTGTTTTGGTCAATTATGTCAACATGGTCAAGAGTGAAAACTTTGACGGGATCTTCAGTAATCAGTCTGTAGTTCTAAATGTCATAATTTAGTAGAGCGGGTATGAGGGTATGAAAGCTACAGAAACGACAGGGAGAACAGACACAAGGGAGCAGTCTTGACCCTAATATGAAACGGTATCCCATCCACAGCAGTCACCCATTCCAAAGACGAAGGAAGACTTGAACAGGTCATCATCAATGCAATAAATGCTGGCAGAAAAGAACATCTTATGTTCAAAACCTGCTACAGCCCACCAAAGTCCACCCAGGACTTCCATACCCTGACAACATCTCAGAACTATCATCTCATGGTGGGAGACTTCAACTGTCACTCTCCCAGCTGGGGATATGACGAACTGGATACCAGGGGATGGTGGAGAATGGCCTGATACTCATAAATCTGCCAAATGATAAACCCTCGTAGACCAAATCCAGAAGATGGAATCTAAAGCCATACAAAGACTTTCCATCATGAAGAAACTGGCAGGCACCAAGTGGGGAAGTAACAGCAAAACTCTAAAGCAAGTCTATACTGGATCAGTCAGGCCAGTCATGGAATACGCATCAACATCCTGGGCAACAGCAGCAAAGGGTAACACCTCAAGACTAAATAAAATCCAGAATTCAGGTTTGTGAATCATAACTGGCGGAATGAAAACAACACCAATAAATGGAATGAAAAAGACCTGTTGTCTCCAGTCCCTAAAAGATCAATAAGAAGCCAAACTTCTGATACACAACGAGAAATTAAAATGACTCCCAGATCACCTAGCATACAAATCCATGCAAGAATGCTGCAGAAACAGACTGAAACGGAAAAGTATAAAACATATAACACAAGACCTAACCAGAAAACATGTTGACGTCATCTCAAAATATCCACAACATTGTGAACCACTGATAAATATGAACTTATGGCAACTCCCAACAGTCAAATTCAACATTTCTCTTGACATCCCAGACATCACGAGGAAGGAAGATATGACACCAAATATGCTGAAAAACCTGACTCTCAAACACATAGAAAAAAAAAACCCTTCAACAAAACAATCTGGACACATATATACACTGATGGATCAGCAGAAGAAGCCATCAAAAATGGAGGAGGGGGAATCTACATCAAATTCCCAAATGCGAAAATCTCCAGATCTATACCAACTGGATCACACTCTTCAAACATTAAAGCTGAAGCAAAAGCAGTCCATGAAGCACTAGAGATCCTCAGCCAAGAACTCTTCCCACCATCACATGCAGTAATCTTCACCGACTGCAGATCAGTACTCCAAAATCAGTACTCTCATCTCCAGAAAACACAACATCACGAAAAATCTACACTCTTCTGTCACAGTTATCAACAACCACAACAACATCAATGCAGTAGATCCCAGCACACTGCAACATTGCTGGAAACAAAAAAGCAGATTCACTAGCAAAATGTGGAAGCAAGTTGATTCAGGAAACAGTTTCCACCTCTTAACAAGAAATCAAGATTATCATCAAGCGAAAGCAGAAGGAAGTATGGAAATTACAACATGGAGTGACAAACCACGACCCATGGGAGACACTTGAAAGACGAGGCCAGACTACAATCTTCAGGCTTCGCACAGGCCACTGCCATCTAAACTTCCATCTCCACAAGCTTAATATGTCACACAAGCGACTGTCAATGTGGCACAGGCCTGCAAACACCAGAACATATCCTACAACAATGTCCACTACACAACTCGGAGAGAAGCCACTTCTGGCCACATGGAACAGACCTACATCAGAAGCTCTGGGGATCCATGGTATGAGACAATTTTCACAAATTTGAACAAAGAAGTAGAGAGGTGAGGGCCACTTTTGTTTTGTTTAATGCTTATTATGTCTACCCCTGATATGGTGGCTAAATATGCATGGTCACATTTTTTGAAAATGACTTCACGAGACTCCAGTATATATATTTTTGAAAAACTCATATTTTCCTTTTTTTTGATCAGCAAAGCTTTTAAAATGATGGTCAATAACCTTTTAATTCCAATAATCATGAAAAATTATATATTTGCAACATAAATCTTTAAAAACATGTTTTGGCATAATTCTAAAAAACATTATTTTTTATCAGCTCTGACAAAACCCTTGAGTGTTTTCCAGATTGTGCCATTAAGTGCTGTGGAAACTAGTGTCTCCATGTTTATCTAAACAGTAATTGTGTTTCTAGAAAGGTCAACAGCAACAGCATCATTTCTCAAACAAGGATCAAGTGATAGCCTGGTGTACAAACGGGCATCTCTGAAAGTAACCCAGTGACTATGTCCGATGACTTCAGTTCCATGTTAGTCTTTTGTTTTGATAGGAAGCGATTCATGATTTCCCAAGCAGTCTTTCAGTGTAGAAACTGTTTTCTCCAGATACTTTTGCATTTTGTGGTTTATTGACCAAAGAACAACCAGAAATGTATACATGTTCCAACATGGGTCATGAGCATTAATTCTCTTCAAGAGATCTTTTCTATGATTGTGGGAATTTTTTTCTTGAAGTGCAATATACTGGTATGTGTGTGTGTGTGTGTGAGTGTATATATATATATATATATATATATATATATATATATATATATATATATATATATAGTTCAATACTACTCATGCCAGACTTTTTGATCTAGTCATGCAGCTTTCTGGGTGAAACCCATATGATTATCATTGTTGGTTTTGAAACATATGCACAGCCATTCATGTTTTAAATCCTATAGATAACCAAGCAACTTCAAATTATCTCCCAGACTGCAAAATACTGGATGAATGCCAGGCGATTGCCTGAATGACATTATATGAAAAAATAAAAAATGTAATTACGGGTATTGGAAAGTATAAAAAGATTTCTCAGTAACTTTGCTAGAAACATCAATCTCTTTATGTAGATACATGCATATTTTGTTCATAAATAGGTTAGGGTAAAATGTATCATAATTGTTTCACTACAGTTTAAAAAGCTCAATTCGAAAATACATCTCCAGTAATTTCCTTTCTTCCTGACACATAATATATACTTTTCAATCGCTTGTCAAACATTGTATACCATATTGCCCAGATTGTACAGGTTTATAACCTTGAAAACGCTGGTAATTTGCATTCAGATGATATACTCTGTCGCCTCTATAATGATGTAGAACATCATATAACCAGCAAACGTATGTCAAAAGACCACAGGTAAATCCAAATATCTTCATTCGTTCATCGCACGAGAAGCTTGTTTAATTATAACATGTGCATTATTACTTTTTAAACAGACTACATATGAAAGCTAATTACATCTATCGCTATTCCACCCAGTAGTGGCAACATTCTGAAACAGCTATATGTTAACAGAATGGACTGGACATTAAAATCACCTGATTTCATTCTGGACAATGCCTCAAAAGTATGTGATGATGCACTGAAATAATTTGTTATATTTTAACTTTCGAACATTAAGTTATCTGTGGACATAGTCGAACAAAAAACAAAATTGAATACCACATGATTTAAAATACAACTGGAAGCAGAAGATCATGAAACTCGAGGCAATATTACTCAGACTTACTAATGTTATCTAATTACATCAATAATTATCCCCCCCCCCCCCCCCCCAAAAACCCGCATATACGCACACACTGTCATCTAACCAACTACAAAATTTCAGCCAAATCATCCCAGAACATAGTTAACTAGAAGGCAGCTCACTGTACTACTACATGTAAGACACGTCCACTTTATTGAGGTATTTAACATCAGTTCTGTGTGTAAGAGTTTAATCATCACCATGATGGTGGCTAGTCTGACTAAAGATCAATAGTATTAAACACCAAACAATAAACATCAAAATAGTATTTATAAACTTTATGTTATCTACATGTCAAATATATAAAACAGCAAAACAATATCTTTAAGAGTGAAATAAAAATGTGCATAATAAATTACATAAATAGTCCACTTTTCTCATTAAAATATCACAAAATATGGCACATGCAGAGAACAAAGTAATAAAACAAAACATAAAATGTGGAATGATCAGAAAGATTTGTTTTCAAAATTGTTTATAAAGTTGGGAAAACATTACTAATTAAACAAGAGGCATAAACAGTGACCTGAGTAAATTGTTCACTCCTCCCACAAGATGCACCGAGTGCACAACACACTTTTTGTTGTCTCAGAATGACCAATTTCATGATTTTGTTTTTCCGTGGGTCAAGAAAGCGTCCCACCAAATTTAGTTAGACATGGTCTTGTAGTTGTGAACAAATTAGTTTAAATGCATTTCTCTATGATCAGTACTATACTAGAAAACTTCACCCATCCCTAGGCACAAACAGGGAATCGAACATTAATGAAATTCACAACTTTGAAAAACTATTTAATGACTTACATATACATGTATAAAGATTATTTGGTTACAGTAATTTTGGAAATGGAGATGTTCTTTTTTAAATTGGCTTAATTCCCCCCTTTTGGACCCTGTCCCTCAGGCTCCTGGGAAAATGACCAAATTGACAAATTTATTTATCCATGTGTCAAGGCTTGGCATTTATTAAAGAAGAGAAGAATTGTTTTCTATTTAAATATCATCTTCATAAATCAAGGCTAATATTCGTTCCTCGTATTCAGCCTTGATACATGTAGTCAAGATTACTGATATCCACTACTAGCGCCCTCTATTGGAAGAAAATTTGTAACACCGATTATGTCCCTTACACGATGACATCGCTGACCAATCACAGCATCGCTAACATGTGACAATCTTGAAAGCAATATCAAAAATTAACCGCCGGACGCTGACGCTGCCATCTTTGTTTACAATAACAAGGGAATCTATAAGGAGCGTTGCGATTCGTTGCAATCAGATCTCATCGCATCCAATGAAATTTAAGCATTTTGTGGCACGATTTCTTGACGACATGTATCAAGGCCGAATACGAGGAACGAATATTAGCCTTGATTTATGAAGATGTTTAAATGTATGAAGGCTTGCACTTACCTGTTTTTCTATAACTTGTGTTTTAGAATTGTGCAGCAATTGTGCAACTAGGTTTTTGACATCATATTTTATGTATATATTCCAATAAGAGAAAGGATGCATTTTTTTTCAGTCTGCAACTTACATGTACGGTACACCCATACAAAAGTAATCAATATAAAGACATCAATGTAAATTTACACATTTTTGTTTTAATCCTAAAATCTCAATGGTAAACCTACTGGTGTCATACTATCAAACAAATATCAATAGTATTGTCGTGCTAATTACATGTCACTGGAAAAATTATAAAATAAAAAGTAAACAAAACAAAATACACACATGTCAATTAAATATAATTAATTAATATCATAGTAAAGTTCATTAGTAATACAAATAAACAAGACTAAACATGTATAGCACCCACAGAAGATATTCTCATGTTCAGATGTCACTTTGAAATAACCAGTAGTGAAATCTGATAATGGAAAATATGCTGCAATATTAGCTCATTTCCTAATGATCACGGTAATTTGGCACTCATCAGCAATACTGTTATTCCTTTGAGTGGCTCATTTGGTTTTTCATTTGTTGGGTGAAAAATAACCCTGAACAGTAGAGCGTTGTCTTTTAGCTCAACTGTTTTACAATATTAAGACAAATCAGGGAGCATTTGCATTGTCAATCTACATTTGACAAGTCTTCAGAAAGGTGAACATGACACATGACAAATAGTAATTTAACACTACAAATATAACATCAAACATAACATAATTAAAAATGGAAAAATTATGGTACACATGAATTAATAATAAAAAAAATGTGCACACCCGTTGGTGAGAAGATTATTTGTGATTTATGTTAACACCCACCAATAACACACATTACTAATTTCAAAATAAATGTTGAATTTTCATTTCAAGTCAAAACAAACTTTATAGTATATATGTATAGACAAAATCCAGAGTTTATTACTAAACTGTTTACCTAATTTTTTAATATTGTAATTGGTCAGCATATTTCCATTGCTTGAGCCATCATCAATATGAATTGAAGAGGACTATATAAATTTTATTATCGAAGGCAATTGTTGAAATAACCATGTTTATTTTAAATAACAAAATACCTTAATTTAAAATAGTACTACGGCCTCAAATATTCTTTTCTTACTAACTATAAAAACAATAATATAGACACTATATTTAGGACACACGTATTCTTTTTTTCACTTTTAAAGATCTTGAACTTTTGACATATGCTGTACATGTATTTTGTAAAGTACTCAACTTATGTTAAGATCTTGCCATATTATTTTGAGATCTCAACTTACGTCGAAAGCATATATTATCTCAACTTTCGACTTATATGCCACTGTACATTTGTGATGACATGAGCTAATAAGGAAAGCACTCGCCATAATAAGTCGAGAGCTTGAAATTTAGGTCGAGCGCTCAATATAAGTTGAGATCTTAACATTCAGCCCGCTTTCCATTAACACAATTTATTATGCTCATTTCCATATCAGTGTTTCTGCAAGTGTATGAGTATATAAAGTTTAACATTGTCAAAGTGTACCTTATATACTAAATATTTAGTGTTGTGACATCACAGTGGGGGAAAAAATCACTCGTCAATTGACTTTTTTCCCCCCCCCGTGTGCTGAAACGTATTTATGAAAAAGGTACTGTGCTGTTGCACTGTATATATGGACAAGAACTTGCACATGTAATAGTGTTAATGGAAAATGGACCTACATGTAATAGTGTTAATGGAAAATGGACCTACATGTAATAGTGTTAATGGAAAATGGACCTACATATAATGGTTAATGGAAAATGGACCTACATGTAATGGTGTTAATGGAAAATGGACCTACATGTAATGGTGTTAATCGAAAATGGACCTACATGTAATGGTGTTAATGGAAAATGGACCTACATGTAATAAGTTGAGTACTTGAAATAAATAACAAGTTGACATTTTGAGATAATAAGCTGAGAGTTTGAGATCTTAAAAGTAAGAAAAAAGTTTGTGTCCTAAATATATCAGAACAGTATATATAGGTCACCATAGGTGTACAGGCCTAAACTGATCCATTTATCCGATTTAGACAGGATCCGGTGTTTTGAGGGTCATGATTTAGAATTTTGAAAATTCGGGACCATGATATTCCTCCAGGTTTGACAGGATTCTGGTTTGTTCAGGGTGGGGTTTACACACATTTCACTCTACATACTATGTGGTGAGATTGTGTAGTTGTAATATTTGGTGGATATGATACAAGTGTTGTAAAATGGTAAAATATATGTTTAATATTGCATCTTTGGAAATACATCTTGGGAAGTCCATGGACTCACTTGGGACCCATCAAATATGCCGGTTTAGACACATTTTGTCTAGAATTACGGTTCTTGCGATATAGTGATAAGAAAATAAATAAAACGTCATATATGTATATGACATTGCATAAATTGCAATTGAGCAGTTACCTATCCTTGCGTTTTACAGAACAGCACCCACATAAATATTCTCCCCCCATATTAAAAAAAATTCCTGTCCTGGACGGAGGAACCGATTGAGGCCGGTACTTGTGCCCAGGACAGGCATGCGCTACAACAGCTTGCTCTGAATGTGCACGTTAAACAATTTTCCAAGTTCCAAGTTTAAAACAATTTTGTCCTCCTGAATAATGTTATAAAAAGTAAAATGTAATTGGTTGATATTTTAATTATTATTTACAGACAAAATGTCACCTGGATATAGGAGCCAATGCAATGCTGTCAGATCTACCATGCACCCACTTTGTGGAACAGAACTGATCCTAGATTTTATCACACTATTTTCTAATGAGACAAAAATGCTTAAAATATGACTAATAGTATTAGTATGACTAATAATAAAAAAAATTGTTTCAACAATGTAACATGTCTTAAACAGCATTTCATATTATTAATGGTTTGATTGCATTTTTTTTGCTTTACAACCAGCTGACAAAAGTAGACTGACAATGTGGAGATGCAAATAAAACTGGTTGCAAGCATCTTTGTATGAGCACATACTTGTAAGTGTGCATGCATTAACTTCCCTAAACAAAGCATATCACATTATACACACCAGGGTCCTGTTCCACAAAGCAATCTTAGGGCTAAGATCACCTTAAGTGCATAACTACCATATTGGGGGGGGGGGGGGGGGGGGGGGCGGGACGTAGCCCAGTGGTAAAGCACTCACTTGATGCACGGTCGGTTTGGGATCGATCGATGTCGGTGGGACTATTAGCAGACATTTCAAGTCTCATGGTTTTCCGCAAAATCTCATGGTCTCATGGTAAGCCACAAAAATTTCACGTTTTTAAAAACATTTCATGTTTTTTTCAAAAATCTCACGGATTCATTGTAGTTAAAACAATTTCTGTTCTTGCTCAGTCGAGTTCTTGGCCAATCCGGCCAGAAATAGCAAACAAAGTGAGAGGACTGGACACAACAATCCTCATTTAGAAGATCAATGCCAAATAAGGTTATCGCTACCAGTCTCTCGCATTCTCGTTGAGAGTTTGCACGCGTGACGTAGAAGTGAAAATTCCATGAGGTCAAATATTGTTTTCTACACAAAAGAACGACCATTTTATTTTGCTTATCACTTGATTATGTATGAATAGGTCAATCTTCAGGTTTTTACTGAAATCTCCAAGTTGTTGGGCTCAGTGTCCAGGTTTCCAGTGCCTCAAGGTTGAGAGGTCTGTATTAGGCTATTTCTTGTTCCAGCCAGTGCACCACGACTGGTATATCAAAGGCTGTGGTATGTGCTATCCTATCTGTGGGATGGTGCATATAAAATATCTCTTGCTACTAATTAAAAAAATGTAGTGGGTTTTCTATCTAAGACTACATATCAAAATTACCAAATGTTTGACATCCAATAGCTAATGACTAATAAATCAATGTGCAATAGTGGTGTCATTAAACAAAGCAAACTTTAACTACTTTAACTGCTCGCTTCTTGGACCTACGATTGGAAATTAATTAAGCACCACCTAATTTTGGTCATATGACCATTTAGAGAACATAGAAGACTGGAATTAATGTTGTGTGTAACAGGGGATATTGAAACAAAGTGACTGCAAGTGACACCATAGTTACATCAATATGTATTGTATTCTAGGGGAAGAGACAGAATCTGTAGATATGTATGAATATGTATGGTAATTATCTTTGTAGCTGGAATCACAATGATGTGCTTCTCATTACTTAGTAATTTATTCATGCCACCTCAGGAAATAACCAGTAGATACGGAATATGTAACCACTCTCAATGTCAGGTTTAAACTGTCTGAAAACACAACTACATCCAGGTGCAGTTTTAGCTGCAATACAATTCAGGTGGTGCTTAGTCACTTTCCAGGTACATGTGTATATATGATGGCCTATCAACATAATGTGAAAGATCAGGTTTAAAATGTCTGCTTTAATTTCCAGGTGTATACTTATATCTTGTTGACGAAACATGGCAGACCTAAGTGTTAGATTGTAAGGAAGCACAGCTAGTCATTATCTGCATAATTGAGGATGACTGTCAATGAAGGCTTTGAGCTTGGTTGGAAAATCTGTCATTATCCCATCAACACCAAGCTTGTAGGCTCGATCAAACTCTTCCTCTGTGTTGAGTACCCACAGATACGTCTACAAGATAAAACAATCAAGCAAGATTAAAAGTATCAGAAAGCACATCAAAACACCAGCTGTTGCTTGTAGTTTTCATACTGTGGCAACTGCCATTTGTAATTTTAAACATGATTGGGAAAATAAATCTCTAAAACACTGCTCCTGATGAATAATGTGGCTATCAGTTGATAATACAAAGCATGTACATAAATTAAACAATGCTTGCTGTCTATAGCCCTTCCCATCCTCCATGAACATTGTGTTTTGTAAATCATTTTTTAGTTTAATTTGCTGTAAAAAGAAAAGTAAATTTTTTTTGGAAATAACAAAAACCCCACTATCTTTGTGTGCAATTTAGAAAACAATCGGCTCAGAAATAAATAAATAAATAAATAAATATCAATAAATATTATCGTATTTCTTTCTTGCAGCAAATGAAAATCATTAATGATTCATACATGTATACATAGACCCAGTGGTTTTCCGTTTCAAAAAAAGTTCTTTTCAATTTGCATTTTAAAAAACTGAAAACGAAGAAAAGAAAAAACAAAACACTCATGGTATTTCTACTTCATAATAATTTATGAGCATCCTAAAAGTCAATGGCAGGGCCTAAATTCTTCTATTGTATGCTCCCTCTAGTTCCGGTTACGTGACTGTAACTTCCTTCTTTTTCCCTGAGTGCATCGCACGGAGAACAGGAAGCGGGGAAGCTCGAGCGGGAATAAATCCTTGAGGACAGGTAATGTATCAAGTGCAGCATTCAATAGATCTGTAGATGCCCCTGATATCTCCCCAAAGACGAGATGGAGTCTGACAAGTGGAAGAATAGGCCAACCATGGTAAGCCCCCCCTCCAAGGGATGTCCATCACAGACCAATGCAGGTGATGTTGGTAACAACAACCGGAAAGGTGGCATCCATCAGCAGTGGCAGGTACGGCTCCTAGAAACCCATGGAACTGGAGTCGATAAGCCACATCTCATGCTGGTTCTGACAGGGTGGGAAGGCGTAGCCACCAGGGATGCAGGTAACCTCCCAATGCATTGGAGTGTTCATAATAACAAGCAACAACGTTATGGGTGCATCTGTCAGAACATTGAACTAAACAGGCCCCTGAATGTTTTCTGTCCAGTACACCAAAGAACTGCTAGCCCAATAAGGAAAACATACGACCAAGTGCAGTGCAAGGTAAATGTTATCCAGACAAAAGTTCCGGCACCAGTGCTTGAAAAGTGCAAAAGAACTAAAGTCTAAGCAGTCCTCACCTGTCGATTTGGTGGACAGCTCGGTCATTGACGACGAGGACAGCTTATGTTCACCAGAGTCTGTGCAGCAACAACAGGACCCAGATGATGAAACCCTTCTTCCGTGGAGACATCCCTCAGATAGTAGTTGGCAAAGATGGAGTCCAAAGCCCAGAAACAACCAGTGATAATGTGGTGAATGGGTGTGTTGCAGTGCAGTGACATAATGGTGGCCAAGGCATGTAACTCATGTGGGTTAGTAGCTGAAGGAGCAGGCAAACCTTCCTTCTGATAGGCACCCAGGATAGTAGATAAATTCACGCAGACACCGTATTCTTTGTAATATCCTTCAAATGACTGGTTACAGGAGAGGAAATGTCTCTTGTGATGTTGACGACAAGATCTAGTCCTCTCAATGCAGTGGTGCAGGGCTCTCACAGGGCATAAAGCTAAGTCCTCAACATCCTCTGGACCCACAATGGAGGAGAGGGCTTGAACCACATATGAACGAGGCGCTTTGATCAGGCAGCCGATTCCTTCTACAAATTTCATAAGCAACCCCAAGGTAACCACACTGCGATCTCTGTGAAACTGGACCAAATCAACATTTAGCGCATGGATCTCGGAGACACGAACAGCCGCGGCAAACCCCAGCAAAAAGACTGGCTTCCGTGTAAAAACTTCTAAGGAAGACGACTCAATAGGTTCATAAGGTGCAGTAGACAAGGCTCGTAGAACAAGATTCAAGTCCCATTTTGGTGGGCGAAAATGCTGAACTAGAAGCTTGAATCCCTTATTATTTTGTGGATCTCAAGGATACCCAACAACTTTATTCTGGTAGCAGCATCACGAACAGTGGCAATCACTGAAACGTAGCCCACAATGGTCGACCCCTGCAGCTTCAAAGATGTATGTAAATACATTTAAAAATCAGCCAGATGAGGCACCCGAATATTATGCGGTCTGATCTTCTGCCGGATACACCATCAGTGGAAACAATGAATGAATGAATGTTTAACGACATCCCAGCACGAAAAATACATCGGCTATCGGGTGTCAAACCAGTGGAAACAAAGCCATCAGACGTGTAAGCTGCAGTAGTGGACGATCTGTGAGCTTTTAAGATGACTTCCATGGTCTGGACAGAAAAAAACTTTCTTGTTTAAACCCTTGGTGATAAGGTCCACGCATGCAGTTGGAACAACCAAGTTTGTAGATGGTGTAACCTGGAGGTGGGATGCAGCAACAGATGATCCCAATCTGGCAGAGGTAATGGATTTGGATCTGAAAGCCTGATGAGGTCTGGAAACCACACCGGTGCGATGAGCAGAAGCCGGCAGTGGAACTGCTGGAATCTCTGCAGCACCCTGGGAAGTAGGATTGGTGGCAGAAATGCATAAGCGTCCATCTGGTCTGAACTGATGGCCAAGATGTCTAGATATAGGGAGTCTGGATCTGGTATGTACATGAGACACGTAAACCCTCAACCCTCAACCTTGTCACAAATAGGTCGATGTTTGGTGTCCACAGACTGTTGCACACCCATCGAAAGGCCTCTGGATGCAGCATCCATTCTGTCGATTGTGGAGATGACGGATGAGACAGTGTTGGTGAGCACATTGGATACCCCTGGAATGTGCACGAAGTTGCAGAGGAATCCTGTTGACCAGCTTGTAAAGATGATACGTCAGTTGAAGAAAACTGCTGGAGTGTGTTCCGCCCTGGCGGCTGATGTAAGCCGCCGCAGTAATACTGTCTGTGGCCACCATGAGAGATGCTCCAATTAACGTCTGACACTAATGAAAGACCGCATTGTAGACAGCCAATAGCTCCAGCAGGTTGATGTGAAGACCAGTTTCTTCTGGAGACCACAGCCCCGATGTAATCTGGTTGCTGAGATGGGCTCCCCAACCTTCTAGAGATGCATCGACGAACAGATGATGGGACACTTGGAATGGCCGCAAAGAGACTCCATCTAAGACATTTGACCGGAGTTGCCACCATTGAAGGCTGGACCGTAGGTCGTCTGGAAGACTGATTATGAAGTCTGGGTTGTTACCACAAATGGATTCAGGAACATCTGGACCCGACTCCTGAGTGTCAAATCTTGGGCAGATGTGAGGAGACCCAAGAGACTGCCAATCGTGGAAGGACATCGGAGCAGTTAAGGCTCTGGAAACCATGGATTGAATCTTGGTCCATCGGTCGAGAGGAACCTGAACAAGGCCCAAGTCTGGTCGAAGGCAGGCTCCGATGAACTACAGTGTTGGCGTGGGATCCAACTGAGACATCTCGAGGTTGATAACCCAACCGAGATGCTGGAGAAACTCCATGATGAAGGCTACGTGGACAGTGAACCATGTCTTGCTCTGACACAGGCAGTCGTCAAGATACAAGTAGAAGGAGATAGCTCTGCGATGAAGGAAACAAGACATCGGAGCGGTAATCCTGGTATGGAGCCATGGATATCCTGAACGGTAGGACTATCCACTTGTAATGGTTGCCTTGTAGAACAAATCTCAGGTATTTGTGGTGATCGGCATGGATCGGAACGTGAAGGTAAGCATCTTTCAGATCCAGCGAGGCCAGTCAGTCCCCTGGTTGAACAACAGTAAGTACATCTCGAACTGTCAACATCTTGAATGCTGGAGGCGGTTGTAAGTAATGGTCACCATGTTGTGTATCATCTGCAGGTCTCGAAAATCTTTCTTCGAGAAAGATGTCCGAGTAGAATCCCGGTGTGAGGTCCGACTTCGGAATTCTGTGGACGGCGCCCTTCTCCAGTAGCTTGTTCACAGTCTTGAAGCACCTTCACATGCGACACGGAGTGGAGCGATTCTTGAGGCGAGAGCGT
Source organism: Gigantopelta aegis (assembly GCF_016097555.1). NCBI lineage: Eukaryota > Metazoa > Mollusca > Gastropoda > Neomphalida > Peltospiridae > Gigantopelta > Gigantopelta aegis. The sequence goes on from NC_054701.1 coordinate 52,277,298, forward strand.
CAAGGGTGGTACGGAAGCTAATTGCAGGCGATATGGATCATCGCAAAGAGTCACCCAATTTCGCCAATAAATATGGAATCAACTTCCGACAGTGGATCTTCTGAATGGCGTGCGACACACTGGAAGCGTCAAGTTCAAATCGAGAGAGTACATGTTGGATTAGTTCTACAGATTAGCGTAACAACCGGTAAAACTAAGTTCCGTTTTTTAAAACAAAATTATTGACATCTGTACTTCGTTTTTTTATTGATGGGGTTTGGGGGATTCGCGAAAATAAATGTTCACGAATTGACCCATTTTCATTAAATCGCAAAAAATTCGATCCCGCGAAAATAAAGTATTCTACAGTAAGCTGCAAGGCTTTGACTGTAGCCATGGACTGCTGGTCTTTCTCATTAACCGCAATGACATTGGACACCTTCCCGGCAAACAGCTTCGACAAAGACCACGGTTGTGCCGGAAGTTCCTTCTTATGTTGGAAGTCCAGTGTAGACCGCTTCAGACAGGCTTGATGTTGGTGCTGTATCAACATAGTGGACATCGACGTCATGGATGAAGTCAAGAAGGCTAACACCTGCACAGACTGTTGGAACAGGGCATAACAGCGGACATCCTTCACCTGGGTAGCCATGGCTGCAAAGAAGACATCAAGGTAAGACAAGATGTATATGCTGCGACGCTGAGCCATATCCATCGTTTGAACTTCCTTATCAGTAAGTTCCACGGAAGACGTCTTACCCAGCCGGGAAACATCATCATCAAAGGATGGAGCCACATCTTTAAAGGGCATGTTGAAGACTGGATACATCCGCTGCGACCAATGCGGAAACACCACGAATGAAGCCGTCTCTTTAAATGCTCGATCCAGATCAGTAGCAACTTCAGAGATCAAAATACCAGCTGCAAGCGAATGGATAACCACATCTTCCGGTGGAATGTCAGGTGCAATCATAGGGGTTGGACCCTTCTTGGAAGGCATCGGTGGATGAGAAAGAGATGGTAGCCAGACAATCCCGCATGGTCATATGGTCCATGGACTCCATATTGTCCATCATTGGAAGCAGCCGGAACCTCATCCGAGAAATCCCTCAGAACTCGTGTACAGGCAAGTTGATCAGCAGTACTTGTAGCCACAGATGACCCGAACCGTGGATGGTCCTGTCTGGAACCCTCAGAAGCCTTGGATCCCACTTCAGCTGAAGAACAGTGACGATGATCCGAGGTGCCCGTGGGAGGCTGTGGAGACCGATTCTTTGGACTTTGGTCATGTGAAGAGTGAGAAGACCGGCGACCCGAGGAATCCGCTAACCGCTTCCCGGAACCCGTAGGGTGGAATCCGTAGGATGCCCTGCATCACGAACCACGACATTCGTAGTTGATGGAACAGGACCAACATAAGAAGGGACTGGAAGTGCCCCTGACCCTGGAACCGCCCGCACTGAAGCACCCGCTATGGATGCAATGGTATTTTGCAACATGGAAGGTAGGATCGACTTGAGTACATCTGCCACAGAGTCAGCTATAAAGGAGACATCTCAATCTTCTTAGCTCATGAAGAAACCACCTTCAAGCAGGCTGTTAACTCAGCCTCAGAAAGGCCCGAGCAGCTGTCACACCACACACCCTCCGCACATGGGACCCGACATCCCAAGCACAGCTCGTGAGGATCATCTCCCAATGTAAACGTCTTACATAAAGACCATGGATATACCACACCTCACCCTTAAAGTGAATTATACAAAATTTAAGAGATACTATGACTACCCTAGTTCCGCACACAAAATTTGAGTACTTTTTTTTACAGGTACCCCATACATGTTTCAAGCACAAGGTTACTTGACACAGTGGTATTAGATGAAATAAAATTGCATACATTTTTTGTGAAGATGAAACTAATTGTTTTACAACCAACACATCACATTTTTTCATTAATGACGACTTGTCGTGTTAACTTCTCTATCAAAAGTTAGGAGCATCTCGAACTTTGACCCAGCCGGAAGTTATTTGGTTTAGTAGTACCATTAGGATAACCAGAAACACTTCAAATGTATGGAAATGGATAGTGTAAACAATCAAATCTAAGTAATGTCTGATTTGAAATTCTCAAAAACACCTCTAATAGTGAAAAATAGGCCGTAGTGTTTAAAGTCTGGCACAAGATAATATTTTGATGAAAAACTTTTGATTTAGGTGAAATAAGATTGGTGGTGATAGTTTGCATTACAAATTTATTGTATTACAGTAACAATGCTTTGGGAGCCAGTGTAAATTTTTAAAATGGCAGCAAAGCAACCAGGAATGTTTTGTGTTTACAAATGTTTACAGCGTAACTTAAAACTTGAATACAATTACATCGTCAGGTATATTAATGTCATGCATGGGTCACAGATTATTGGTTTGTTTGTGAAATTTTGTATGTGAAAACAACTCGAAAGAATTGACTTGTAGATCTATTTCTTTTGTTGTTCCTACATGTGAGGTTTAATGGTCCTGTATGCAAGATATGACCGAGACAAGGATTTACTGTTATGTGCAGTAGACTGTCAAAAGCAGGTCACAGTGACCTAGTCATAGTATGCACACCACCATACCAAGGTGTTCCTACATATGAGGTTTGGCAAAAAAAAGTTAAGACAACTGTATATATTGACTGCCACTATTTACCTTATTGCCACTATATGAAAGACCTGTTTAATAATACCAGACAAAAAAGTAGTGGTGTAACAATACATTGAACTAGTTATTGATATGTTGCGACAGTCAGTGCCTCGATAGCAATGCATCGATAGTTAATTCAACTATCGATAACTATTGCAATTGTTTGCTCAACTATCGATAGTTTCGATAGTATGCATATGGTCTATGATCAACGTATAATTTCACTACCTAGTTACATTATTACAAATAACTAAGTACAAACACACATACAAACACAAACATCCGTACATACGCACACATACTCACAGACAAACACAAACCTATCTACCTACCTACCTACATACTTTTTTATCGGCTATTGGATGTCAAATATTTGGCAGCTCCGACACACAGTCATCAGAGGAAACCCGCCACATTTTCCAATGCAGTAAGGGATCCCCCATATGTATCACCATCCCACAGACAGGATAGCATATACCACGGCTGTTGATATACCAGTCATGATGCACTGGCTGGAACGAAAAATAACCTAATGGGCCCACCAACGGGGATTGATCCCAAAGTGACCACACATCAAGCGAGCGCTTTACCACTGGGCTACGTCAACGCCCCCTACATACATACATACATACATAGATACCTGTATACAGAGCGTATCGTGGTTAGTCTTGCAATTTGCGGGCGATTCAGTGCCACAGGTTCGAGTCCCAGCAACGGCATGGGACAATTTGTGGGCCAGAAAGGATTTAATTATCCCCTGCGCCAGTGCGTTAATATCGATGTATGTAAAATTCAACCTCGACATACATACAATATATAGATATTCATACATCAATACATACATACATACATACATAGATACATGCATACATGTACATACATACACACATACATACATATATACACACATGCTTCGATAGCTCAGAGCGCATCGTGGTTAGTCTTGCAATTTGCGGGCGATTCGGTGTCACAGGTTCGAGTCCCAGCAACGGCATGGGATAATTTTTGAGGCCAGAAAGGATTTAATTATCCCCTGCGCCAGTGCGTTAATATCTATGTATGTAATAGTCAACCTCGACATACATACAATATATAGATATTCATACATCAATACATACATACATACATAGATACATGCCAGATCTGCCCACTGTTTCATGCACATAAGCGGGATCAACCACGTAACTTGTAGGTCCCATACATATGACTGAGTTAAAGAGCATCCTTTTTATGCATGTCTCAATAGCTCAGACGGTATCATGGCAAGTCTGCAATTTGCGGGCAATTCGGTGCCATAGGTTCAAGTCACAGCAATGGCACGGGTCAATTTGTGAGGCCAGAAAGGATTTATTTATCCCCTACGCCAGTGCGTTAATATATATATGTATGTAACAGTCATCCTCGACATACATACAATATATAGATATTCGTATATCAATACATACATATATTGGAAGACTGTGGTAAATAGTTTTGCGAAATATCTATTCATATTACTGTTATCAAGCGATTTAAGAAGTCACGATACTATTGCAATACTATTGCAATAGTACTATCACTATTGCGATACTATCACAATAGTATTTTAACTACTAAAACTGACTGCAATAGTCACCGCTACAAAAAAGTGATGTGAACAGTAGCATTCACGCAAGCTTTTAATATATGGCATTATCATGGCTGGTACCCATCTTTGCTATACAAATCGAAAAACACTAGTTTAATAGACATCTTCGAAGACATATCTGGTGGTGTATGCAATATTAATTACTATTATTACATCCACCAGACATGTACTAAAATTTAATACCTGTATTCCTCGTCTTTTTAGATGTTCAAACAAAACTGGCCTCATCAGCAATCTGCAAAATTAGAACAGTAATCATTAGAGATCTAAAACTTAACATTGGTCTAAGTTTTATAATGGCAACCAGACTGCTTAACCTGCAGGGAGCAGGAGTTAGATTAGTCGGTAGAGAATTCACTTAAAGTGTCAAGACACAGGATAAAACTTACCGTAATTGGCAGATCCATTGGATTTTCCCCCCATTCAACTAGTGTCCCATGACTGGCATATCAAGGCAATGACATATGCTGGCCTGTCTGTGGGACATACATGTATTAAAAAAAATGCTTGCTGCTAATGGAAAAATGTAGCAGATTTCCTGAAAAGACTAAATGTCAGAATGACCAAGTGTTTGACATCCAACAGCCGATGATTACTTAATCAATGTGCTCTAGTGGTGGCATAATGCAAAACATAAGGAGTAGGATCTACATGTAGCTCAGTCGGCAGTGTGCTCGTCCAAGGTGCTTGGGTTCAAGGATCAAATCCCCTCGGTAGATCCATTCTTTGATTGCTTTTTCTCATCCCAACCACTGCCCCATGACTAGTATATCATGGTATGTGCTGACCTGTTTGCGGTAAAGTACATATAAAAGATCCTTCGCTGTTAATGGAAAAATGTACTGAGTTTCCTCTAAGACTGTATGTCAGAATTATCAAACCTTTAACATCCAACAGCTGATGATCCATTTATCAATGTGCTCTAGTGGTGTCATTAAACAAAGCAGACTTTAAAATAAAACTTACTTTAATTTCCATAATCTGCACCAATTACCTACCATGAATTCTAATTGCTGTCTACATTTGATTAAATGTTTAGATCTTTTTTGTTTAATAGTAAATAGCTAAAATGAAATTATATTTCTTTGCACTACCAAACATTGCTATTGAACACCCTAACATATTTTCATTGAAAGAAAGAAGATAAATTGCCATATTATTATAGTAACTGTTCCCTCTTAAGACAAACTAAAATGCCATCATTTGAGCTATGACCTTGTGTTCAATGCAACACTACAAATTTTTGTTTATTGCATACCCATTAAATCTTACTATGAGAATACAGTCCCACATACAAACATCAAATACACGTTCTGTATTTATAGCACAAAGTTACAGGGAATATCCGTAACTATATGTAAACAAAGTTGATGCTCGTTTTGAAAGTTAAAGATGTTAACTGTAAACATCTTCTAACTCATGCTTTGTTATTCCTTTTATTGTTGTAATGGAACTATATTCATATGTGTAATGATTGGAAAGGACCATTCAACATTAGCGTAATGCAGAATAAGACATCTGCTTTTACCCCAATTGTTAACGACCCTCTCCCCCTCCCATAATGAATCTACAATAACATAAGGGCGACCCGATGTAAATGTATTTAAATAATACCAGGTAATAATGCAAACTTTAAAAAAATGCCCATAGCTTATGAATGAACACCCCAGCAAATATCAGCCTAAAAGGACTATTTTCATAAATTAATATACATGTAGGTTCACTGCAGGATCCAACAAATTAATGTTTTTTTCCAATAAAAAATAGCAGGGTGTGGGATGGGAGAAAAACATGTTTAAAGTGGACTACAGTTGTCATATAAAACATTACAATTTTGAATGGTGATATAATCATGACAATGGCATCAAACTGGGACATTTGATAAAAGTTTAAGAATAACAATGTTTTAGGTGTCAAATAATTGTCTTTGTGTATACACCACTGATTTAATTTTCATCAACCATACAAATGTAAGAAGATTTAATCCCTTATGGGATAACCACTTTGAACAATATATAATACATGTATATATTAAGCAACATCTCCCCCCCCCCCCCCCCAAACACTCCCATCTTTAATAAACTTATTGACGTCATCACCTGTACTAAATATTAGGAATACCAATGAAAGAGACATTGAGAAGCTTAAGTACTTATATTGATTTAATGGTAAAATAAATAAAACAATTGTTTTTGTAGTTTTTAATGCTTTATATGATGAAGATATATAAAAATAAACCACTAATTTGATCAATGTATTGGTTTTCATTATATTCTTGAGAATCCCCTTTTTTCTATTTGAAACGTTATTTTTTCCCCAATTGACCGAAAAGGGACCCATAAAAAATTGTATAGATTATACTCTGGTAATAATACAAAACAGCTGTATATATGTGTTTTTCTTGTTTCGGAATTCCACAAATGTATTTCCTGCTGAAAACCCCGAAGATGCAGGTTGGGATGTGAAGAATGATGAATTATGAGCTACGAGCTACTAATATTCATTTCATTTGTATTTTTCAGTAAAAATGGCTGACATCTTAAATTCAATATGCAAGACTTTTCCACGTGATTCAGAATGCGTGACCTAACTTATTTTCAATAGTGATACCTAGTGAATTAATATTCAAATCAAACCATATAGGCTTTTAAAAGTATATACATGCAGTAGTTCATTCTAGAGTATGGTACTAGAGCATGTTATTTCCACACAGAAAATGAACATGTTGACTTGTTTGATGACAGGTCTGTTACAACTGGGACTAAAACAAAATGTGCTAATATACCCATAATAAGAAAGTTATTTACAGCAATTAATGGGACTTATAAATATATTTTTTGTTACTTACAATTATTCATTATTTATTATTATACTACCAAATCAAATCCCACAGACGACAATAGTAACATATGTGGCTAAAACTCCTACCTGCAGCATATCAATCGATATAAACACCACAGATATAAATACTACCACCCCTCACCCTTAAAGGGAATCAGAAAACATTTGGGGTCAAGTTGCTCATTTCTGAGATAACGAGTAGTGTCTGTGACTACCCTAGGTCCGCACAAAATTTGAGTACTTTTTTTTACAGGTATACCCCCCCATACATGTTTCAAGCACAAGGCTACTTGACACAATGATACTAGATGAAATGAAATTGCATACATTTTTTGCCCAGATGAAACTATTTTGTTTGACAACCAACACTCACATTTATCACCAATCACAGGACTTCTCTATCAAAAGTTGGGTGCACCTTGAACTTTGAACCAGCCAGAAGTTATTTGGATTAGTACTACCATAAAGACAATCAGAGTAAATTCACTGATAATGGATGTGTTCATTTCTGTATAGAGCAAGCAGCAATGGTACCGACCGAGAGTAAGGTTTTCCAACTATGATTGCAAATTGTAAATAAATGAGTTTGAAATTGGTGTTTTGCTAAAAATACCCAAGAGAATGAATCATTATTCTAATAATATTATTGTTTGTAATCATTTACATCTGTGGTGGAACCAATTATACAAAGATTTCAATGTACATATATATTTTACTCAAACTAAATACAAAATAATTGATGGTCCCACAGGAAAAATTTAACTCCTGACCTGTGGTGAGATTTGACTTGAAAAACCCCCAGTCAAGATGGAAGTACATTTGTATTTTGATCACTGATGTTATTATGATGCGATAGATGACACAAGGAAAAAATCACACACAGCCATTATACTGTCATTTAATATGTTGGCTTAACAGATTTTAATTTCACTATGAGAAAACAAAAATAACTTACGTATCAATTAATTTGATAAATATCCGCTCTTTTAATGTGAATGTTTCTTCAAACTTTTTATCACTGAAAAAACAAAAAAACAAAACATACATGTCAATATGAACAATATAAATATGATTTGCTTTAGGTTATCACCAGTCCCAGATAGTTATGACTGTATATTTATTTTAAATTTTGATATATATAAAATTTCCACAATATAACAAGTCATCCATTACATTCTAAACTGTAATCAGGCAAATCCTATCCACTCCACAAGGTTGTTTTTTTTACAATAAAATTATTTCGAGAAACAATAAACATGCAATGCCATATTTTAGCTTCATTTTCGCCTTTGACCATTGGCTATCCCAATTACATGTATCTAACGATCTTTGCAATGAATTAACTTGTTTCTTTTAAATTAAAACCATTTTAATTTAACAACTTACAGTAATTAGTTGTCATAATTGCTGTGGCAAAGTATTAATAATTTAATTTTCCTTCTGCTCTTTCATCCCACCCTTTCCCCGGATCACGGCCAATTAATGTCAATGAATTCATATGTGTGTTTTTGGTGTGGATTTTATAAACCCAAATGTATGTAAAAACAAAGCATTTGTGTTGCAAAAATATAAAATCATCAACATTCAAAAGCATCACAATTTAAAAAACACAATAATAATAACCATAATTAGTATAATAAAAATCATCTATCCATATTTTTCCTCTCTTTAGAATTCTATAAATTAAAAATAATCAACAATGCATGTCCTTGTTTATATGATTGGTTAAACAAACGAAACATAAAAAGATATATAGGTTATTGGTATATGAAACATTTAGTAGACACTGTTTTTGATTGGGCGTCCTAAAGTTATAATATACTTAATATGGTTTGTGCGTCACATTAAACCAAATGGAAATGACGGACACCAATCAAATAGTTTGCGAACGTTAGGAAGAACGTTCGTTGGCTGAATTGAGGAGAGGTCTCGGTGCGAATATACGTCATGCTTCAGAGTCAGCTGACACCCATGAGACATCATTGCGGACTTTAAACAATACGATTACACAGAAGTAAATCTTGATGCAATTTTGTACCTATGGTCGAGAGTATGCATACAGATAGCGATCGCGGGAAATGAACATGTAGCCTAGTATTTATACAAATTGCAGTTAAACGTACACTGAATTAGTTTACAATAATCATATATATATATATATATATATATATATATATATATATATATATATATATATATATTTGTAAGACTGTGAGGTGACATTTAATAGCTGGATTTTAAAAAGACCATAAATTTAAATTTTATTAAAAAAAAATTTTTTTTTTTTTTTTTTTTTTTTTAAATAAATGGAATATACTGTGAAGTCAGCATTCTTAGTCTAGGTATTTTACAAGCAGAAATTTCAACAAGCATTTAACACGACGCTGAAATCAACAGCAACAACATGGCACAAATTATGAAATTGTTGGGGTGGGGAATTAATGGGTTTACCATACTTAAAAAAAAGAGTTAAAAAAAGAGAGCATAATTAGCCGGATTGAAGGCAAACACTTAAAGGGACATACCCTATTTTTTAAACACTAATGCATATTTTGTTTTACTATTATAGCCATTTTTGATTACGTAAATCATACTTTACTTAGATTTTATTGTTTACATTATCCATTTCCGTACATTCGAAGTTGTTTTTAATATCACAAAATGATTTCACATATTTTTAAAAATGCACGTGCATCTGAGAAGTAACATTTATGGATTTGAGGTTTAGTCTATTTTTAGAAAATACTTTTGAAATTAGATATAAATTAATTGAGGTCACAGCACTAGGTTTATTGACATTTAAGCAAATGTACTAGGGTGACACTCCATAATTGATGTATGTATTCATAGTCATTAAATAAAAACATTTCAATAGCAATTTTATATTGAAAGCTGTCCAGTGTTCAGAAAACAAAAAACATTACGCACTAGTTTATTTTGATGTAAGGACATCCAAAATGACGTCATTTCCATTCAGTAAGACATCACACCATATATTCTTATGACATTTGAATATCTAGTAATGATGGACTGGAATTAAAGTTGCATGTACAATTTACAAAAACATGTTGTATTAAGCTTGAGATTATATTACAAAGAAATTATTACCCTTGTGTGTTTCGGTATCGTCAATATTATAAATTAGGAATAAAAATAATGTATTATGTTCGCATAATACAATTTTTATTCCTAATATATGATATTGACAATACTGAAAAACACTCTGGTAATAACCTACCTACCTCCCTCTCTCTCTCTCTCTCTCTATATATATATATAAATATCTATCCTATAACTTACCCAGGATATCCATGTCATAAACCCATGTGATAATTTAAAGTATCAACCTGTGTAATAATGGTATGCAAATTTAAAGGTATAAGCAAATTTGCAAGGTCTCCAAGTAATAATGTGTTGCTGTCAATGGGTCATTTGTTTACATGCCAACAAGACTTGTGATGACATCATATTACCGATGGCGGCGATTTTAGTACTGTGATGCAGCATGTGTAAGGGATGTCCACTGAAATAAAACACTTGGATTGTGTGGCCGTTGTGTGAACACTGTTTAAATATCCCTTCTTGTTTGTGACTCGAACACAAAACCACAAACTGTCTGCAAACCTTTGACTATGTTTAGTAACTGTGCAACAATGCAACGTCTTCATCATCTGGAACATCTCAAGGCTGTGGCATGCTGCAAGTTGGCACCAGTCAGTGAAATGTGGCCCGTATATGTAATGTGTCACAGTCAGTCATTAGCCAATTGTGTGCCCAATTTTGGCAAACCCGAAATGTGGATGACCGTCCACATTCTGGATGACCAAGACCAATGACTCCAATTCAGGATTGCCGTATAAGGGCATACACTTTGAGAAATCAAGGTCAGTCAGCCTATCCAACCACAAACCATATCTGTGTTATAGTTGGAGTCATATACAGTAAGTAAATAAAGTTTAAATTGTTTGAATATTTGTATTCCATTTTATTTTTGTGTTATCTCAAGGAAGACTTTTTGCAGTACTTTTACTTCTAATTACTTCATAAGTGGCATTTCAGACTACCAAAAATAAATAACCAAGAATGCATGCAAATTACAAAAAAACAACAACTACAAACAACGAAACAAACAAAAAACCCACCCCAAAACCCTTAAAAATACAACAACAAAAAAACAAAACACAAAAACAACAATAATAACAAAGAGCAACTCACTGTAACAAAATACTTGGCATAATAATCTCAAACAAGGATTCTTTCAGTGGAACAAAGGGAAGTAATCCAGTGTAAAATAGCACAGTCAGAACAGCAACTCGTTTTAGTGAAAAGATCAAAGGAATTTCTGGACTCTGAAATATATTTTAAGAAAATAAATAAATTATCAGCTATTAACATTCAGATGTATTTTGAAACTGTTGACAGAATGGAGAGGAATCGTTATGGTAATGTACCTTGATATGAATTATTGTACATGCAAAGCACATCAAATTAACAGCAAAGACACTGCACTTGCAATGCAAATGATAAAAACTTTAAAGTATTTGCATCATGGTCCATGATATAAAGTTTGTTTTGTTTAACGACACCACCAGAGCACATTGATTAATTAATCATTGGCTATTGGATATCAAACATTTGGTAATTATGACTTGTAGTTATGAGAGGAAACCCTCAGGCGAGTGCTCAACCGACTGAGCTAAATCCCGCCCTCTGGTCCATGGTCAGTAGTTATGGATTACACAAAATGATCACAGACGTTATCTGGAATAAAGGCTGGAGCTGTGTAATTGTAAAACCTTTTTTGTGTGTTGAAGTACACTCTGTTTGTATGAATCGGTTAACTTTATCAGTATTCTAAAAGCAGTTTTCCTAAATATGATCTAACATTTCAAAGCTATCATGCCGCTAAACAATTATTTCATAGAATTGTGAGTCCATAAATTCAAAGACCTGTAGAAGAAGATTATGCTACACACTAATATGGTGAAATATGAAATTAAAATTCAAAGATAATTAAAATAACACAAACAATAAACAATTTAATTATTTGCCCAATATTACAGCAGCTATTAATTCTGGTTTTCAAGCATTATGTTAGAAACTAAAGAAAAGTACATTAACTTTCTCAAAAACATTATGTTACTCAACTAATTCATAAAGTATAGATAAAATACATGTATTTACTAGTTTAATAACTGCGGCGAGATCTAGCTCAGGCAGTAAAGTTCTTGCCTGGGGTGCTTTTGTTGTATTGTCAAATCCTTTAATGGACCCATTCTCCGATTAGGTTTACCCCCACCCCAACCAGTGCATCATGACTGGTATATCAAAGGCTGTGATATGTATTGCCTCCTCGGTGAATATAAAAAATCCATTGCTGTTAATGTAAATATTTAGTGGGCTTCTTCCGAAAAAAAATGATGTGTCAGAATTACCACATTTGACATCCAACAGCTGAGAATGCTCTAGTGAATTTGTAACAAATCAAACTTTATTTTATTAATTATTAATCACGTGAATCATTTAAAACCGTGATCACCAGCCACCATCTTAAATCATCATTTACTAATGCACAATACAAACACAATTACACTTTAAAAAAAATTATGTGTCTTCACTACAAGTAATATGAATTTAAGGTGCTACCTAGACATATGCCCATTCATTATTTATTCTTCACATACTATATATTAAATTCATGTCATTAAAATTGTAAAGTCGGTTCTTCAATCTGACATATACAGTGTAGACGTATTTATTAAAATGACAACAACTGTGAAGTGGGTGTTGTGCTCAATAATTTTTTGCTGGTCTTGGCTCCTGGACTAATAGTGACTTTTACTATTGATGCAGAGAGGCAAAAAACAAACTTGTTCAAGATGTTATGATCCTATTCCTATATATGAAGCTTAATGAAAATTGGTGAGAAATAAAGTCACTTAGACACTCAGTAATATTTCAAGCAAGAAACCAAAATTTAAGTCAGAGTCAGAAATACCATACATTTTATAGGATAACTTACAGATTTGTGAGGAGTTACTAACAGAAATGTTACAATACAATATTGTAAACTCAAATGCAGATTGATGCTGACTTACAAGAACACATATTTGGAAGTTAGTACAATAAAAACTGAAAGCTGGTCAAATGTCGTTGAAAAAAACATTGTAATGTGAGTATGGCACCAAGCAGTTAAGAATTGGTTATACTAATTAAGGTACAATCAGATTTGCCGGGCGGTGTTAAATATCAAACAAGCCAGTGTACAAAATTAATATGCTGATTATTAAGCTCAAGGGCCATTTAAAATGTAGAAAAACAATAACTAACTGGCCCCAAGAGGCTAGACCATATATATTAATTTGTAAAATATATGTTGATTTCTACTGTATGTACATGTACACTGTATCTATGGAAGTTATTCATATTTGATACTCTAAGTATTACATTTAATTATTGCATTTAATTAATATTACTCTCAGACCTGGACTCTTAATGGGTTCAAGAATGGTTTCGAATTAGTGTATGGGGCCATTTTACAAACTTGATCATGGCTAAGCATTCCTTAACACTTAATACATCAAAAACTTTTAATACATTTTATATCCCATTTAGCATCGCTACTCAGTGCTGACTCGATTATTTTTCCTGCTAACTTTGCTAATGTAGACTCCAATAGTTTCCATAATTTTCTTTTTAAACAAAATAACCACAAATAGTTTTTTAAGTCTGTGAATGATTTAATTTACAAAATATACAATGAAACCCCACAAAACCGGACAGCCATGGGACCAAGGAAAAAGTCCGGTTTTGAGGGTATCCGGTTTACAGAGGTTTCAGTATCGAGGTAAACCGTTTGTTGGCTGGTGTTCTCTACTGATTTAGTAACTAATAAAACTGCCAGAAAAACAGGCACACTTTCGAACTTTTGAATTATTTTAAATTCATCATCAAGCGATAATTCAAGATGGCGGCACTTCACTGGACGTTCTGGCATGTCCAAAGCAAATTTTCCACCAAAACAAGCCAAACAATTTTACTCTTGGTTTCTCTTTATTTTGTTAAATAAACTTTGCAAAGATAAAATACAAAACAACAAAAAAGGGTTCAAACAATTGGCAAAATTAATTAAATTTCTAGTTGTTTTGCCGTTCATTGCAGTAATTGTAAGTTAATCTAACTTTATAACAATTGAGCTCAGAATAAAGGGAGTACATGTGTTTTATCCAGTTATTTAAATATCAAAGCTGTTAATTAATCCCTTAATTGGTATTTGTCAACTGCTCAACAGTGACACTGGAGCATGCACACATGTAATGCAGTAATGATTGACACTGATGTGACCGTCCAGTTTTCTGAAGTAAAATTTGCATTAAAGGAACACAATGGGACTGGATAATTTCATCCAGGGCAATTTGAGAGAGGTTTCCGGTTTAGAGGGGTAAATTTTAGTGTTAAAAGAAAAGCAAATCACGGGACTGTGTAAAACGTCCGGTTTTGAGAGAATTCCGGTTTACTTGAGGGTCCGGTTTTGAGGGGTTTCACTGTACATATATTTATATTATCTTGGAAACAGCAAAGTTTGGTTAATTAAAATGTGTTGAGTACATTGTTAAATTAAAACATTTTGTTGTTTATTTCATCACTGTAAGTGTTTACAAACTCTGCTCTTATTACCAAATATGGGCCTGTTCAATTTTGGTTGGGCCGGCTAAACCTTTTATAGTTAAAATACCCACACAAGGCCAGTTAGAGAAATTGTTAGTTTTGTACCATTAATACTAACAAGTAATTGTGAACAAAGAGAAATGCCTTTTATAATGTTTTGAGTTCATGTAAGTGTAACACATCTGACTGAGACTAGGGGCTGGTTGTTCAAAACTTTAGCTCAACCAAGGACTGAATCAATACAAATAATAATGGAAGACATGATGTTGAAAACTGATTTAGAACAACCAAATGTACACAATCAAATTTAAAGTTTATTTTGTATTTATGCAAGAATAATTAAAAGGAAAATATTAGACTAACGGAGGGTTAATTTAACTATGGTCTGAACTACCGCGCCCAGATAGTTACCATTTCATACAACTTCTGGGAAATCTGGTTGCTGCGGTTACCCCATCCAGTGATGTGTTCTCTCTTGTATTCTGTTACCATGTCATAAACCTGCATAAAATAGAATCAGATAGTCTCAACTACTTCTATAAGAAAACATAAAATAGAATCAGATAGTCTCAGCTACTTCCATAAGAAAACATAAAATAGAATCAGATAGTCTCAACTACTTCCATAAGAAAACATAAAATAGAATCAGGTAGTCTCAACTACTTCCATAAGAAAACATAAAATAGAATCAGGTAGTCTCAACTACTTCCATAAGAAAACATAAAGTAGAATCAAATAGTCTCAACCACTTACATAAGAAAACAAGAATTCCACAGAATTCAATGTCTCGTCTAACATAAACTTATTCAGTGTAACTGATAGTTGCATTCATAAGATGTTCATCTCAATGCATGTTTAAAAAAAAAAATAACTTAAATAAAATTTCAATTAAATTAATTTCTTACATTTGTCACCTGCATTGAGATAAACATCCAGGTGCAACTATAAACCAGGTTTCATTGATGTAGCTTATTTTGTCATCCAGTTAATATTTACATCCTATATATATAAAGTTTTCTTCGAAGTGTTTCTGTGTAACAATCCTTTTCATAAACCTAACCCCTTTTCTCAAAAGGAAAATTTCAAAAGAATTGTTAACAGGATAACTAAATAAAAACATTATAAAATATTTATTAAGATGTACATGGCAAAACTAAGGGTAGATGAAGTTGGTGGGATATAAATGTGAGAAATAGAAGCAATAGTTCCGTCACTTGAAGGTTAGGGTGTCACATAACACTTTTTTTGACGTTAGGTAATGCAATGTTTGGCATTTTACAGCAGTAATTCCAGTTGAAATTTAGGGTTATAACTTTTCCGGGGCTTTATTGTACCTGAATGTTTGTTGGATGCCCACACATTATTTAGGGATTCCATATATACTAAAAGGCAAAAGTTATTGTGACATGGATTGTTTGGAGTAATAAATTTGTGAATGGATTTATGGATGTAACCCAGAGAAAATGTGCCTGAAATACCTCGAAGAAATGCAACCAAGTAGTTGTTGCAGGGATTGCATGCTGTGTGCAAGAAACATGGAATATTCGGGAGAAATTCTGTCCAGTGTTCACCATAAAAGGCCAGACATTCAGTCGCAAATCAGAAGTCCACGCCTCAATGAAAATGACAGATGAAGAGCCATAGGGATGCTTGAATCTGGGACCTCGCAGCGTGACGCCGCATGTCAATTCAATGTCCACAGAAACACCATATGGCACTTATGGCAACGATATCAACAAAACCACCAGGTCAGGGACCGTCCCCGTATTAGCAGACTACCCGTGACAACCCCTTGCCAAGACACATGGATCCGAACCACGCATCTGCAAAACAAGTTCCAGCTAGCAACCCTCACAGCCCGTACCATCCCTGGCAACAGAGGTGTATTAGCGAGGACAGTCCGACGATGTCTACACATCTACAGCATCCGTGCAAGACGCCCAGCCAGAAGGCCAATCCTGACGCCAGAACATCAACGTCGACTTCTCCAGTGGTGCAGACAACACCTGTGATGGACAGCAAGAGACTGGAGACGTGTCCTCTTCACTGATGAATCCTGTTTCCTTCTCCACAGATCTGACGGCAGGACACATGTCTACAGATGTCAAGGTGAATGTTACGTCACGCCATGTGTTCTTGAAGGGGATCGTTTTGGAGGTGGTGGCGTTATGATATGGGGTGGAATTACAGCCACAGGCCAGACTCAGATGGTTGTGATTGAAGACAATTTGAATGTTGCAAGGTACTGAAATTAAATTTTACAAACAACTGTGTTACCGTTTTTGCAAAAGAAAGGCCCTGTGATGACATTACAACACGATAATGTCAGACCACACATTGTTAGAGTTGTGCAGCAGTATCCCAATCAAAATAATGTTATGTGTTACCCTGGACTGCCATGTCCCTGGATTTGTCACCAATCGAACATGTCTGGGATGAAATGGAGCGACGCTTGCGACGTCTTCAAAATCCTCCAACAACACTACAGGATCTCTGGCTTATCCTTCCTCAGATCTGGAATGCCATTCCCAATAATTTTCTCCAGCGTTTAGTGTTCTCAATGAGGCCGATACCAATGCTCAAGGTGGACATACTCGCTACTGACCGTGTGAAATTCTCTCTGGACCCCCTCTAGTGATGTGGCTAATTTGCATATGGCAGGTGCACCATTTCCATGGACTATTGCTCGTTTCAATAGCTTCGGACATTTCTCTCTCCATGTTATAACATTTCATACATGGCAGTAAAAACTTATCATCAATTATCTTTGTCTTTTGTGTGTCACAATAACTTTTGCCTTTTAGTATATAAAGTATTTGTGAAGCTATTTGCTGATGAAGTTATTAATACGAGCATTCACAGAGATTTTTCAAAAAATATTTTAATACAAATTTTATTATTTTCTAATATAAACCCAGTAATGGTCTCATGAACTTTAAATGTACTTTGATCATATGTTTATATGTAGTACTAAACCAAATAACTTCCAGCTGGATCAAAGTTCAAGGTGCACCAAACTTTTGATAGAGACGTTAACACCACAAGTCTTGTGGTTGGTGATAAATGTGTGTTGGTTGTATAAAAAAATTAGTTTCATCTGGGCAAAAAATATATACCGGTACAATTTTATTTCTTCTAGTACCAGTGTCAAGTAGCCTTGTGCTTGAAACATATATGATGGTACCTGTTAAAAAAAAAGAAAAAAGAAAGAGTACTAAAATTGTGTGCAGAACTAGGGTAGTCATAGACACTACCCGTTATCCTTGAAATGAGCAGCTTGACCCCCTTTTTTCTGATTTACTTTCCTTAGTGAGGGGTCGTAGTATTTCTATCCGTGGTGTTTATGTCGACCGATACGTTGCAAGTAGGAGTTTTAGCGACATATGTTACTATTGTTGTCCATGGGATTTGATTTGGTAGTACACCCTATAGCACATATTCAGTGCATAATAAAAAATATTATTTTGCCTATTTAATTTATTATTAATTAGAAACCGTCATTTTATAAACCCCATGTGCTTTTTTAACAATACAAATAGGCTATCCCACAATTCTCACTTCGGCAAAGGTTAAACAGTCGGGACAATTCGGCCTGTTACATTCTCAGAAAACGAAAGTAGTCGACATTTTCCGAATGAGAAAAAAAGGTAGAGTTACTTCCCTTATGTTATTTTGACAAACGAGGATCGATTTTTTTTTTTATGCTTACAAAAATGTCATTTAACAGAAGAAACTGTCTCCCGCACAGGTGAAAGGAGATTTGATCAAATACCGGGAGACTCCCGCGGAATCCGGGAGGGTTGACAGGTCTGTCCCTCTATCGACTCCATGGATAGCTGTATTACCAATGATCCTAATAATCCGTTCTTCTTAGTCTGTTGTGGCCGATGGCTTGATTCACCTCCACCAGTTTTATGAATATCCTTCTTTATCTCATTGGCCCTTAAATCCTTTTTTTTGGTTCGTGATTTCAAATCATCCCATTTGTTTTCGCATGTTTGCAACAGTTCGCTGAACAGGGGACACAGCATTTACAGCAACCATAATCGTTCTTCATGCTGCATCCTCTTTATGTTGGTTACGTTGTCTGTGAATTTTGATGATAAAAGTTTGTAATTAATTTCCACTTCATCCACAAGGATTATCAGTTCACGTTCAGTGAAATTTATTCGTTGTACTCTATTTATTTCAGTTGACATTTCAGCAGTTTAAAGAATGAGGGTTATATGAAATAAAAGTGGGATCGGGGTGTATATTTAATTAAAATCGATATCACACACAACCTAACTCATCATCACTGCTGCAAGATAATGCAACATGAAAAAATTAAGGGTAGGGTTATAAAATGCGTAATTACACAGAAAATATTGCAACAAAACTTTATTTATAGGATATAAATAATAACTGGATGACCAAATAGCTTCTGTTGTAATTAGAACCTTTAAAGACAATATTTGAGGTGCTGAGATTAAATTTTGCTGAATTTTTACTGAAAAATAAAACTGTGTGAATTGTATTTTGTAATGTTACAGAAAACGTGTTATATGAGACCCTAATCCTCAAAAGATTTCAATATTGTTAACACAACTGAATTCTCCAACCCATTAACTGCCAATCTGCCAAGAGTTGTTTCCAAAATGCCCTGATAAATATTTTACAATGCTTTTAATATAGTCACCTGTCAACAATTCTGTAAAAAAATATAACTGCTGTGGAAATGGGGGTAGGGTCACAAAACAAGTAGTTACAAACAAAAAGCTATCATAAGTGTTCCATCTCTAGGGATGTAGGCCTTGACAAAAAAATCACTATGAGCATTTATCCCCCAGATGGCACCGACCGACCACTTTAGCTCATGGACTATTATGAGAAAGATCATAAAACTAGTCTCTAACAAATAACATGTAATACATGCAAATGTACTGCACCTGTAATCCCTAAAAATGAAATAGGAAATATCTTCATCTACTGTTCGAATGATCGAGTCATAGCCAAAGTCTATTTTAATAACAATTTCAACATTCTTGTATTTCAGAAATTGAAGTTGACCTAATAAAACACACCGTCATATCTGTTGTTCTTATTAGAGGTTACAATAAAAACAAAATAAATCACAAGTATTTATAATACTTAAATTAACAGAATTAATAAAATGGCACTACTAGGTAACTCTTTGACTGAAGCAAACAATCAAAGCTACTTGTAATAACGGGCCATTTAGTCACAAAAATGGTACTCGATTATTATCTATGAATAGGTATTCCTCAAGTTTTTCACCATTCATCTGTGATTGTCTACAATGCGAGTGATCACTGTTTTTACAAGGTGACACTGATGTCGCCTGATAGGCCAAGTTTTGACTCACTTCGCCCATCTGGCGTGAGGTCTGTACAACCATTAAATAAGACGTCCACTGTTCATCCATAACACTACTGCAGCCGCCATCTTAAACATTAAACAAATATTCCTTTCCATTACTTCATATCTGTTTCTGTCTCTCTTTGCCTTTCTGTTTCTCTCAGTCTCTGTCCCCCTGTGTCTGTTTTTCTCTCTCTTTCTGTCTTCTAAGTGTCAACTCAAAATAGTTGCAGTTTAAAATGTACTGAGGTGTCATTAAATATTCCTTTCCTTTACTATCTGTTTCTATCTCTGTCTCCGGGGAAAAGTGCTCACTTGATGCAGTTAGTCTGGGATCAATCCCTATTGGTGTGCCTATTGGGCTATTTCTTGTTACAGCTAGGGTACCACGACTGATATATCAAAGGCCATCATGACATGTGTTATCCTGTCTGTGGGACGGTATATATCACAGATCCCATGCTACTAATGGAAAAATGTAGTGTTTTCATTTCTCTAAGACTTTAAGTACAAATTACCAAATGTCCGACATCCAATAACCAATGATTAATAAATCAATGGGCTCTAGTGGTGTTGTTAAACAAAACAAACTTTAACTGTCTGTCTCTCTGTGAGTGGGGCAGGGTGTAGCTGCAGGGAAGGATCAGTTTCTCTTGACTGGCATATCAGTGGTGTTGATGAACAAAAATAATATATATATATATATATATATATATATATATCACACTACTAGAGACTGTGTTTGACACAATCACAAGACCCGATTCGGATTGTTGTGTTAACAGAACTTCTCAGTGTTCCGGTTCACACGCTCAAATCATCAAACACGTTACACATTTGAACCAAAATCACTGGCACTAATTATTTTAAGTGTATCTCTTAAATATAGGGGTTGAGAATTACATGTAGTATTTAAATTCAAATATAATTTTGTAAAAAAATATTTAACCTCCCGAGTCCTGACTACTGTTACTGATGTGGAAAAAAGTCAACGTAACCCATGTGCTTGAGTACTGAATGTGAGATAAAATTTCCTATGGTTTCCTTAAGGGAGGACTTAAATCTGGGTTTTTTAGCATTGACGAAGATGCTTTACGAACCATTATGTGACATTCATTACAAGCTTTGGCCAAGCGTTTTGCTGACTGCTAGAGTTTCACATCTTCATGTCCTAGATGTGGACTTGCTTTGTTTCCGACGTCGAGTTTCAGCTGTGCTTTTGGGATCACTTATGAAATTTGTCACTAAAGACTAACTTCCAAATCTGTTTTTCCAGACTTTTATGGAGCAGGCATTGTCATGCATCCTGGGACCAGATGACGTTGAAGACCTGTCTTATGTCCATTATGGGCCCTTAAATGCTATGTTGAAAAAACAAGAACTTTTAGAGATTGTTTTTCATCCTTTGAAGAACGTCACGAAGAAACAGTATCCAGGTGGATCCACTCTACCAACTTACAAGAGTGTTTTAAAATACCTTTCAATAAAGTAAAGCTTGAAATAACTGATTTCTATTTTCTGCATTCACAAGTTAATTTTTCTTCTCTCAAAATGTCTTTTCTATGTTCTACTTGTTTCGCTTTTTCTCTCTATCATTTCTTGTCTTCATGTCATATATATGTGCATGTGAATGAGCACACACACACACACACATTCTTGATCGAATATTATATAAAGTACATGTACATTAACACTTGTTTTGATGATATATTGCATTCCACAACATTTTATGCAATGTTTTATTCAGGATTTCAACATGACCTTCAGTCAACCTGACCCTCTACAAATATAGGTGAATAGACTTGTCGGAGGGGGAAAAAGTTAAATCCATCCCCACACAACATGCATGCAACACACACAGACAGACAGTTCACAAACACAAGATGTACAAACACACGCAAACATACACGCATACAGATGAACAAATAAACATTGGTCTAAGGATTCATCCGAATATGAAAAAAACCCCAAACCCTCAATTTAATTAAAAAATTACAACTTACCGACATGGCTTCAATTTTCTTTTACGAACTTTTAAAAATTGGGAATTTTTTAAGAAAACAAATTTTAAAGGAAAGTTTAATTTCCCTCAATTAAAAACTAAAAATGTTTTCAAAAATTTTTTTTGGTAATTTAACTCTTATATGTCCCTTAAACTAACAAACAAAATAGAAAAGGGGTTTTTTTTACTTTTGGTTAATAATTATTAAATTAAATTTTTCATTAAAAACGGGGAAGGAGGTAATCCTTTTAGCCCTTTCCGAAAAAACTTATTGGTAGAAGGGCCGAACCAAGGAAGTTTCATAATGACGTCCTTACCTTTGAGATTTACATTTGCCTTGATTAAAATGGGAACCTGGGGAACTTTAAAACCCAACCCCACAAAGGAATTTTGTACTCCTTATTTTCACCTTTCAAAATAAAAACAACATACAAATTTTAAAAGTTCATTTAAACCCAAAAGGGAAAGGGTTAAAGAAAGTGTTTTTCTAAAGGGGTTTTAAAACATAGAAATTTTTCATTTTCCATTATTATTTTACTTACCTTACACACAAACATGAACACCCGAATCCTCCTAGTTTCCCCCGCCATGTAAAACCTAACCCCCATGGGAAGAATTAATCCCATAAAGTAAACGAATAAAAAAGGGGTGGGGTAACCCCCTTGACAAGTAGTTGAAATATGAAATGGAAAAAAAAAAAATCCCAACTTGAAACTCCCAACAATCCTAACCCAAAGAAAACACCCAAAGACGTTAACAAAAGGAAAAGGTTCAAAAGGCTCCCCATTCAACCAGAGGCGCTAATTTGGAAAACAAACCCACTCATCGGGTTAAAATTCAAATGACCCTTTTTGGAAACACCCCAATTAAAATAAACCGTTAAAAGGTGGGAAACCCCCCCAAATGGAAAAACACTCATCCCCTTGAAAAATCCCCCCCATCTAAAAGGAGGGAAAACTCCCGAAAATGCGCTGGCCCAAATAATCCCCCTCTCGGGCCCTGGAGAAACATTTCTCCCTCAAGCTTGTTAATCCCGGTTTTGGGAAAAGGATATCCAGTCCGGAATTTTGTACCTTTTCCCAAAACCAACCGCCTTAAAAAGTCAGAACAAAATTAGGGAACAGAACCCGCCCAACCCCAGTGAGGAAAACCCAAAGATACCTCCTTCCATTGCCTTTGGGAATTCGCCCAACAAAGCATCCTAAGGTTCCCCGGGGGTTAAAAATAAACCCCCTTTATTTTTTGGGGAGATTTCAAGTCCCCTCCAAAAAGAATTTCAAAACCCCACCGGACAAAAGCCCCTATACCCAAAACGCAGAAAAACGAAGAGGCCGGGAAACCTTCCCTGGCCCTGGGTTTTAGCCCAAAACAGCAAAAACATTCCTTTTTGGAAAAAAACAAGGCAAAAAAGTTGAATTTTCATGATAGTGGAAAAGAGTAAAAACGTTTTTCCACTTTAATGGGCAAGACTGGCGTTTTCAAAGGCCAGGGCTGCCTTTAGTCATTCAGAACCGAAAAATTTATCGGGGTTTCCCCCGTTTTTAATCAAAGGATAAAATGGAACGTACCTTTTATTTTGCCTTCCTGCTTTTCTTGGAAAAGACCAAAGACTTTAGAAGCCTCCTTTCGAAAGGGACCCCCCCCCTCGTCGCCCAAAGAACCCAATGGCGGTACCGGACCCCCCGGCTGGCGCCCCAAAACGGGCTCCAAACCCTTTTAGAAAAGCCGGTTTCCCGGGGGAAAGCCCAACCCCTCAATCAAAACTGACAATCGGGACACGGTCCAAAACCGGCTTGGGCCCCAACCGGGCAGTCGAAACCGTTGTGTCCGATTTTGCCAAACCTTGCCAAGGAACGGAAAAGGGCCCTTCCTGCTAAGCAGACTCCCATGAAAGGGGCGGTACCGCGTCAAACCCAACTGACTGTTTGGACAAACATATCGAGTTGAGGACTCCCCACAAGAAGAAACCGAACCCCCCGGCCTTTCAACTCCCACCGAACCGGGGAAAGCGCCAAGGCCCAAACGTTTCCCGGAGAAGGAAATTTTTTGGCCTAAACCTTTTTGTCCACCATTCCAAATCTCCAAACCCCCAAACCCTCAATGACAGGGTTTGGTCCTCCCCACCATTGAGGTACCAACAACCGACATGTTGTCCGACCCAACAAATTTTAGTGCGTACGTTAAGGAGAAAGGAACCCTAGGAAGACAAGGGCCAACCAAAGGGGGAAAGGAACCTGGGAAAGCCACTTAAATTTGGTGAAAAAAACCGGGCCCCAAATTTCCCAACCCTGGCTCCCAAAAGGACAACCAAGGTTCCAAACCGCTAAACCCACTTCGGCCAAGCATTTAAGGGCTTTAACCGGGACGTCGCACCACTTTGCCCCCAGAAGTTGCCCAACTTGAAAAGGTTGGAATCCCGGAAGAAGGGTCCGCGGAAAAACCCCCCGATTAAAAAAACCGCTTGGAAAACCGCTTCCCATTGGGAATAAACCCCTGGAAAACCATCAGAATCCCCCACAGACTCCGCCCGGAGCCGCCGGTTAACCCCCGTTTACCAATACCCAAATGTACAACCCACCATTTGCCCCCCTCCCTTTAAATAGGGTTTGGGCCCCAACGGCGAATTGAAACTCTGCCCGTAAGGAACCCAATATTTCAAAAATCCCATGGATTAGAACTGCGTAAGCATCCTTCAAACGATGGACGCCACCCATTCCCCCACCTGAAGCAAACGCGAACGACGGAACCGTCTCCATCTTCATATGGAATAACGACGTAAGAATTACGGTTTTCAGGTTTAGAATTGGTCGCCACTCGCCATTCTTCTTCTGGGCGAAGACAATGGAATAAAATCCCGGTCCCAAATCTACCTCCTTATGGCTTTCTTGTGAGAAACTCGCAACCACCTTCTCCCCTACTCTTTGTCGCAGAGGTACCGCAGGTAACCGGGGGGAGGACGTCATGGGGGGGTGGAAAACGGAATTCTGAACCACAACAACCCAAAACCCTGGGTCCAATTGGCTTCGCACCCCCCAACAAAATCCAATTGCCCCCCCAAAGGAATCTTAATGGAACCCTCTAAAAGCTTCCCACCCCTCCCTTCCCCGACCCCACCCCGAGCGCTTCCCCAGGGCCCTGCCGGTTTCCCCCAAAACTCCCTGCGAGAACCACGATCCCGAATGCAAGAAACAAACCCAAGGGAGGTAAATGCGAAATCGCTTTCTTCGGTGAGGCAAATTTGGCGCCTTTGTTAAAATTGGCAAAAGAGGGTTTTCGCCGCTTCTTGGTTAAAAAATTTTTCCCAAAAGTAAGGTTTCCCACGAGGTAGAAAGGGAAACACCCTTCCTTCCAGTGGGGTTTAAAGCGCAAAAATAGCTTTGGCAAAAACCGCCCCTACCCGGTATAAAGGTTTTGAAAGAAAAAATTTAGCCCGCGAAACCCACCTTTATTAACCCAAATGGAATTGGTTTTACTGAAAAGGGTTTTAAAAGCCAATCTTAAACTGGATCCCGACATTTTTGGGGGTGGCAACTGCCCTACCCTCCAACACCGGGGAAAAAGGAAGCCCCCAATTCAAAAAGCTCAAAACCTTCGCCGAGACCCATTTCCCGTGCTAACGCGCCGGAAACCTTTCCCCAACCCCCCCAAAAACGTTTCCAAACCCCCTAAAGACAACCCGAGATCCCGTGGCAAAAACCCCCCCGCTGACTAAAGGGCCGGTTTGAAACCATTTGGAACACAGCCCCCCAGAACTCCCCGACCCCGGACTTTCGAAAAACCAAGAATTTCTTTACCCCGGCCAAATTTGGGAACCACGAGAACGAATGATGCCGACCCTTCCCCCCCCCGACCCACACTTTCAAAGGGAAACCTCTTTGAAGAAATTTTTCCCGCCCCCAGCCTGAAATCAAAGAAACCATCGGCTGCGGACCCGAATTGAAGGAAATTTGTTGAAACCGGGGTGGAGGGAGGTGGGCTTCCCCTAAGGCCCAAACCAACCAAAACTGCCCCCGCCGCCCCCTGAGGGGACCCAACCTCACCCTGAACAAAGGTTCCCCCCCCCCCCCCAAACCCCCCCCCCCCCCCCCCCCCCCCAACCTCCCGGCCCAAAACACCCCCCCCCCCCCCCCCCCCCCCCCCCCCCCCCCCCCCCCCCCACCAACCCCCCCCCCCCAAACCCCCCCCCTCCCCCCCCCCCCCCCCCCCCCCCCCCCCCAAACCCCCACCCCCCCCCCGCCCCCCCCCCCCCCCCCCCCCAACCACTTTCCCCCGCCACCCCCCCAACCCCCCCGAAACCCCCCCCCCCCCCCACCCACCCCACCCCAAACCCCCCCCCGCCCCCCCCCCCCCCCCCCCACCGAACCCCACTTCCCCCCCCCCCCCCCCCCCCCCCCCCCCCCCCCCCCCCCCCCCCCCCCACAAAACAAACCCCGGGGGCCCCCCCCCCCGGAAACCCCTCCGCCCGGGACCCCCCCCCACCCCGGGCCCCCCCCCCCTTCCCCCCCCCCCCCCCCCCCCGGCCCCGGCCCCCCTTCCGCCCCAACCCGCCCCCCCCCCCTTCCCCCCCCCCCCAACGCCCCCCCCCCCCCCCCCCCCCCCCCCCTTCCCCCCGGGGGGCCCCCCCCCCCCCCCCCCGTTCCCCCCCCCACCCCCTTCCCCTTTTCCCCCAACCCCCCCCCACCCCCAACCCCCCCATTCAACCCCCCCCGAAACCCCCCCCCCCCCCCCCCCCCCCCCCCCCATTTCCCCCCCAAAAAACCCCCCCCTAACTCGTAAAACAGGAATGCACCCCCGGGTGAGGTTTCATCCGCAAGGGGAAAATTTCTGGTGGGGTTTAACCGGGCATAATTGTTTGGTCATCGGATTGAAAAACTTTTACTTTTGGTTTAATTAAAACCGCAATTGAAATAATATTGTAAAGAAACAAAGCAAATGTAAAAAACCCCGGCTTTTGAAGTTTGACCTCATGGCGAAAAGTCTGAACACAAAATTAACCAAAATTCCCTCCAAACGGGCTCCAGGCCAACCCTAAATCGTAAAAAACCGGAAAGTTCCAATTCTAAAATTCACCCCCAGACGATAAACTCCCAACAAAAAGGGTTTTTCTTGCCCATCTCTTTAAAAAGCTTTTTGGGCCTATTTTCGGGAAAAAGTCGGCAAGAGGACAAATCAATAAAACCGACCGCTTTGAATTTTCCCGCCGCCACCGAGGCACCGTCCCCTAAATTTTGGCAGTTTTATTCTATTTCATTTGGGGCCTTTACGGGGCGGTTTTTTTGGTTTCAGTTTGATTTGGAAACTGTTGCAAGGAGGAGTTTTTATGGGCGTTTTTTGCCTTTTCTTTTGCGGTTTTATTCTATTTCCCTTTAAATTTTGGGTTTTTTCAGCTAATTTTCCCTTTACAAGGGAAATTTTTTATTTTCAGCCCTTTTCAAAACAGAAGTTTTGTGTTGTATTTTCAGACATATTATTCAATTTTAACAAGTTAATGTGTTGTATTTCCAGACATATATTCAATTTACATGTAATGTGTGTATTTCAGACATATTATTCAATTTACAAGTTAATGTGTTGGATTTTCAGAATATTATTCAAGTCGAATTACATTGTTAGAGAGTGTTGTATGTCAAGGGACATATTATCAATTTTATCTAACATTAATGTTATTGTATTTCAGAATAGTTATTATCAATTTACAAGTTAATGTGTTGTAGTTCATACATATTATTCAATTTACATGGTTAATGTGTTGTATTTTCAGGTACATGATTTGTATTCAACTTTATTCAATTTAACTGTGTTGTATTTCAGACATATTCATTTTAATGTGTTTATTTCATGTTTTACATGGTGTTGTTGTTTCAGACATATTATTCAATTTACAAGTTAATGTGTTGTATTTCAGACATATTATTCAATTTACAAGTTAATGTGTTGTATTTCAGACATATTATTCAATTTCAAAACATGAAGAATAAGAAAACTTTTGAAAATCAACCAGCATTAATACCGATGGATCTCACAGACCCTGGTCCTGGGTTCCCAATACAATGACTGTAGATGGGACGCGCCATATTGCATAGTGGATCCATCATATTTTTATTTGACTGTAAATTAAATCAGCAACACTTCTGAAAATCCTTCTATACTAATTGCTAAACAACGAACGAAAAGGCATCATGAATCATGAAATAAAATCCCCAGACACATACGTCTACACCTAAATTGATGTTTTTACAGCCAACATTACTCATTTATTATGCATTTATTGTAGCCAATCAGTAGTTCTCTTGTAGTTGATTGACATATTCATTGAATGTCAAAGACTGCTTTGTCATTGTGTTTAATTGGTATTATCTATCAAAGGCGCGAAATAAACAGGATATGGATACCACACAGGACATACACAGTATCCAGGATTTGCTGATGGTTAATTTGTTTCTACTTTATACTGATGATTGATGTGTTTATGTGTTGCATTAAAAAAAAAAACCAAACAAATAATTACAGATATCCCAGTCTACGTAAATCACATGATGATCACTTTATTTCTTGTATATGTTGCTGATACAATCGTTATGTTTTGTTATGTAAACTATTACCAAGTAACTTTCCTTTTAAATAAAGTGTTTCACAAAAATGTGTAACCATATAGATATTTTTTCAGTCTGACAACATTTACTTGTTAAATTTTAACTTGGATCATTTGGTGAATATATACATGTAGGTGTGGTCTGTGTTCATGGTGACCATATTATCATGTAATGACTTTAATTCTGTGAAGTTGAAGGCAAAGTAGATTTCAC
This sequence comes from Gigantopelta aegis, assembly GCF_016097555.1. Lineage (NCBI taxonomy): Eukaryota > Metazoa > Mollusca > Gastropoda > Neomphalida > Peltospiridae > Gigantopelta > Gigantopelta aegis. Next base: position 52,306,258 of record NC_054701.1, read on the forward strand.
CCATGGTTTACTCTTAGTCACCAAAAGAAAAAATGGTCGCAATATAGATGACTGTGATCCAAGGCACAGAGATAAAAATGTTCTGATGGCTAGAAGGTGTTTAAAGTAAACTGAACAAGTGAATATCTGACTTACCTGTTTTGGTGTTTTACATCCTTCCATTATGAATACATGCACATGTACTAGTAATTACAAAGGCAGCATAATGCCTTACCTGTTTTATTATCTATATGACTGTGGGAATGAGTGTTTTATTATACATTACTAATGATTTTGTTAAAATTATATGGTACATTTGTATATAAATTCATCTTCAAATGTGGACTTCAAAATTCATAATGGACTTTATAAATTTATAGTGGACTTGATATTTTTAGTCATGAGTCCATGGACTTTCAATATTTTTATAGGGTGTATACTACCAAATCAAATCCCATAGATGACAATAGTAACATATGTGGCTAAAATTCCTACATGCAGCGTATCAATCAACATAAACGCCAGAGATATAAATACTACCACCCCTCATTTCTGAGATAACGGGTAGCATCTATGACTACCCTAGTTCTGCACAAAATTCAAATACCTTTTTTTACAGGTACCCAATACATGTTTCAAGCACAAGGCTACTTGACACAATGATACTAGATGAAATAAAATTGCATACATTTTTTGCCCAGATGAAACTATTTAGTTTGACACACTCACATTTATCACCAATCACCAATTTGGTTTAGTACTACTTATAGGCTACTGTTATGAACTTACACATGTGGAAATCCAGCTTCAGACCAGACTTTAGCAGCGGCAGGTTCTATAAAAATATAAAGTCATGTATTACACAATGTATCTATAATATGCTTTAATTAAATTTTCAACTACCCTTATTTCTGAGATCCTCAGAAGTGCAAAGATTCCAGCAGAAACATCAGAGTAAAATTGAAAAGAAAACAATAAAGTGTTGAAAATTAACACAAACTGAATAAGTAAGAACTATCTACAATTATGTGCATTATATACATATTATGTACAAGTTTCTACTAATACTACTACTGTATGACCAAGTACATGTATGCTGCAATAAGAAATCATAAATAAAAAAGGTATCTGGAAGAGTCTACCTAATGATGTTAAAAAATTTACAAGTTTAAATATATTTAAGAAAACAAATATTACATGCACGGTTTTGTTAGGTTTAAAAAACGATTATTATTATTGTTATAATTAGTAAGAAGGCCTATTCACACAGTTTGCGGATGTTTTATTTGTTGGGAGTATTACCCAAATGAACGTAAAAGAAATAACAGACAATATTTATAATTACATTTGAATTAATCTTGCTAACAAAACTAAAGGTTCATACTTTATTCTGATTTATTTTTGGTCCATAAATGATCAAACTCCAGTTGCTACATCTGGACCAATGGGATGACGTGATATTGTAATGAATGTAACAGAAATTTAATTATAATTAACATGATGGACATTATTTTGTTTCGCAAGCAGTGATTGAAAAGGTGGACTTCTTAAACTATAAAACTGATGCAGTGTCACATATCAAGCTTATGAAATTGTGTACCTTGTATTCACAGTCTGAGATCTGCAGATGATATCCACATAAACGACTCAGGAGGTTGTCATGGGAAACAACAACCTGTCCATCTTTGGTTAGCTGACAGTCTAACTCCAGCATATCGGTACCATGGCAAACTGCACTGCAGTATGAAAATCAAATAAATGACACATTGCAGAGTGTAGCCTAATACCTTACATTGATAAACTGTACATAACTATTGTTTTTATCTGTCAAACAAAATAAGAGAAGATAACTGTACATCTTAAAATTGCACACAAACTCTCTCTCTCACACAAATTGGTAATTTGATGTTCAGAATATATACAGACTTCAAGTTTGGTCCTTTTTGTTTCAAATTAGATAATTTAATGTGGTTATATAATGAAAATACAACCCACTTGTGATTAGCTGAACACACAATATGCTATTGATTAAACCATAAGGATATCAAACAACAATAGATAACATTCTACTAAACTGAAGTTGTCTGTAAACTGCTTAACATCAAAAGTATTATTTCATCTAATCTTACAACTTATGTTTGTTTAGTTTTTGATATGATGACCGTGTCACAGTTTTATTTTAATAGTATGTAACTTATTTGGAATTTGCTGAATTATATGATAGCTATTATTTTATGATTTACAGTATATATACTAATGTACATAGCTTGCATACTGTGAATTTATATTTGGGTACCAAATAACGAATATGTATTGCAGATAGTCTGTATTCAGTGCGCATCATGAGCTAATCATTACAGCTCTACATTCCAGTCCTAAAAATTCATTATTACAAGGGAGATAACTCACCAAAACAAAAACTAAAATTATACATGTATAACAATAAAATGAATGTAGGACAAACATGGTCAATGTAAAGAGATCTGACTGTATAAATATCTATATTCCTTTAATAACATTAACTTAGAACTCAACTGTTTAAAGGCAGACATGGTGTTTTCAAGGTTTTCTCCAGCCCCTGAAAATATTTTTAAAATCATTGTAGTTTGTTAATGATCAGTGAGTTAACAATTATGTATCAATACAGGGCTAGCTCTGCCACTTGCCAATTGCGAATTTTAAACACAAATGGTGAATTTTATTTTAATTTGCCGAAAGAATTTCATGCTATGGTTGATATTTTATTGAAAACAATGGTCATTGGTGTGTTTCTGCAATCTTTGGACTTTATTAGATAATTTGGCGAAATGTTCTTTTCACCCAGAGCTAGCCCTGCAATATAATGTACTACATGAATACCTGTACACCTGTCATCTTTGTGTATAACAAACATGCAACCGTACACAGTGTTCGCACTTAACAACAATTTAACAGCGTTATATTCCATTGTTTTTAGGATTGGGGTGGGGATATCGAATATTATTTTTGTATTATCAGGCATTTACCAAATTACAGATAACTTGGAAGTGCCCGAGAGTAACTGTCCGAAGTTTTCCAAATGTTTTGAGACGGTATTACTTGTTTTGTTTAAAAGGAATAACCAATAACACCCGCAACAATTGGAACAGGCGAAGTTGACGATTCAAGGGTCTACAGTTAGATTGTAGCCAGGTATTTTTTTCAAGAAACGCCTTCGGTCAAAAATTACATTTGCGGGATCAAATAGACTATAACACCTGCAATCTAAAAATTCCATATAGTTATCTCCTAAGTATGCAAGAACTTAGGCTTTAGTTAATTCTTTTTTATTTTCTTATAATTGTATCAGTACATGCGAACATCGGTACAAGAAATGAAATCCGGAAGTAAATTTATCTAGTGGGCGCTGCTTAAACGCGGACTAACGAAATTGTTTGACATGCCTATTCATTGGTTTCCTTTTGAAGCAAATGGACTGTATATGGTTAGGGTTACTAGTAATTTTGTACCATCCATTTCGTACCATAGTTTATGGTCATTTCATACCATAGTCATTTCGTACCATAGTCTTTTCGTATCATAGTGCTTTGGTCATTTCGTACTACAGTGACAGTCATTTCGTACCATAGCCATTTCATACCTACTTTTTACCATTTCGTACTACAGTGACAGTCATTTCGTACCATAGTGGTTTCATACTCAGTATCTTATTTTTTTCACGGTATGCCACTTCTTATTATTATTGTTAACGAATAAACGTTGACGTGTAAACATACCTTGTAAAGAGAGCAAAGGTTTAAATGAACATATGTATATTGCCACTGATGATTATTTCATATGAGCCTAATGTTTATTTTTTTAAATCAGTAATTCGACATTTTACTATCTATCAGTCAACTAAGCTGCACAATAAATGATTGAGGTATAAAATGACCAAACAGACATGGTACGAAATAACCATGGTACGAAATGACCAAATAACTATGGTACGAAATGACCAGGGTACGAAATGGTAAAACTGGGTACGAAATGACTATGGTACAAATTGACTGGTTACCATGGTTAGCACATGGTTATTATTCAACAAAGAATATTCTAATTTTAATTTTGGCTGTGCCATTAAATTTCAGTGAGATAATTGGAGGGCTATAGTTGAATTCGAGATGGGCCAGTAAGATTTTTCTTCAACTGGTCCTGCTGGCGACCATGGTTTTCATGTTAATTTTCAACCCTGAATTCATTACACAAAAGCAATTTTAACTGGAGGGTGGGGTTGTTACTGGTCCATGTCCGTTGCAGAACTCTCTCTCTCTCTCTCTTGCTCTCACCCAACATTGATTGTACACAGTATTTTACACAGATATCACTCCGCTATTAGTAATAGTGAATTACATTTAATCTACAAAAACGACGTGTCTATATACGGTAGACAAACGTTTATATTGTCTAAAGTTAGCAATGTCCATTAGCTCATTCGAGTCATTGAAATGTATGATACTGTAAATCAGAAAATGTTGGCGAGCATAAAATATTCGCGAATTTAGCGAAGCCATACAAAATGCTAACATTTCATGACGCTAAATATAAACTAAAGTCAGATTAAAACAAAAATCAAACAAGTCTTAAAACGTATACATATTTAATAATGATTTGAATTAATCAATTGTGAACAATTCAATTGAATTTCAGAACCAAGGCAAATAAAACGTCATCACATATCCTATGTGCACTACCGTTCGTGGCACAATAATTAAAACTATTGTCACAGCAAAGCAAAACGAAATGTCAGTATTATGAATACAGTCTTATATAGTTTCAATGTTTGTAACTTTTAGCAATAAAGACACATAATTGTGGTTAAAAATAAATTGTTTTCTTTATTTGACAAAGTGAAAAAAGTACCAGAGCATTGATTACTAGTACGTCTCAGTGGAAAAACAGCTTACGACCCCTGTACGCACAAAAGACTACTCCCAAAATGCGTTTTCATTGGACTGATTATGTGTGGTTGTTTCGGCGGCGATTAACTGGACAAACAGCAGGCTATAGATTAGGCAATAAATACAGACAACAATACTAATTATTTTAGACGTATAACACTGTAATATTTTTATTAAAATTAAGTTGGAGACAAGGAGCGTCACTTGGACGTTTGAGGCTATATTTCAAACCGGAAATAGTGTGCAATGCACAACATCAAAAATTATCGAGTGTTCTTGTCACCAGTCAGTCTAAAAAACAAACAAAAAACGGCCTACGCTTTTTTTAATGTTTGATATGCCGACCTCGTTAACGTTTTATGTCGCTAATATGTCACTGATACGGATTTCGCTAAATTTTAAGGTTGCTAATATTTTCTGATTTACAGTAATAATGATATATCTGTAGGTCTAGACTATAGTGACAGTAAAATACTGATATAAATTGACAGAACACAACCAGTAGCACACATAATGAGCATACTGGGTAGCACCGTCCCATGTAGCGCTAGCTGCAATGACCCATACACGTCACATGACCTTGAAGGAACTGAATGCTGGAACGATCGGAAGTCTTGCCAACTTTTGGACACAACTGTATTAGTGTATACGCACCACCTCTGTGACTTATGTGTCTGCAGCAAAATTTCAGGGTTTTTTTCTTGTGAAGTACATGTGGAAATCTAAGTAACAACAACGACGTAATTATATAACCTCCTACAATAGCTAAAATAATCATGATTAATACTAAAAACATGTCCCTAAATATGTAAACATTATCCTCTGCTATTTTCCTAGACTGATTCTTGGAGTATACTAGTATTCATACTGCATTTCAAAAGCTTCCCATCGTGTAAATATCAGTCTAAACTATGATGTTTTTATCTTATCTGTAAATGAGTTACATCCGGTGTTCCACAACGAGGCAAAATAGGTCTCATTACACAATTCACAAATAGTTCCATTATGGTGTGGTTCACCTAGTCACTTCGGGTACAGGCTAAAACGGAACCGTGCGAAAACGGAACCATTTTCTTTGGCGAAAACGGAACCGTGCGAAAACGGAACCATTTTCTTTGGCGAAAACGGAACCATTTTTGTTGGCGAAAACGGAACCATTTTTGTTGGCGAAAACGGAACCATTTTTGTTGGCGAAAACGGAACCTATCATGGCTAAAACGGCACCATATATAAATATATATAACTTATCTTATTTTTAATTTCAGGATTAGGGTTAGGGTTCAGAGCGATGAATAGGGGTTGGGGGGGGGGGGTGAATTCGGAAGTATTTCCCATAACTAGTTCAACAAAAGCCATGGTTTGTGCTATCCTCCCTGTGGGAATCGCAAATGAAAGATCTCTTGCTGCCTATCATAAAGGAGTTGCATATGTGGCAACAGCGGGTTTTCTCTAAAAACTGTGTCAGAATGACCATATGTTTGACATCCAATAACGATAACACACCAACAACAAAGTTGACAAGATTAAAACATTTTATTTGTTTAATAGTGATGTGACACTTTGACACCAAATGTACCGCAAATTTTTAATCAAAATGGACTGAGCCATGGACATCAGAACAGCTTGAAAGCAGCTGAATCGATGTGATTTCGCCATCTTAAGTTAAGTTGTTTTGTTGGGTTTTTTGGTCTTATTTACTATTCTTCAAATAAAATTCAATTATGGTGCCGTTTTAGCCATCGTAGCTTCCGTTTTAGCCATAAATTTCGGTGCCGTTTTAGCCAACGCAGGTACCGTTTTGTCCAATTTGGTTCCGTTTTCGCTTGGTGCCGTTTTGGCACAGTTCCGTTTTAGCTATAACCCGTCACTTCTAGTAACTGGAGAACAATTCAATTTAATTATTTGCACAAAACTAAACAATCGACAATCTGGTGTCAGCAAAGAATTGACCAGTTAACCACGCCCCCACAGCGTGAGTGTAGGCACAAACGTCATGTAGCGTCACACGGAGTGGGTGGGTGTATTTAACAGTGTTACGTAACGCACTTTAATATATAATATATATATATTACTAAAATATTTTATTATTATTAAAAAAAAACTTCGTAAACGCTCTGTCACGGTGACAATGTTTAACACAGGTAATTATTACTAAAGTAGTGTCGGAAATAGAATAAAAATCATTTTCGTCGATTATTTCTTTCATATTAAACTGACAAGTAAATATTTTGTAAATACCTATTTAATGATACTCTACCTAATTTAGCATTTACTTTTTTGGGCTCTCATTGATGTACAAGGTAGTGTTTACTCTTGAAATTAAAATAAAGATGTCAGTTAACAGGATATTTATGACCTTTATTGGAACAGACTATAACACATTTTGATGGACATGTGTCAATTTCATTTACCCTTGAACAAACTTTTAATTTAAAATTGCAAGACAACTGATTATTTTAAATTACAGCATAATTTTGACCAGCATATTTAGTGAATATAAATTCAATATAAATACAGTAGAAATTTACACAATCTTGCAACCACTTAAAGGTGCTATATCAGAAATTATATGTGAGCATCTGTTTGTGATAACTCCGCAAGGCTCAATGGGTAGGTGTAAGCCACTTGTACCGACCAGTGATCCATAACTGGTTCAACAAAGACCACGGTTTGTACTATCCTGCCTGTGGGAAGCGCAAATAAAAGATCCCTTGCTGCTAATCGGAAAGAGTAGCCCATGTAGTGGCGACAGCGGGTTTCCTCTCAAAATCTGTGTGGTCCTTAATCATATGTCTGACGCCATATAACCGTAAATAAAATGTGTTGAGTGCGTCGTTAAATAAAACATTTCTTTCTTTCTTTCTGTTTGTGATAAAGATTCTCCAATAAAAATTTATTTTCTACTAGTAGATAAAATCATTTCCTATAATCATTTATGAGCATATAGTTAAAGGCGTAGTCTTTAAATGTTAAAGCAACATTTAATAAAAACATGATTTGCAATAGCTATCATTATGCAACTTGGAGATAGCACCTTTAATACCGGAAAATAGATCAGAAACTAAAACTGGTTCTTGATAGTTTTGCTCAAAGGTTACTTATAAATGTCTACAAATATTTAGTTTTGGAGAGGAATAGGGGTAAACAATCATCAGAAACGGTCCCTGTTGACCAAACTTTGTTATAGTCTGTTCCAATAAAGTGCACAAATCACCTGTTTACTGACATATTTCTTTTAATGTCAAGAGTAAACACCACCTTGTGTATCAATGAGAGCCAAAACAAGTAAATGCTAAATTAGGTAGACTATAATTAAATAGATATTTACAAAGTATTTACTTGTCTGTTTAATATGTAAGAAATAATAGACGAAAATCATTTTTATTCTATTTCCTACAGCACTATAGGCGCATACATACAATAGGATTATAAATCGAGTTCTCAAATGGCAAAACAGTACGTTAAAATTATAGTACACCCATCGCATGACTTGTTTAGAATGGGAGGGAAGGGGGAAGTAACCAACCCCGGTTTTCCCTATAACTAATTTTGCCGGTAGAATGATGGAAATACATGGTAAGAAGGCGCCTCAGTTACTGGCCTATCATGATTACTTTCTGTTATTAACCTTTATTTCTAAGTTTGGTTGATAAATCAATGGAATGTGAACTGCTGTCATTGTTATGTAACTATCGAATGCTACGAAGTCATAAAATATAGCAGAAAGTACAGTTATACATTTTTGCTACATGCACGTTCATTATTATTATTATTATTGTTTTTTTGTGGGTTTTTTGCTAGATTAGTTAGAAATCCCGAATCATGTTCACAGCAGCTTTGATAAGGGGATTGCTAAATCACGAATACAAGAAAATATTGTTTTATGGGAGGGTTACAAAAGTTAGTCAACTATTTGTGCAATATTAAAAACAGAAGAAAAAAGTGGACCTTATCTTTTGCGGGAGGGTTCGGACGAAACTCCAGAACCCTCCTAAATTCGGGTCTGGCATGTCCACACAAGAACTTGCGCCAACGATAGGCGTATGCTACAACAGCTTGCTCTGAATGCACGTTAAACTCTTTGACCTGACCTGACCAGTACTACTACAAACATTTTTTTAATTACTCTTTAAAGATTCCATTTTCTTCAGATAATACTTTGAGGGTTATATTTATGGGACATAATTTGGTTGAAACACATATGTCAATATTTTCGATTATGGGATTTTATTTGGTATAGTATAACCTTCTTCAAAATTAAAGGGAGATAATTCTTATTCAATAATTTCTTCGAACTCTTGTTTTACTTCCTTGTGGTTTCCTTAGTAGATTTTATTCGTTCTGACAGAATTTCAGCAAGCGGGAAAAGCACTTACTTACAGACATGATGTTATGACAAAAATACACCAGTGATGGATATCTATCAAGCTATCTCAGACTTTACACCCCCTAAAACCGCCAGTTCTCAGAACATCTTGACATTTGCAAAAGGTGACAAGTTCGAGATTTTTGATTGTCACAAGCAGACTGATTGGTGGGGAGCTCGTTCGCTAAAAGACAACAGCATTGGCTATGTTCCTTGCAAGTACTTACAGGTAATCAAATTCTAATACAACTGGCATATAGGAGAGTAGTTCATCAAGATTAACCTCGAGTGCAAGCACAATGCGAGGTTAATCCTGCCGACCCATTAACTTCATTTAACGAATTGTGGTCAAAATAACGACTACCATCACGTTTTCCCCACCGATTGAATCCAGGCCATTGTGCTTGCAGTCAGGTTAATCTTGATGGACTAATTAGGGAAGATTCAGGTAGTTGCGGACAATCTTGGCTTCCACTGTATTTGTCATTTGTTAACAGAACACTACCATCAACGTCCCAAACTGTGTTATTGTTAACTAATGCAGAGTTCGACAAATCCACTAGCCCGACGCCCGTGGCTAGTGGTTTTTAAGTTCGGTCTAGTGAGAAAAGCAAAACCCCCTCCTCTCATCATCGCTCGATCGTGGGTTTTTTTTTTCTTTCTTTCTTTTTCTCTCGGCTGAAATTTCGTTTAATAAATTTGATTGTGACGTTTGTCATCAAATAATATCAACAACGCAATCAGTATATAATAATAATCCACTTGAGCTAGGTCTGCAAACTGCAGTAACATGCTATCTCTACATCGTCACAGTTACAGCATGCATTGTTTACCTTTCCCTTTCAAGTTTCTGGCACAGGAAATAAAATCTAATGACATGCGTGTTTTGATTGGTTAATCTCGCACATAAGTTTTAGGCTAAGAACTTGGAAATCACCAATCGCGACGACAGGTTAATCTCAATCAAGTAAACCCCAGCCATGCTTTGAATTTCAGTGTTTGTTTTATTTACCTATTGTTTTCTAATTTAACACTTCGCTAACATGTGGTTATCGACAATCAGGAAAACAATTTACTTTAATGGTAACCGCATATGCATTGACTCGGCTTGGCCTATTACGTGTAGCGGTTTGGATAATACGTCACAGCTGCCAATACAAAATAATACCTTTTTTGTTCATCAATTAACAACGGATTAGATGTCGCCGTTATATTCTTTTGATATCGGTCTGACACGGGATAATGCCCTGTATTTGGCATCACTGTTCCTGGCGACATAAATAGTAGGCCCTAAATATATAACCAACTATACCAAATACACTGAACCATCTATTACCGTGTGTCACACTGTCGTACCCTCATTTAAATTTAATTATTTTGATAGTGTGTTTAGATACCAACCAAGAGTTTGCTTAATTATTTTTCCCCGGGGGGAGGGCAAAAACGAAAACGGGACAATGACGATGGATCACACTTGACAAAAGACAAAACGTACGACACTACAAAAAACTGAAAGTTACAACATGATGTAAGTGTTTGTTTTATTTTACTGTTATACTCGTAAATGTGTAATGTTACAAAAATTATATAAAAATCCAGTTATACTTGATCAGGAATTTGGGCTAGTGCTTTATCTTGGTGGGCTAGTGGTTTTCACAAACCCACTATCCCTGTGGCTAGTGACTTTTCAAAATATTTGTCATACTCTGACTAATGACAGAAACACAGTGCTCGAGACAGTTGGATACTAACATTTCAAAATCTGGTATCCCACCAGAGAATTTAGTATCCCACATAAATGAAATTCATAAATAACATCGTAACAAACTTGAACGACACTGTTCTCGTTCCCTGTCTATTGAAACACCGCAATCTCAATCGCGGAATTCATGAATTTTGCAATCAAACGGAATCTATTTTTGAATAGTACTAACAAAAATTAATATTTAGCAGTAATTTATAAGTAATTATAATGATAAACCTACCTGTATCAATTTTTTGCAGATGTGGAATCAATATCTCAAATAAAATTTGAAGGGAGGAAACATCCAACAAAAACAATGGCGACTTAGCAGTTCCAAGTCTACTGCGAGGCCACTATTGCTCCAGTGTAGCATTAGACTGGGTATTATTTGGGGGAGATCAGTACTTGGTTTTTGAAAATTACAGGCGAGTGAAAAATCACACACCTCAATATGCTAAGGCGAGTGAAAAATTACTCTCCAGAATAATTAAAATCGGCAGTGTAGCTGCGATTGGATTTGGTATGTCTACAAAATTGTCTATTAGACCAGTATTTCCCGATTTGTTCAACAAAGAGAAATACCAGTTTAACGACTGCATGGAAGCCACTTCCATGTTTTTAATTTTTATTGTTTTAATAAAAGGACCTTCCTATCAGCTATGAAAACTGTTGATTTTTGTAAACAGTGGAAATATATATACACATGTATTTTACGTGCACTGTTTTTCACACTCATCAGATTAAAATTACAAGCGTGATCGCACCCGCGTACCTTAAAATTCTAGGTCTGGGAGATATTACTTTGGCATAGCATTAGACTGGGTATGAGCTTGAAAATATTGTTACTTAACTACACCAGTAAATGACGACCTTCATTGTTTAGCGAAAAATAAAAACACAGGATTAAAAAAAAATCCATTATATGGTATCCCGGTGGGATACTGGGTTCTTGAAGTCTGGTATCCAAAATTAAATTCTGGTATCCCCGGGATATCGGGATACCATTAATCTTGAACACTGAAACACGAATATGATATTTACGGAAATTCTGTTACGGCCAAACCAAAAAATAGGTGTGTTTCCGATTGCATCCCCCCAAAAATTAGGGTAGGTAGGTAGGGTTTTTATTTTTATTTTTATTATTATTTTTTAAAATTAAATTGAATACTATAATAATAATAATAATAATTATTATTATTGTTATTGTTATTGTTGTTGTAGTAGTAGTATTGGTATGCACTGTTTGTGTATTTCCTTAAATTAATGGGACATTTGTATTAATTTCGTTGTTCTTAATTTAAATACTTTATGCAAACATTTGAGATACATTAATAATAAGACCTGTTGATTTAAGTGAAGACGAGAATTAAACTGAATTGATACGATTATATTTAATCGAAATAACCTGTACCAAGGCTATGTTCGTACATTCGGTTACTTCCGTGACCGACTAAGCTGTTCGGTGGTAGCTAATCAGGGGAAGGAACTCTATTACAAAAGCTTTTCCATAATTTCTCGATGTTTTTCGGAAGGGAATTACATGTGCAAAATGTATCGTTTAATAGTACGTAAACAATGTGCAAGGAAGGAAATACTCTTGTTTGGTGATGTTGTCCTCTTTTATTTTTACTTCTTTTTTTTATCTTTTTTTATTTTTTTATTTTATTTTTTTCAGTTTAAGAAGGAAAAAAATTAGGGTCGGGAGGGTAAAACTAGGGACGGTCGGTCGACCGGAAATACAGCTATTTTTTTGTTTGGCCTAACATCTTTCAGTTACGGTACATGAAACAAAATAAATTCCAATCAGTTAACATAAAAAAAATAACAATGGACGTAAAATAAATGCATTCTATAGTAAACAAAAGTGAAACACCCTCCAGTAAACGGGAAAGAGGCAATGTTTCCAACTGTGTTCAGGCACATGTGTTTGCAAAAAGTATCGTAACACGCATGTGAGGTTCATCATTTTTCATTTTTAAGGCCATTATATGATAAAATATGTACACTGGACGAAAACTTTATTTCATATTTTTATAAAGGGATAAATTCAGTTTGTCAAGCAATCTGGTCCGGTCTGCATTTTACCAACACTCATCACTAAAAGTTGATGTCAATACAGAGAGGCATTACGTTCATACCAGTGAATAGATAGTAAAATATCAATTTTCAAATTAATTGATTCGTAATTAACACAGTTTATACACTTAAAATTATTTACAATTGTTACGAATGGATTATAAATAATATTCACTACAGTAGTGGCACATGTAAGATCCCAAAAATACCAGTTATCTGGAAAGTAAAAATCCAACAAATGAAGTCAGGAGCGACTTTTATTTTAAAAACATGGCGTCTGACAACTTTGTAATAAATGTCAAGTTATTTTACATGAATATGCACAAGGCAATACAACATCAACATTAATATGACCTCAACACTAATACTAATGCTTGGTTAATGCATCTAACCTGTATTCTTATTATAGTGCACTTGGTTGACTAAACAATTTCCCTAATAGGACTTGATACATTATCATGATCATAAACCGCAGTCATTCTGTCGACAATATCAATCTTCACTTTAGCCCATATGGGGTTAACTCTTAATTTACATTATCATGACATTATAAACTACATATTCAATGTCCATCTCCACTTTAACCCATATGGGGTTAACTCTTAATCAATGAACTCTAGCTTACCTAATGAACAGACACTCAGTCGCAAACCTATTTGATCCATTAATTAAAATAACTAAATACTAAAACCACACAACTTCAGTTTCTATTCCGAACCATTAAAATGTAAACAGTGGAGTTACTTCCCTTAATACTGCTAGACTGAAACTTCTATTTCTTTTCCGAACATGAAAATTACTTCCCTTGATAACGCTAGACTGTAATTCTTGACCGATCATATAGACAGATCGACCTACATTTTACGCTATCAGCAGGGCACAATATTTGACGCGAACCGCCGTTCTGTTCGCGTGTCGGTTACGCAAAATTAAATTTACCCGAACCGCAAATCGGTTACGTCGTGACCTGTAGACGTTCAGAAATTAAAACTTGCACGCTTCACAATTACAGTAAGTTTATTCATGCAGACATACTACTAGTATTCCAACAAATGTTTTAGACTGATTTTTAGATACTTGATACGCGGCAAATCAGTAGACAACGGTATATTGCAACGGTTGTAACTTGCGACCAAAGGCTCAGTATAGAGTCGAGCCAAAAGTTTTAAAGAAATGTACACAGACCGCTAAGGCGCCTAAATTATCTGCTGCTATTCTATCTCTAAAGGAATATATGTAGACATAATATTGGATTGCATATAATTTTACAAAGGTTGAAAACGGTTTTAACGTAAACAAAAATGGAATGTCACTGTAGTATAGAAGTACCAGCGATAAAGTGAAAGTAACTTCGCCACTGCAAAATATCAGTGTCAAATTGTGGTCTTTCTTTTTGTGTTATTATAAGATTTATTTTTATTAATGCACCAATGAGTAGCCTGCTTTATAGTTCAGAGGAACTGGACGTTTGTTGTTTGGGTTTTGGTGGTGTTTTTTTTTAATCTGCTGCATACTAAATTTTACATATCAGTGACAAATGGTAGCCTTTATTTGTTACTTACGAAAGAAAATTATTAGTCTAATCATGCACCAGGGAATGGGCATTTTTAGTCCTTTTACAATAGTATTAACTTTCGCAAGCTGCACAGAGGTTCTAGAATACAGTGGCCTGATGCCCGAGGACAGTGGTTTTTAGATTCGGGCAACTAAAAATTACTTTTTACGATCCCGATGGCAAGTGGTGAATAATAATAATAATAATAATAATAAATCTACAACGCTACGATCGTACGAAAATAAAAGAAACATCTACACATCACTTCCTTCGATTTGCAAGCATTAAAGAAACTGTTTTATAAAACGTTTTGTCTTGTATTTTGTTTTAACTTTATGTTTGAGCTAAAAATTATGTATTTAAAATATAATTTCAACGTAATTTTGAGGTAACTGATCAGGTAATCCACAGGTTACGCAAATATAGTTCACATAACCCAACAATTGTTTACCTAGGTAAAAACCACGTGAACCGACTTCCGGTTACCTCAGATTTCAAAATATTATCCCCTGTATCAGTCAAGGCAATTACATGTACATGTGTTATCTAGTTATTTTCCTTTGTTCTAAATTGAATACAAACATACAATATTTCCTTTCCAACAATTACACTGTATCATATTAAAGGAAGGGATAATTAAGGCATTTGACTGGTATGAATATTCAACGATACATAATACACATTATTGCTTAATATCAACAAGTATAAACGTATAGTTAATTAATAAAACAGTTAAATGTGATAGCTATTATATATAACGGGTGCAGCCATTTTGTATCATCCCAGTGAATACGCCCTCTGGCGAGCTGGTGGTTACGTAATACCTAACGTGTCACATCCGGAATTAGTCTTCGAACTGAAGAAACAAAACATACCTGATTTTTGCAGATGCATCGTAATATTCTGTAATAATAGTCATTCAAGTAGGCCAGCAACACTTATATATTATTTTTAATACAAAATAAACCACCATTGTCAAAGTGTTGAAATAACTGTATTATGTTTTGTACATAAATTAACCCACGTACTGAAATAATAATCGGGAGTGTTTTCTTAGTTAATTGGTCTTTTCTTTCCGTGGCCTGTACCTGTGTTTCCTGATTGGCAGCTGTATATTTAGACGGTCCCCAGACACTGTGTCTACAGACACACTAAAAAGACGTGCCTCTTTTATTAAGATCACAGGGTATTGTGTGTAAACTGCATGGACACCCCTCTAATCATAATCGATCAGCTGTCCTGCTTTATTACTGTAAGTAATTCTGTAAAACCCTTGATTAAGTAGACTTTCCCATCTAAAATCACAAAACTGACCAATTATGTAGTCCCAAAGAAAAGAAAATTGTCACTTGGGTATCGTGAGTGGTCGTTTTTGCTTGACCGTAGCATACCAATAGGCCTAATAATATGCTTTTTTTTTCTTTGGTTTTTTAAAAAAGAAAAATACTATAACTCCATTTCATTCTATTGATGCAAACTGAAATTTATTTAGTGAAATAGTTTATTATACTATCAAGTCATTTATGTCGTTTTACAAGTCAGGTTGATGAAAGCACAGCGCCTTGGCCCTTGTCGTACATTAGAGCGTTTGTTTACATCTATGGAGGAGATGGACGGAGCTGACGTCACTTCATCCCAAGCTATACCACCGGACGTCACAAAAACTAAACAAAATGGCTGCCCCCAGTTAGCAGGAATAATCATAGTTTTTTATTAACTCTAAAATTGTTAAAGTGTCAGTATGTTTGGAGGTCCGGGTATGCATCTTTCCAACATATAAAGCTCTTGTTTGAGTTTATTCTACCTTTAATAAAGTATCTTTAGAGCAAAAATTCATTTTCCCTAAACCATAAACTTAGATTTACCATTAATATGATCCTACATAACTTACCAACCCCCAAGGTCATACAACTCATTGTTCACAAAACATGAAATTAACTGGACGTGTTAATTTGTTATGCATATATTTACATAAACTAAGTTTTTGCCAAGTTGTGGGGCGTGTAGGTCTTCTGTACATGTACATTGTGTTTTACTAACTCCCAACAAATGAAATCAGGAGCGACTTTTATTTTAAAAGCGTGGCGTCTGACAACTTTATAATAGCCAGTCAGACTTCACCATACACTATGGCTCCGTACTTTATCCGCTATCTTCCGTAAATACAGTGGACAGCCAAAAAATTTAATTTTCCGATTTTATCGTTTTGTTACACTCACGAATGTTGCATACCTTTTGCAGATCGAATTTCATAATTCAAAACACATTTTAACAATAGGTGGATTAAAAATCATCAAAATTAAATGATTTAGCCGTGTTGATCTAGCACATGTGAGGTCATGTGATATGCATCAGATGTTAATTTATCTTCCTTCATTTTAAATAAATTTCTATGAGTCAAGTAGACCCAATTTTGGTCATTTTAAGGAATAAACAAAATCAACTTAGCAAAATTAATGGTAATACGGGTAATGAAAAAGTTCACGAAGTGTGAAGAAAAACCTCACAAATAAATGACAAGCAGATGATAACAAATTGGATGTTGATTGCGCGAACCGTGCACAAGAAAACAACCCAAACGGAGTTGGAAGCATAACGCAGTTAGGGACCTTGATGATACATATAACGCCTACCATCGACGTTCGAAACTGCGTTCACCTAATGACAAAAACACGAATAAGATATTTATGGTAATTTTATTCTACATTTTCTGGCTGCACGCACACGCTGGTCTACTTGACAACTTGTTTCGCATTTATGATAGGGTCTAAAATAATTAGGGTTTTTTTAGATTATTTTTATTATAGCATCCCACGTTTGGAATAAAATCCTTTGTAATGACAGATTTTGTAGGAGTGTATGTATCTTTTATCAACAACATTGGAACCGTTTTAGATCAATGGTAGTGGTAGGTCAAATGATGTATTGAATATTTACTTCCCCATTGTAAAACAAATGTTTTCCCAATGTTTTCCAGCATGAAGAGAGAAAAATAGGCAAGCTGTTATCTGTAAGTTGTCATTTATCATTTTAAATTAAAAATAAATGTCAAATAATAGCACACATGTATGTACACTCTGAAATATTCATATTTGTTTTGTGCAAACCCTACACATTGTTTTGTATGTCAATGAGGAAGGAGTGTTTCCTGTCTTTTTTCTGTCATTTGGCAAGCATTTCCTGTTTTTAGCTTGTTTTTAAATATGCTCATCTTTGATGGGTCATATTCTGGTATGGCGTTGTTCCTCTATATGTCCGACTGTACATCCATCTGTTAACTTTCTTGTCCAGACAAATAGCTTAGATATACTGATGCATGCAGGCCGGACCATCAAACTTCACATGTAGGAACAACTTGAGATAAGATTGTGTCACATACCATAAAGTCCCAGTTCTTTGCTATATGCAGACCGCATCTGACTGTAGTACCAGCTGAACCACCTGTTCAGGAACAGAGTCACACCGATCGCCTCTTCCGCTATACACCCATGTCCTAGAAAGTCAATGCACAATATTACAAAATAATAGGGGCAAAATCCAGCCAGAAGGCTTACCATTAAAAATACAAATTGTTTTAATTCTTCCCCAATTACTAGAAGTAAATATGTGAACCACAACATACATGTACATTGTACATGTATGTCACAATTAGGAACTATAGTGGACCATAATGAATTAACTCTCATCCAGAAGTGAACTGTGTAGTGAAACCTTACTTAAAAAAACCAGCAGATCACAGGTGCCATATTAGATGGTTATGGACTGACCAGTCACATTTTATGGTTTGTCTACTGAAATCTGCAAACAAATTCTTCAGTGTTAAGAAAGTTATTACCAGTATACATGTAGTCCGTGGGACAGACCCACAGCATTTAACTTTTTGGTACCATCTTGGGGTACTAAAGTTTATGGTGTTATTCATGAAGCTGAACATCTGAGTGATGCATTCTGATATGATGGACATCTTAAAAGGGCCATTATGACTGAAATTTTAACTGTCCAATACATGTAAAGGTCATTATTCATAAATACATTTATGCTATTAATCAGAAGTGAGTGCTACTTTAGATTTCTTCAACCAACATAGCTTAAATTATACTATTTTAGAGATATGCAGGGCTTCTACAATTTTTATAAAATCCACTAGTGTTGGGATCAGTGATTTTTTAAAATTTACTAGCCATGATTAAAAATTCACTAGCCCTACTTTACTTTAAGTTAATACAATTTTACTAGTAGTAATAATGTCACCTAGAGAGGGAGCTAGAGCTTAAAAACACTAAAATTGGGGGTGGGGTAGAGGCAGGATATAATTCATATTTATAAAATAAACTGAAATGCAGTATGTATAAACTTTTCACTAGCTGTCTGGCATGGCAATAGTAGTTATTTACTAGTCCAACATTGAATATCACTAGCCTTGGGACTGGGGCGAACCATAATCTAGAAGCCCTGGATATGTCTGTGATATGTATTGGTATTGCTGCAGGATTTTCAGGAGTTTGAGAATTGCAGCAAGCGTCCGTAAATTGTAAAGACACATGTATGTTAGTGGCGTGCTGAAGCAGGTAGCCTTTTATAATGAATGTGGATGGTGGTCGTGAAGGAAATGGCTGGACATGTTGAACGATGGAGAAAAAGCTGGTTAGAATATTACCATCACGCACATATGACATACATCTAGGTCAGGGATTTTTCACTGCACGCAGTTTTTAAAAAACATTGATGATATTATCCAACACATGTTTATTTGGATTTTCTAACGAGCATTTGCATGAATGATCCGTCGTTTATGTTAATATTGGTTTTGCATAACTGATAGACGAATGACAAAATCGTTCATGACAAATTTTATGCACTGAATATGGCTAATAAATTACCACAAACATTGAAGTTTCAAGTCGATTTCCTCTGGCACATTTTGCCGTTACTATCCAGTGAGTGCACTGGGGTAAACATTGTATGTGAAATAAAGTTTACTCTTGTTTTTAATAGATGGCTGGCCAAGGAAACAAAATGCTTCATAAACACACACACGTACACGTACATACACACGGTTTTGAGGCATATTTTGCTAGAAATCGATAATGAATCATTATAGGCCTACATGTGTATTATAATTGACATGTAAATTATGGGTTATCTTGATAAAAAAAACACCTCAATTAATCTAAAAAAAACCATAGCAGTAATGGGTATATATGATTACTGAGATCTGGTTATCATGAGAGTAGGTACTTACATTTTAACCTTTGAATTTTATTTTAAAGACCACTGAAGGTCAGGTGGTGTTGCAAACTGGATTTTTGCCCACCAATAAACATATTTCTTAAAACCAAACAACTGGTATAATTTTATAGCTTACATGTTCCTCTTCAAAATTAATTTTGTCATGTTGAAAAATCACCTTAGAGATCAAAATTAGGTCAAATACGGTCAAATTAGGTAAAAATGTGTATGGGCTATTTTCACAAAATTGGGGTCAAATACATGTAATGATAAAGAACTTTAAGAACAAACAAAATGTTGTTTTTAATAGTAAAATCTAAAGCAGATATGATCAGTGGTACATTATTTCAAGTAGCAAAGCTAGAAGTGTATAATTTTTTTAAATGTACATGAAAATATTTTCGTGCTTCTGTTTTTAATGGTAAAGCATATTGGTAAACCACTGTCTTTAGCATTGTCTTTAATGTTAAAAAATTAATGGCGTAAAAATAATGATAGTCAGTATTTTTATAAATGTATATAGACAGGCCAGGAAATATTTTTTTTAGTTGTGCCTGTCATGTCAATCAATTTGAGCCTGTTTAAATGAATTAATGTTGCTATTGTCCTTTATTAATCATGTACTGTTATATTATATCCGTAGAACTACTTTTCATGATGTACGTAGTGAAACCCATCTAAACATGGTGATATCTCCTATGGGGGGATATATTTACTAGGATATTGACACCCGTGGGGATTTAAAATATGTACTGTAATTCTGTCATAGATATTATAGTGTGGGGATATCTCCTAGGGTGTATATTTCCAAGGATGTTACAGTACACCCTCTATATCGGAGAGAATTGAGAAAACATTTCCTGATTTTGTATTACTTAAATGTAATGATTTCACCCATTTGCATCTAGCATTACATATGTTATTACCGGTACTTCTAGTTTCTTGGTTCACAATCAACTTCCCATTAATCTAAACCGTATTATATAATTGATAAAATTCACAATTTGTTTCACACAAAACACAACTCATTAATAAAACAACAATAAATTGCTTTGAAAACGTTTGTCTGGGCATGTATATTTTAACATTTTCTGGGGGAGCATGTCCCTAGCTTCTCCACATACATGTATCTCCTACAAATATGTGCCTTCAGTAAACTCAAAGTTGGCCTTTTTATAATTTTGTGACCTCCTTCCCCTTACAGTGTACGTGTTCCCATAGAGATTAAAACAAGAAGGAAATAAATGAATAGGTAGGTATGAGACTATGGGTGTGAGGAAAGAGTAACCTTGCTTATGTTGGAATGCTTTTTAAACCAGAATTTTAAAATATTAAGACTTTAAAATGACAAAACGTGTAGAAATATAATGCCTCAACTACAACAGATATCTGATTCCATTCCGTTTCGGTTTTATCAACACCCTGTATAGAGAACTGATTAAATGATTTTTTTTTGTGTGAAATATATATGTGTACATGTAATACCATGTATGTTTCCTGTCCTGGACGGAGGAGCCGGCTGAGGCCGGCACCTGTGCCCATGACAGGCGTGTGATAAAACAGCTTGCTCTGAATGTGCACGTTAATCCCGATGCCATACCATACATGTACCATAATTAGAGGGGATGATTTTCCGTTTCAGATTTTGCCACATTCCGTTTCAGATTTTTGCAAATTCCGTTTTTTTCTGTTTTTGTGTTCAATTAGTGTCATGTTTTATTGTTATAAACTATATACATTTGTTATATTGTTCCAGCTCTGAGCTGGTTTGCTATTGCTATTTTTTTAAATACCTGTAAAAATAATTTTTGAAACAAACTTAAAAAAAAAAAAAGAAGTGTATAAACCGCACCACTTGGTTCCCACCTTCATCCGTAAATAAACCGCACCTTTAAATAAGCCGCGGTTAAAACAAAGCCACGAACTTAATTACGGCTAATTATTGTTTGTATTTAATAATAATAAAGAGATCCATTCTCCCTTAAATTCAAACAATAAATAATTGTTGATTGTGTGGCTTTCAGTTTCATTTCGTCTGATGGATTATGGGTAAGTTTCATTTATAAACAAAACACACCGTTGACAAACCCCGCTATTTTCACGAAAATATGAACAAGAACTTTGGTAATGTATTGTTCGTAATCTTACATTAGTTGCCAAAAAATATGTATAAATAAATAAATACATGAGAACATTTTATTAGTTCCAGCATGATTACAAAGCGTGAACCAAAAAAAAAAGGGGGGGGGGGGGGGGGCACACGTAAGAATTACTATTTTAGTACTCACTCGATTACACATGTATGTTTCTCTGTAACCTAACTAGCGTGCCATGTGCACAAATTACATATTCAAACGGTCGGGTCAATCTGGATATAGGCCAGTGGTAGTGAACCGAAACTAAGCACTGTTCTGTCGATCGTTTAAAGTTTCGACATTATTTTATAACTTTAAATATATATATATATATATATATATATATATATATATATATATATATATATATATATATATTTGCCTAGAATTATATATTCAGAGCCTGTAGCACAAATAACAGCCCAATTTCCAAGATATATATTTTGCAACCGCCTCGGGGAGAGGGGGAAAATGTACACAATGATGACAATGCCTCACCGCGGGACCCCCTGAACCGCAGGGTCTGTAGCACGTGTTACATGTGTTACATTAATAAACCGGTGAGAAGAAAAGTAAAATGCTATTTTTGTGTGCAATTTAGAAAACAATCGGTTCAGAAATAAATAACATGTAGTAAATTCCGTAGCATGAAAAAAGGCGTTCCACGTGGGACGGACTATAATGTGAAATGTTTCCGTACACATGAATGAATATGCCCGAAGTTTTACGAAATTACGTTTTCTGGCGAAAGCGTTGTGTAAATTGGCTATGCTTTTGAATTGTAATAAGTATTATTGAAAAATATCGAAATTGAACGTACTAGAAATCTTATTATATAATCAACATTCTAAAATTGTATTAGTAAATGTTTATTTTTATATTTCAAGTTAAATTTCACTATGTAAAGTGACACGGGTAAACAGTCACATGCTTTGTTGCAAGCTTACGGCAATTAAGCGTAACTTCCAAGAATTAACGGTTCTGAAAATATTTAGGCATACAGTACACTCCATGAAAGTTCGCATACCAAAACACTATGCGTATATTATCAATATTGAATCTTAAAACTACTAAAAATATTTATTATGGTGTTTGAACCAGAAATACAACTTTTGAAGGTTATTTAAAAAAAATTGCAAATTCCGTTTCAGTTACTAAATTCCGCGATTCCGTCAGTTTTACCGTGATCGCGGAAAATCATCCCCTCTACATAATGATACCATGTAATAGACCATTCACAATAAAGATTTGATGTCAATTTTCTTTTTTCATTACTAATTTGAAAAGATTTGGTTGGATGCCTCTTGCATAATTTTCACTATAAGAAATGTTTCCCACAGCCAGGGATCATTCCTATTTGAAGATATTCTGATACCCTAGATAGGGGGTGGGAAAACATAAATGTAATATCCTATATTTGTTTTTGAATTTGCAACCTATTGTCTAAAAATAATTATGTATTTCAATGTCTAATATGTGGGGGCGGGCGTACATTTTTAGGGTGGAGGGTATTTTTCCTAGGAAATCCCCCCCCCCCCCCCTCAAAAGGTATATATCCTAGGATTTCCTGTGATACCTGAAGTTTCCTGCAGAATCCAACAAGGTCGACAGTTCTCTATTGTACATTTGTTTTCTTCAAAGTATTGGAAGGCATACAAAAATTAATTTAAATATAAAATAAAGAATAGCTAACTTTGTTGTAAACAGATTAAATTTGTAAAATGTGAAATATTGTGTAATATGCATATCCATTGTTAATCAACCATCCATGTAGGATTCATTATACACTGTATGTACCATACCAATATTTGACATTGTCTCCTTGTTTATCACATTCCTGCTTTATATTTGTTTATTTCAGATTGGTTGTTGAAACAATATTCAGATAATAGACAAATATTTAATGTTGACGGTTCTCCTCTTTGACAGCCTCAGTTGCAAATATTGTTTGCTCGTAATAAATGGTCACGTTTACCAAGAGTTTTTGTTAATGTTGTTAAATATATTGCATTTTATGCAGAGTTTGCTATGACATATAAATAATTTGCCATCACTGACTCGCACTTTTTAAACTGACGATCACAACTGATCGACTCACAGTATTTTTAACTTTCTAGTAGTAAATTTGCCAATATTTTCAACATTAATGTAATTTTACTCACATTCAAAATACTATTTATTTGTGCTTTCACTATCAAAATTTAAACTTTATTTCAGAAATATTTGTTTTAAGTTCTGATATTCCATCACATCTGAAGTGCTCCTGATTTACCATCAATCATTAATGGTCTGCTATAATTACAGATTTTATTTTATTGTGTCATTGTAACCTTGATATACATGACATTCATAATACTGACTCCAGAGGTTATTTCATTTTATTACATGTATATGTTTTTGATAATATGGTATGTCATTCGTACATGTATGGTATTTGAGGTATTCGTACATAATGTATTTCAAATTAATGAAGTATTCAAAGATATTTTCACTCTTAATCATATCTGACTTTCAGCTATTGTGTCTCCAAAATGTATTTCTTCTTGTTGTTTTAGTGTTATGAGTCCCCTCCGGTCCGCCCGCCTGTTTGTCTGTCTGTCTGTCTGTCTCACATATAGTTTTCAGTTTTTTTAGAATGCCTTGAGATATTGACCTGAAATTTTGTGTATATCTTTATTATGTTCAGTTACAGATCAAGTTTGACTTTCATGACGATTTACCCATTTTTGAACTTAGGCGATCTAGAAATTTGTTTTCAGGACTTTCTTTGCCAGAAGGCCTTCAGATATTAATTTGAAATTTGTGTATAGCTTTATCATGTACTGTTCAAATATTTTTTGACTTTCATGGAGATTTGCCATTTTTTTATTATGGAGTTATGGTCCTTGAACTTAGGCAATGTGGAATTTGTTTTCCAGACTTTTTCAGAAGACCTTGAGATATTGAGCTGAAATTTTGTGTATTGATTAATCATGTACTGTTACAGATTAAGTTTGACGTTCATGGCAATTTATCCATTTTTGACTGAGTTATGGCCCTTGAACTTAGGAGATATGAAAATTTGTTTTCTGGACTTTTGTTTTGCAATACCTGAGGATAATGAGATGAAATTTTGTATATAGCGTTGTCATGTACTGTTACTGATCAAGTTCAACTTTCATGGTGATTATCCATTTTTCACAGAGATTTGGCTCTTGAATTTAAGAAATACAAAAAATTGTTGGGTCAAGTAGGATTTGACCCAAAGTTCATATTTCTTTGCTGACTTCTTTTTATATCTATTGTTTTTACCATAGGCCAATGGTAAAGCACTCGCTAGATCGGTCTAGGATTGAATCCAGTCAGTGGGCCCATTGAGCTATTTCTTGTTCTGGCCAGTGCACCACGACTGGTATATTAAATGCTGGGGTATGTGCTATCCTGTCTGTGAGATGGTGATCCCTTGCTATTAATGGAAAAATGTAGCTGATTTTACTCTCTAAGACTGTATTTCCAAATTACCCAAAGTTTGACATCCAAGTGCCAATGATTAATAAATCAATGTGCTCTATAGTGGTGTCATTAAAATAAACTTATAATTGTTTTTACAAAATAAAACATCTGATTGTTTTAGGTGACACCCCTATCATACATGAATATAACTACTTCAGAATTGACCTCAAGTATTTTTCAGTTCATACATTTATATGTATTATTTTAACAATACATGTCTAAATTTGTTGGTTTTTTACCTTTAAATAGGTCTGTAATGTTGTTTTTGTAAACTTAATTGATACATGTAGATGTATATTATCTGCCAGTATATAACATTTGTACAATTGAAAAAAGAAATATATTTTCATACAGCAAAATAACTTTTAATTATGTCTTATTTCCTGTAAAAGTCACTTTAAAAAAAAATGCTATGAGCAGAGTCAAAATTGTCGTCTGTGAGAGATAAATTCTTAAGCTCGAGCCCTGTATCACTAGTACATGTTGAAAGGGACCTATTTTAAGGTAACCAGTGTTTCTGCCAGAAAGAAATTTTTGGGTATGGTGCTATGGAATTGAATGCAAGCACAGTCAACAGTGGGTTTGTGGGATCTTGGTATGGAGCCATATACCCGTTTTACCCTCTGACAGAAACTTCAGTAACGTCACTGATTTATATATATCTAGTGTAGCATTCCATATTAAATGCATTTTAAATATCCTAAGAGTTGTGGTCTACATGCAGCTCAGTCAGTAGAGTGCTCACTAGAGGTGCTTTGGGATGGGATTGAACCGTTCTCTGAAGGTTGGCTTTTTGCAGGTATATGGGCGTTATTCAGTCTGTGGTAAAATCTATATAAAAGGTCCTTTGCTGCTAATGGAAAAATGTAGCAGGTTTTCTACAAGACTATATTAGAATTACCAAATTTTTAACATCTAATAGCCGATGATGAATAAATCAATTTGCTCTAATGGGTGTCATTAATAAACAAAACAAACTTTATTAATCCTTATACCGTGTGAATGAGCATGTTGTATTACTGGAGTAAAAGTACATAGTAAATATGGGTTAGAGGAGATAATTGAAAAATATGTCATAGATAAGAACCTGACTACTGATTTTATGACTAAATATAAATTAGTGGAGTATATTTATGGACATACACAGAAAAACTGAACATTTAAATGTTAAGTTATAATTAAGTGCCTATTGTTGTAATGCATTAGCCATGCAGGTAAGATATAATTCCTCAAGTACTGATGTCTTTGTCACACATCTCAGCTGAAGTATTTGCTTGTTGATTCTTCAACTGTTTTTATTTCTGGTATTTTTGTTATTTGCCTCTGAGCACCTGCTATGAATAGAGTCAAATAGTGAATACTTCATAAATACTAGCTCTATCTTTCACTGGAGTCTGTTATAAGCTGATGGAAAAAAAATGGAGAAATAAACAAAGGTCCAGACATTCCAGCCTTAGGACAACATTAGCCTAGCAAACACAGGCCCTTGGTCTCCAATTGATGAATTTATCTGAAAGCAGTGGCACTACATAAAGCACAGGTTTTCTTGCTGTGATCATTGTATGAGGGCTTGTTTACAATGTGATGGTGATGTTTTTATGCGGTTACCACCTTACATCTTAAATAGAGTAGTCTCCCAGTCCGATCTGTTCTTTTGTTGTTACAAGATACGTGACAGATTTTCACATTTTACTTTATTGTGACAATTCAGCCAGTGTTATTAAAGTGATATTAAACCTAATCAATGGATGTAAACAAAGATAAAACAGTATGTTACACCCAGGATCAAAATCAGATACATGCCAGGCAAACATGTAAGTTGTGATTGCATGCTGTTCTTTTATTCAGTGTTGCTATTTTCTCCATGCACAGTGGGTGGGATCTGCCTCAGTCGGAAGAGCGCTCGCCCTAGGTGTTTGGGTCATAGGATCAATCCCCCTTGGTGGACATAGTCTCTCATTTATTTACACTGTTCCTGTCTGTGCAAATTGCATATAATAGATCCCTTGTTGCTAACAGAAAAATGTAACAGGTATTCTTTAGCCAATGTTTTAAATCCAATAGCTGATGAATTAATGTGCATTAGTGGTGGTGTCAAACAAAGCAAACTTAGTCCAGGTAGTTATGTTCAATTTGTGAAGGTTGCAGGTTTTTTTTGCTCAAGTTAATCAAATTTTGGTCATATGTTCCCACGATCTACCTGAAACAGAAATCCATTAGTAGCATGTTTTCTGACTACTATCATGTCAGCCATCTTGACATTCAAAATGGCCATCATTTTCATATTTTTTCTTTATATATCTCCACTCCAGTTTAACATAGAAACATATTTTTGGGGTCTTATTAACCTTTAGACTACTGGATTAATTTTTAACAAAAACCACGTTGAGTGGGTACAAGTTTGTAATTTTTACTCACATATATTCACTTAAATGTTTTATAAATACATGAAATAAAGTTCATATATGAATCGGTAAGTATTATTTTCATGGGTTTTTTGTAATTGTTATTATTTTTAGATCAGCTAACGGTGATTAAAATTAGGCAAAAAATCTAAAAAGTTGCGTTTACTTACGGGCATTTGTGGCCAGCTGTCCAGTATTTATGTCCATTATTCCCGATAACAGTGGTTTTCTGACCAGAATTTTTTTTAAAACCTGAACTACGATTCATATTGCAATATTTGGTAATTTTCGTTGTTGGTAAAAAGATCAAATTTATTATCAAATTAGCTGTCACAATCAGCTATTGATCCCTGAAAATTACCGCGACGTGCCACCATTGTTGTCAAGCGAAAATACTGGCCGAAAACCACTTTTTGAACTCAAAATTTCAAGGTATTTTCAGTTGAAAAAATCAAAACAAAAGCCACCATTTAAAAAAAAAATCTTTTTTCTTTTATTAAATTTCCGTTTCCGGTGAGTGTCGTGTGCAAAACGGCGGGAAATATGAATTGGGGAATGCACTGTATACAGTGTACAGTATGTCAACTGACGTGACGCCTGCAGTTCTCAGAAGGTTAAAACATTTTATGTCAGTGAATTTAAAGATATATTTTTATTATTCATCTGATCATGGCAACCATCTTGAAATTCAAAATAGATGTCATTTCAATATATGTTTTCTCCATCTTTACTCCCATTTAACACAGAACAATAATTTTGGTCTACATTTATGTGCTCAGCTGATTATTTTGTATAAAAGAAAATTGTTGTCTAATTTTGAAATTCAAAATGGCTACCATTTTATTATATTTGTCAAATATCTCAACTCCCGGTTAACGTGAAAGCATCAGACCTGTCAACCCTCCCGGAGTCCGCGGGAGTGTCCCAGTATTTGATTAAATCTCCAGGCACCTGCGCGGGAGACAATTTCTCCTGTTAAATGACATTTTTGTAAGCATAAAAAAAAAATCGATCCCGTTTTGCCAAAATAACATAAGGGAAGTAACTCATTCTCATTCGGAAAATGTCGACTACTTTCGGTTTCCGAGAATGTAACAGGCCGAAATTGTCCGACTGTTTAACCTTTGCCGAAGTAAGACTTGTGGGATATTTATATTGTTAAAAAACCACATGGAGTTTATAAAATGACATGTTATTATAATGTTTGTTGTCATCGTAATGGCTACGAAGCGTGTTGGCGCTACTTCAACATGCTGTGTATTGCCATTCAGTGTTGCCATATATATATCCAATTTAGTTCTAATAACGCCTCTTAATTGTAAAAAAAACGGCCTCGGTGGCGTCGTGGCAGGCCATCAGTCTACAGGCTGGTAGGTAATGGGTTCGGATCCCAGTCGAGGCATGGGATTTTTAATCCAGATACCGACTCCAAACCCTGAGTGAGTGCTCCGCAAGGCTCAATGGGTAGGTGTAAACCACTTGCACCGACCAGTGATCCATAACTGGTTCAACAAAGGCCATGGTTTGTGCTATCCTGCCTGTGGGAAGCACAAATAAAAGATCCCTTGCTGCTAATCGGAAGAGTAGCCCATGTAGTGGTGACAGCGGGTTTCCTCTCAAAATCTGTGTGGTCCTTAACCAGATGTCTGACGCCATATAACCGTAAATAAAATGTGTTGAGTGCGTCGTTAAATAAAACATTTCTTTCTTTCTTTCTTTTTGAATTGTAAAATGTCTTCCCACTAGATTACATAATGCAACTATGATGAATCTCAAGTGCCAGAGTTGACAGCGATACACACGATGCATGTTAAAATCGCATGTCACAGCAAGACAACGAAAAGACCAATTAGCTATATAAACATACTTGTGTCAGTTAATTTTGTATGTTTGCGCAGTAAAATATTGGTAACAAGGGTACACTTCAAGAGATTATTTTTGTACAGTTAATAAATGTTGTGTTTGACATAAAGTTACTCACGAAAATGGGTATAATTCCGGTAAATTTCACACGATGTCCGTAATGAGGTTTTACTTATGATTAATGGAAATACAATATTTATTGCATCATTATAATGATTTTAAATAAGTACCACGCCACTGTTCCTCATAATAGTAAAAACTGAATATTAATTTACAAGATTTATATAAATTTGTCTTGGGTACTTAGCTATACTAACCACAAATGATGATGTAACGTAACCTGTAAGACTGTAAGTGTAATACCCTAAATGTACTAATTAATTTGTTAATTTCTTATTCGTGTTCTTAACATTTTTGGATAAAAAAGTTATTTAAAAATATTTTTTTTATTAAATCATAATATTTAAACTTTTAAATATATTTTTTTTTAAATGCCAAGATCTAAGGTTAACAAGTATATATAACATTATGTAGTGTTCATATAACTTATTGTAATATATATATTTTTTAAATCTTGCGATTTTGGGTTAAATTGTGTTAATTTAAAAAATCTCCTGCTTTTTTACAACATCTCCTTTTTCAACACACACCTCCTACTTTCTCTTGACTAAAGGTTGACAGGTCTGGAAAGCATACTTTTTTGTCCATGTACATTTCTGTTGTTCATGAATTGGTTGGATTCATTTATTTAGTCATTCAATCATGGCAACCATATGGCAATTTAAAATGGACACCAACTTAATCATTTGGCAAATAATGTTTCTCTTAGTCCACATACAAATGCAATTTTGTGTTCTTAAGTACATTTTAGGTGAAATAATTAAAATGTTGCAATACCTATTACGTTTACATGTATGTCTATGGTAAATTATAATTCATAATTGCATATTAGGCATCTACTTTGTCTGTAATAGAATGCATACTGCAGCAGTCCTCATCAGCTTCACGCATGCAGCACTCTGTACATTGAAGGTTGTGTCGCTTACACTAAAAGTACATATATCTGAACACTTACTGACACCACAGTTGCATCTGGTCAGTTCTATCAGATTCTGGTGTAGCTTGCACCTCCAACATCACAGACACAAATATACCAAACCCATTGACCCCAACCAAGTCTGCATGGATCAAGACTATCTGGATGTAGCATAGAATCTTGAACTTGGATATTTGCTTGGAGATGTGCTCTTTGGGTATGCTGTTTCCATGTCCCAGAGATATGTGACAGTGTTTCCACACTTTGGTTTGGTGAATGGTTCTTGAATTTCTTTCATCTCAAGAGTACCTGCATCAGATTCCAAGCTGGCATATCAGTGTAATCTATGGAGCTTGGGTCCCAATACATAATTATAGGTGCAGACGTAAAATGACAACCAGATCAACATGGAACTAATTTATGATGAACTGGGTTCCGAAAGAACCCCAACATTAGAAGGCTTTCATGCAGTAATTGGATATGAAACAAAAGGACAAATTGGTGGCATTGGCAAAATGTATTATTGGATGAATTTGTGAAAGATCCACCAGCTATATCTGAAGTTCTTAGCCAGTTTAGAATTGGTGATGAACTGTACAAAGAGGTCAGTAAAAATGTGAAAATTTTACTGCATGGTATTAAACTCATGGGTCATTTGTACAATAAAAGAAGTTTAAGAAGCCATCACCAAACCAAAGTGTGGAAACACTGCCACATATCTCTGGGATATGAAAATGGCATACCCAAAGAGCACATCCCCAAGAATATATCTGAGCTTAAGATTCCATGTATGTGGACTAGGAGGAAAATTGTCAAATGATTAAATTGATGGCCATTTTGAATTTTTATATGGCTGCCATTTTGAATTTCAAGGTGGTTGCTATGACTGGATGATATAAAAATGTCACCAATTAATTAATTGATCCTAGATATGTACATAGACAAAAATAATTGTGCTTCTACGTCAACCTGGAGTTAAGATGTACAAAAAAATACATTTTGCATTTCAAGATGGAGGTCATGTCCAAATGACTAAACAAAATGTTATTAGCGAGTTCATTGTCCTCAAAATTGAATATAGACACAAAAATTAAAATACCCCAAAATGATGGCCATTTTGAATTTCAAGATGGCTGCCATGATCACATGATCGAAAAAAATTCTACCAATGGATTTTGAATTCTGGATAGTCTTAAGAATAAAAAGAAGTACATTTTACTGACTTGAGCCCAAAAAAAGGAGCAAATTTACGTAACTCCCTGGACTATAAACTATATACATGTATAGTCACTAATAAATTTCATAAGACTGAAATCCTTGGACATATGTTTTGTCTGTACAGCAGGTTTAATGAAAAGAAATGAGCTGTACGTGGGGTGTTTGGAGGTGGGTTGTATTTGCCCAACTGATAATGTTTACATTAAGAACTCAGTTTATTGTAGTTGTATACATAG
Source organism: Gigantopelta aegis (assembly GCF_016097555.1). Lineage (NCBI taxonomy): Eukaryota > Metazoa > Mollusca > Gastropoda > Neomphalida > Peltospiridae > Gigantopelta > Gigantopelta aegis. The sequence goes on from NC_054701.1 coordinate 52,338,511, forward strand.
TAAATTTTTTAAAGAACATCGCATAATATTTCAGATAGTGATTTCTTTTATGGTGTAAAGTTTGGTTTGGCTATTGGATGTCAAACATTTGGCGATTCTGATACATCTTCTTAGAAATTAGAGAGAGGAAACCCAGTACATTTTTCTATTAGCAGCAAGGGATCTTTCAACACAGGACAGCACATACCATGGCCTTTGATATGCCAGTCGTGGAGCACTGGTCACGGGGGGGGGGGGGGGGGGGGGGGTGGAGGGGCCCGATCAGAGAATGAAAGAAAGAAAGAAATGTTTTATTTAACGACACACTCAACTCATTTTATTTACGGTTATATGGCGTCAAACATATGGTTAAGGACCACACAGATAATGACAATCTAATCAAAATTAGCTCCATTATTTATTACATGTGGATCTAACAGCAGCCCGTTGGAGCTCATGTCGCCACTTCATGGGCTACTCTTTTCGATTAGCATCAAGGGATCTTTTATATGCACCATCCCACAGACAGGGTAGTACATACCACAGCCTTTGATATACCAGGCGTGGTGCACTGGCTGGAACGAGAAATAGCCCAATGGGCTCACCGACGGGAATCGATCCAGAACGACCGCGCATCAAGCGAGCGCTGTACCATTGGGCTACATCCCGCCCCGATCAGAGAATAAGTCCACCGTGGGATTCGATTTCAAGCCAAGCACCTCGGGTTAGCGCTCTATGGGAAGAACTTAATACATACCTGACTGACATTAATAACACACTAGTCACACAAAAAACAACGATCAGTCTGCACACTGTGACACTGGACATCAAAGGAAACAAGCCTAGTTGTGTACGAAAAAGCAATTGACAAAACATTTACGACAGTTACCATAACGTAATTTAACAGTATTTTTAACAGCCTCTATTTTGTCTAATATCTATTCATTTGTATGTTTGACAGACACAATAAAAGTTATATTTTATGTAAGCAATGAAAACATTTTATTTTTTACGGATTCGGCAATCTCCGATTGAAAAAACAAAAAACTCTTATTTGGCGCCAAATTTGTCACGTGATCAGAACGGTCATTCTGTCTTTTGTTTCCACTAACTATCGTTTGATATTTTGTCCTCAGTTACAGATATAATTGCTTGAAACTGATGATTTTTACTTTCTGTTATTCAGTTTATTCAGTAGTTCTTTATAAAATATTGTAAACTTTTAATTTTGAGGGAAATGAACGCTTATAAAAACAACGGAAGTGGTAGTGTTTATCATTAAAGTAATTTATCTTGAGTGCCAAATAATATATACACCGTCTTTACAAAAATGAAACTACTTTTTATCAGCTGGCGATATTTTATCACAGCGATCGATTCATTCGATGAAGATGGAAATAACAAAAATGTATCTGACATCAGATCACTTTACAAACATCTTTATTGTTTTTCGTATATCTTGAAATCTTTATTAAAAATAATAATATTAAAACTGTGATCGGTCCAGCAAAACCGGAACTGCCCGTGAATGTCAGACCGATATCATCTTCGGTTCAATTAAAAGACGAGTCTTTTTATAAACCCCTTTGCACTTTTTTGTAGGCAAAATAAGGAGTATGTCTTTTCTCAAAGTCTACCAACACAAAACAATATGGTAACCAAACTACTCCTCTCCCCCCCCCCCCCCCCCTTTTTTTCTTCTTTTTTTTTTTGCTTTTCGTTTATTGGTGTGGGTATTTTTTTTGAAGGCTGTGGTGCCGAGCGGCCGCCCTCCTTTAATTTTCACCCAGCGTTCACACTGGTAAGTATGGAAGCGTTCACACCCATACACTACTGCAAGCATCTCACGTTCAATGTTGGCATATCATTGTTCTGTGTCAGATAATGATTTGGATGCAAAAGCTATGGGTTTGTCTTTCTGTAGGAGTACTGCTCCTAATCCTTTTGACAAAGCATCAACTCGTAATGTAGTTTCACAAGTAGGGTCAAAGTAAATGAGTGTAATTTCTTTGCATATTATGTCTTTGATTTTGTTAAAGGCTGCCTGATGAGACTCTAACCATACAAATTCACTAACTTTCTTGATCAGTTCTCTCAAGGGAGCAGTGTTTTGTGACAAATTTGGAATAAAAGGGCTCATGTAAGTTGCTATTCCTAAAAATTCTTGTAGCTGTTTGGGGTCCTGAGGCTGCTGTATTTCTTTTATGTCTTTTACTTTGTTCGGGTCAGGATGCACAACTTCTTCATCGAAAACAAGGCTAAAGAATTTAATCTTTTGGTGTGGATCTCGCACTTGCCTGGATTGAAGACAAGACCATGTTCTCTTGTTTCTCCATCAAATTTCTAAGGTTTTTGTCATGCTTTTTATTGTCCTTGCCTACCACAGCTATGTCATCCGAGATACTGACTGTACCTGGGCATTGTTCTAGTATCTGGTCCATGTTTTGCTGAAAAACATCTTGGCTCAGGTTGAGGCCAAATGGAAGTCTCAAAAATTTATATCTACCAAATGGACTGTTAAATGTTATCAACTTGCTTGAATCATTGTTTAAGACAATTGACCAATATCCATGTCTTGCATCGAGCTTAGAAAAGACTCTTGCTCCAAAAAACTTGTGAGTTACCTCTTCCAGTGTTGGGGTCTTGTAATGTGGTCATTTTATTGCTTTATTCAAATCTTTTGGATCTAAGCATATTCTCAACTTCCCACTTGCCTTCCTGCTGTACACAATACTTGAAACCCAGTCTGTAGGTTCTGTCATTTTTTCAATGACCTGCATATTCTCCAATGCATCAAGTTCTGCTTTAATTTCATCTCTTAGATGAATGGGACATCGTCTAGGTACATGTACGACCGTTAGAACTGATGAGGCAACAGTGATGTGACATTCTCTTCGGAACCTGCCTATTCCTTGGAATCTGTCAGGATACAAATTAATTAGTTTTTGTTCTGGACTAATTTCTGCAATTGGTTGTGTTTCTTTGACTTCACAGTGTAATGTTATTAGTCTCAATGAGTGTGATGCCGGAAGTCCTAAAACGACTGAACCATCTGAGTCTGTGACAGAAAATTCAGCTTGACTTGTGTAATCATTGTATCGGCATGGTATTGTTATCTTACCATACTAAGTAATCAAATTCCCTGTATATGATTTCAGAACAGTGTTGCTTGGATTAAGTATATCAGTCTTTGGAAAACTTTCAGGCATTAGCTTTTTGGGATACATTCGTCTGAACGTGCGTAGGGAAAGGATATTTCGTTGTGCTCCAGTGTCAACTTTAACTTTTAGTGTTGCTGGTATCTTTGGTCTATCATCCAACGTGATATCAATTATCGCATATATTTCATCTCGTTTGTCCAAGTGTTCATCTTGGATCGAATCGAAACTCATAGGGTTAAAACTTTCAGTAAGATCTTGGGAATTTTCGGCCAATATAATGTTTACAGATTTTTGTGGAGTGTGTGATCTGGAACTGTGCCTGCCATCATAAAGCTTTCTGGATGGTGATCTGCGTCGAAAATTGTCCCTACTTTTCCTCTGCTTCTGTTTGTATATTGGGGTTTATACCTCTGCTTCTATTTGTATATTGGGGTTTATAACTACTCTTACACACTGTTTTCCAATGGTTTTGTTTACCACAATTCATACAAGTGGATCCATATGCCGGACATTGGTTTGGGTTATGCTTTCTACCACAATATTTACATGGCTGTTCCCTCCTGACTACATGTACATCTAGTTGTGGGTGTTGTACATCATGAAACAATTTCATATTTGTACGTGATGCTTTTTGTATGCGTGCTGTATTTATGGCCTGGTCAAGCGTCAGTGTTTCATCTTTGCTGAGTAGCTAATTTTGGACTTCACAAAAGTTTTGTTCCTATTATTAATTGTTCAATTAGTCTTTCTTTTAACTCATCTTCTCCAAACTTACACTTGAATGCCTGTAGTACACCGTGTCATGTAACTATCAACTGATTCTATTTTTTCTTGTCTAAATTGTTGTAGATAAAACCTCTGTAACCTGAAATTGACATTTGGCTCAATGTGTGATTTTAATTTATCAAATATTACTTTGGGGTCTTTTGCCTCAGCAGGTGTTAATGTCCAAGAGTTAAATGCTTTAATTCCTTCATCACCGGTAAACAATAAAATATGGTCAACCTGTTTTTCCAATTTAATGTTCTTCACAGAGAAGTAAAGTTCACATCTTTGTTTGAATAATTTAAATGTTCCTGGTAAATCATCATTAGACCAGTCTAATCACTGAGTACTCAATGAATCCATTCTGATTTCGTGTTGTATGTATACTGGATTATCATTCTGAACACGATCCGAAAACAGGATGTTTACATTTTAATTCATCAAGGGAAATAACTCTGGTTGACTTGTTCATCATTTAGCATTATTTGAAATCACAGCTTGTTAATAAATTTTCCATTACTTTTCTTTTTTTCTTTTTTTCATGTAGCATTACAATACCATCACTTTATACCTACGCCGAAACACAGGGTGTCGAAATCTACTACAATGTACTTAACTTAGCAGACTTTTCCTTCTGTATATTCAAAGTTCCATCATCTGCTATGACGGTTGACAGATCGTAAACAAATGTTCATAACACACTAATACTTCAATTCCATGCGTCATGATTGCTCTCCTTAGGAAGTATGTGTTCTTGCCCAGCTGGTTCACAAATGAAGGTTTACTTCCAACTGCCATGGCTCCAAGACGGTTACATATTCCTATGTTCAACTACATGTTAAAGTAGTGCTAAGTGCTTCATACGCCTATACAAATAAACCCATAATATTACATTATTAAACATCATACTTAATCTCATTGCCCTGAGTTGGGTGGCTCAACCCTGGTTTCCTCAGCTTCTGGTGGAGGAGCCTGTGCATTTACCTCTTCTACCTCATCTGCTAAGCCAGAGGCTGAGGCAGACGGTGTGACATCCAAAGCCAGAGGTCTTCTGGCTTCACACGTGGAGGTTATTGGGCTATCTCTGTGAGACGGAGGCTTTTCTCTCTGCAGTGTTCGAGATTAACGGTATCCCGATATCCCGGGGATACCAGAATTTAATTTTGGATACCAGACTTCAAGAACCCAGTATCCCACCGGGATGCCATATAATACTAAATTCTCAGGTGAATTACCAGATTTTGAAATGTTAGTATCCAACTGGGATACTGGCCAATTTTTTTTTATCTCAAACACTGTACTGGGTTGCTGAACTCGTCTCATCTTTGAAGCACCAGTCTACTGAGTGTCAGCCAGTGTCACTGGAGTACTTGGGTTTGTTGGGCGACAATGTCACTGGAGCACTTGGGTTTGTTGGGCGACAGTGTCACAGGAGTACTTGAGTTTGTTGGGCGACAGTGTCACTGGAGTACTTGGGTTTGTTGGGCGACAGTGTCACTGGAGTACTTGGGTTTGTTGGGCGACAATGTCACTGGAGTACTTGTGTTTGTTGGGCGACAATGTCACAGGAGTACTTGGGTTTGTTGGGCGACAATGTCACAGGAGTACTTGGGTTTGTTGGGCGACAATGTAACAGGAGTACTTGGGTTTGTTGGGCGACAGTGTCACTGGAGCACTTGAGTTTGTTGGGCGACAATGACACAGGAGCACTTGGGTTTGTTGGGCGACAGTGTCACTGGAGCACTTGGGTTTGTTGGGCGACAGTGTCACTGGAGCACTTGGGTTTGTTGAGCGACAGTGTCACTGGAGCACTTGGGTTTGTTGAGCGACAGTGTCACTGGAGTACTTGGGTTTGTTGGGAGACAGCGTCACTGGAGTACTTGGGTTTGTTGTGCAACAGCGTCCTTGGAAAGAAAGAAAGAAATGTTTTATTTAACGACGCACTCAACACATTTTATTTACAGTTATATGTGTCAGACATATGGTTAAGGACCACACAGATGTTGAGAAAGAAACCCGCTGTTGTCACTTCATTGGCTACTCTTTTCGATTAGCAACAAGGGTTCTTTTATATGCACCATCCCACAGACAGGGTAGTACATACCACAGCCTTTGATATGCCAGTTGTGGTACACTGGCTGGAACGAGAAATAGCCCAATGGACCCACCGACCGGGATCGATCCCAGACCGACCGTGCATCGAGCGAGCACTTTACCACTGGGCTACGTCCCGCCCCTCTGGAGTACTTGGGTTTGTTGGGCGACAGTGTCAGTGGAGTACTTGGGTTTGTTGGGCGACAGTGTCAGTGGAGTACATGGGTTTGTTGGGCGACAGTGTCACTGGAGTACTTGGGTTTGTTGGGCGACAGTGTCACTGGAGTACTTGGGTTTGTTGGGCGACAGTGTCAGTGGAGTACATGGGTTTGTTGGGCGACAGTGTCAGTGGAGTACTTGGGTTTGTTGGGCTATAGCATCCCTGAAGCACTTGGGTTTGTTGGGCAACTGAGAAAAATTTGGATCCCCTGTCGTCAACTGTCAATAACCTACATGTAGCAAAGTATGGTCACAGATCTTCAATTTTCAATACTCTTAGGCAGTGTGGACGTAGAGACTTTTCCACGAAGCTCATGTTGCATGACTTGCTCAAGTCATTGCAGAACACAGTTGAGAGGCCTTCCATTTTACTAAAATGGAATGTTTTCCTGGTTCAAGTGCTCATGAGCCATTAAGATTTGCCAGTCTTTGTCAATTGACCTGGAAACATTTTTTCATCTCACTGGCGTATTAATGAGATTCATGCTTTTTTGCATGATCTGGTGGATTATAACACGGATGGGTCAGTTACTTTGAGAATTGATCTTAATTTTGTGGCTAAGAACCAGGTGCTAGGGGAGGAGTTCCTCCAGCATTCATTCAGAGATTTTGTCTTGTATGGTTGCTTCGGATAATTCAGATTGACTTTTCTGTGCGGACTGTGCTTTAAAGTACTATTTAGAGCATACTAGGAACCTCCATCTTGGGAAGAAGAGATTTGTTTAACACATGTATCTCTTTTATAAACCAGGTGATAGACATTACTAAGAATGCATTAATTTTGTCTCAGTGGATTGTGGCAACCATTAAACTGGCATATGAGTCGGAGAGTAATCATGTTCTATCCAACTTTTCCATCAGGCCTCATTCGATTTGTGTGATTTCTGCTTCTATAAATGTTCATGACTCTTTAGATATCTACAGCTTCTATTTCAGAGATATTGCAGTTGGTCCTGACAGTTCAGACAGGATTGATTCAGACAGTCATTGCAGGACAGCAAATTGTGTCAGTGTGCAGGGCCACAGTATTGGGGATCTCTATTCCATCTGGGTAGCTAGCCTTGACGGGAGATAGTTCGATCCACCACCTAGTTTGTAGTTAGGGGGTTGGGGACTATCTGGGGCTGACTTGTGTCTTTTTTGTTCCATTTACCCGGTGAGATGTTAAAACATCTCACTTTTCTTTGGGTAATGAATTTTACTGTCAATTTGGGTTTGTAATCTGTTGATATTAAAAGTCACTTTGACTATTTTACCTCGTATGCTGTGGTTATCCGACACCATGCCATTACTTGAGAAGAACAATTGTTGTTGAATTGGTAAATCTTCTTTTTTTTTCTTACCTCCTCCCATTAATGTTAATTTCATGTGCTCTAACGGGTTGAATAAGACTATTAGAAAATTTTCATTATTATTGATACTTACCTACATGTAGTGTTAGCACAACCAAGGTTGTCCCTTGATTCAGTCATTTCGGACTTTGAATTAATGATGAGGTTGATGGTCTACCTATATGCAGATGTACTCATGCGCTTCCTGCAAGGAAAACAATTCAGCAGCAGCTATTATTATTAAGACTCCGGTTGAATAGTGTATTTGTTGTGCTAGCACTAGGTAAGTATTATTAATACTGAACATTTTATATCCCAGTTTTCTAAATATTATTTCAGATTTTTTGTTCACTTGTGGGTTGCTTTATTCCGAAGGTCAGTGGTACAGTATTGGTAGATACACTGTAATTACTAATTAATGGTATTCATGAATACTTATTCATATGCAAGACCCCATATTCATGATATATGTATTATATTCGCTGCATGGTGTATTCGTTGCAGCTGTACTGGAAATATATATGTTCTAATACCTGCAACATTAATATAAAATAGCATATATACCTATTTTGTATCTGCAATCTGTATATTCCTAAAATGATCCTAATTTCAGCAAAATTATAAATATAAAAAAGTAACTTTGAATTATTTTGGTGGGCCTTCAGTTTTTAGGGTATGTGACGGTACCCTCAAATTAATTTTAGGGTACATATTATTTTTCCCTTGATACTCTCTGACAAAAAACCCTGCTAATACTAACAGCCACTGAATTAAACAGTGCTGTGGATTTCAATAAATAAACAAACCTTTCCTCCTAGAGTTGTTGATACACCCAAGTCATGAATTGGAACCAGCTTATTTCTACACTTATAATTTGATGTCAGTTCAGTTGTGAACAGGTATAATAACTTGAGCGATTTTATATAAGAAATATACGACCTGCTACGAAGGGTTGTCAGGTTGCCAGGTTGCCACTGTTCATCCATTGTGACTAATTATAGGGAGATGAAACGGGTGGAGTTGGTTATTCATCGCCTTGGAATGCTGAAAACTCTTAATGGCTTTTGTAAGTCATCCATGGATAGTTCTATTCATAAGACTCTTTAAAAAAGAAGTTATTTGAGTTTTAGACATAAAATGAACAATATAAATAGAAATTTAACATGATGGTTGTTTAAGCAAAAGTACCTTTTTAGCATTGAAAACACAATCGTTTTTAATGTTTGCATGCAAATGAATATTCAAATATTCCAAAATTTATCTTTGGTGGGTGGCAAGTAAACAAACATTGTATATTATTTAGATATTATTTGAGGTCCATATGGAACAAATATTTGTATGTTGTACATTGTTAGGATTTTAAAATTAATATTATATACCCTATAGAGAATATAAGACTCCATCATATGTGGTCATGTGGGATAGAAAAAGTACACCCGAGGTGGTGAAAATGTCGACCTGGGACGAGGCTTGCCAAGTTCCATAGTCAAAATTTTCACCACCGAGGGTGTACTTTTTCTATCCCATATGACCACATATGATGGAGTCTTTTTCTCTCATTCATTCCGTAAATAAACCATTATTTTACACGAACAGACAAAGATGGCTGAACAATTAACCTTTTCATTTGACCATTTTATCATAAATAAACTGCACTATCGTATTTACCATGTTTGTTTCACATGTTAAATAAAATTTAACACTACAAATTAACAAGATAGCTTTTAAAATGAAGGTTTTAATAACAAAATATTAATTTAAAACTGTGTCTAATGACCTCACATCACCACCTCACATTAATATGACGTCATATATTACCACCGACGTCATGTTAAACGCAAGCGCGTGATATCCCATGGCTTTCTTTCATGGGATAGCTCTGTTCCATATACCTGAGGATGAGAGAATAATACATGATTGACCATTTATCTTACAAGTTGTTTTAAAATTTATCTAACAAGCGAAAGTGATTTTAATACGTTTTTAAACAACAAGTTTAAATGGTATCTAACAGACACAAATGTATTATTCTATTTCTTAGATAGCCTCAAAAACCAGGTTTTAAGCAAATTTTAACATCTTTTTTGACTAAAAGTTATTTACAGCCCTTTCACTTGTAGCTAACTTACGCGTCACAGACAAATGATTGTCAGGTTAACTATACATCACAGTGTTATCAATTTCGATTGTGCAGTTTTTTGATTGGATGTATGGCATTGGTGACCTGGTCATCACCTAGGACCAGCCAGTCATATGTCTTGAAATTGTTAACACACATACATGTGTAAACAAGTATGTTATAAAAAATAACAAATGATGTTCTCACTAACGTGTGTAAGAAATATTTTTTTGTTATTCCAAGATCAGACTGACAATATCAAGGTAGGGAGCCTTGAATTATTGCCTTACAATTAATGGGTGTATCATGATTAAAGTTGATACTTGATTTCTTTATGTTTGTGTGCTATAAAAAAGTGAGGTGCATCATATATTTTCAAAAAATTTCCTTTTCCTTAGATTATTTGTTTCCATCTTTCTGTCCATCTGTCTGTTCCACATATATTTTTTTCTGAATTAATTTTGCATTGCCTCAAGATATTGATCTCAAATTTTGTATATAGCTTTCATGGCAATTTACCATTTTTGACAGAATTATATGGCCATGAACTTCACTTTGTGAGATACTTTTGCCTCACATGGGGGTGGAAGATGTTTTGTCAATTTGGTTATTGATAATCTTAAGTCATGTAGACTATTACCTCATATGTTTTGGTTGTCCTACCTATTGCCATTACTTGAGAAGATTCACGTTGGTTGAATAGATAATTAAATCCTCTTTTTCTTACCTGCTCCCATTAATGTTGAATTCACGTGCTCTAACAGTGTTAAATCAAGTCTGTTATAGCATATTTGATTGTGCTAGCACAGTAAGTTGAATAAGACTGTTAGAAAATTTGTTTCTAATGTTCATTATTATTCACACTCGCCTAGTACCAGCACAACAACAATAATACGGAGGTCTTCCCTTGATTCAGGCATTATGAACTTTGAATCGAGGATGAAACTAATTGTGTGTGTGTGTTTGTATGTCTGTGTGTGTGTGTGTGTCTGTGTGTGTGTGTATGTGTGTTTGTATGTGTGTGTGGTGTGGTGTGTGTGTTTCTGTCTGTGTGTGTGTGTGTGTTTCTGTCTGTGTGTGTGTGTGTGTGTGTGTGTATGTGTCTGTCTGTCTGTCTGTGTTTTATTTTTTAATAATACGTGTATAAGTAGAACATTTGTCTTATATAGATATAGATTATAAACTGTATACCACATAATTAAATTTTAAATCATTGGAAGCATTTGAAATGATGAAATACACCATTATATCATATTGTATCATATATACCTGTGTGTGTGTATATATATATATATATATTTTAATTTTGTGATATGCAATTTATAATCTTAGTATTGATATATTATTGCATTATAATTATAATATTTGATGTATTTAATGTATTCTTTAACAATGTGTTAATCTCAATAAAAATATAATCATAATTGTTTGTATATAAACAGTTAAAATCCTTCAAGCAAAAAACTAAGACAGACCTAACATTATCATTGTGCATTTCAACATAAAACGTGTCCTAAATGTACTCAAATCATCTAGGGTATAAAATGGTAGTGTATACGAATCATCCAGGGATGAAACAAAATGGGTATGAATCGTCCCATAACCAAACCACTTGTCCAAGGCAAGCAGACAATTAAACCTTAAAGGAATACTTAAACAAGACTTAGGGACTGGTATCGGACATAAGGCTGGTAGGTACAGGGTTCCCACCCAGAGCGAGTTTTAACGACTCAATGAGTAAGACCACTACACCCTCTTCTATCTCTAACCACTAACCACTAACAACTAACTCACTGTCCTGGACAGTCAACCCAGATAGCTGAGGTGTGTGCCCAGGACAGCGTGCTTGAACCTTAATTGGATATAAGCACGAAAATCAGTTAGAAGGGAACTGGTATGCATTAGATATGGTGTTAGAGTATCGTATTTCGATATGAAGGCCATAATATGATACATCGATTCAGGACAACTGTATCACAATAAATACAATATGATACATTCATGTTTTAATAAGTTTTGGGAAATACTTGCAGAACTGAAGAAACAAACGTAGCGGTTTGTTGATTTTTGCGGAATGGTGAAACAGGCATGTGTCTCAATGTTCTGTAATAATATCCATCCCAGTAAGCAAACAATTATTTTCCAATGCAAAATAAACTGGCTACATCGTTACCATGTTTTGTCCATGCATTGAGCTCCTCTGTATTTGTATTTCTGTTGTTAGCATGTATAGTGCTAAAGAAAATTAAAGCATTCTCCTATAAACAACCTGTCATCCCTAAAATGGTATTGGACGTTATCAGGTCATAGATTTAATGTGCACATTCAGAGCAAGCTGTTGTAGTGTACGGCTGTCATGGGCGCAAGTGCTTGCGAAGCAAGCTCTTCCGTCCAAGACAGGAAAGGGGGAGGGAGGGGAAGGTGTGCTTCTCGCTTACGACTTAAGCACTGAAGGAGTGCAAAAGACCAGTTGTTGGTGGACCGAGGTAAGGCGGAAGAAGAGGCGGTAAATTTAGAATTGTCTCAGAAAAGTAAGCCGAAAAGTTGAAGTAATTTGTTTGCGTTACGTCCAAAAGAATTGTGGTGATTGAATGCGCAGCATGTCATGGGTCTGACGGTGTGTGGAGCTTTCCCCCACATATGCCTGCTGGTAGACACCGTCGTGCTGCATCGTCAGCATGGTACTCAGGGTTCTGGTACGGGATTCCACATTATTGATCGTACCGGTGTGGAAAGATCCCTCTCGTCGGCGTTGTTGACAGCTGCTCCATCGATGGGGCGTACACAACTAGGGGCTTGGTCCCTACCAGGTTAACCCAGTGCTTTACTGCTGCTGTGGCCATGTCTAGTTTGCCAGCTGGTCGGTGTCCCTCTGCATTGAGTCTGGGTGCGACCACCAGTTCGAACCCTTCCAACGGTGCCAAAAGATTGGCCCTTTTAAGGGCCAGCGGGTGGGGGTGTCGAACCGTGGGCTCTGGAGAGTAGGGGCTGGTTGGCGAGTGGGGGTGTCGAACTGTGGGCTCTGGAGAGTCAGGGCTGACTGGCGGGTGGGGGTGTCGAACCATGGGCTCTGGAGTGTCGGGGCTGGCCAGCGGGTGGTGGTGTTGAATCATGGGCTCTGGAGAGTCCGGGTGGGGGTGTCAAACCATGGGCTCTGAAGAGTCGGGGCTGGCCGGCGGGTGGGGGTGTCGAACTGTGGGTTCTGAAGAGTCGGGGCTGGCCGGCGGGTGGGGATGTCAAACCGTGGGTTCTGGAGAGTCAGTGCTGGCCGGCGGGTCCATTTCGATCAGATGTGAGCTGGTCAGTCTGCGTCGCGGCAGGGACGGTGTCTTCGGCGTCGGCGGTGGCAAAAGAACCACCACCGGTGGAGTAGTCACCAGCTTTGGTCCCCCTGTGCCGTTTCTGCCGTTCCAGTCCTCCTCTTCCGTCTCTGTCTTCTCCTTCTCCTGGTCGCAGGTTGTTGTGGTTGGCCTATGTACACTAGTGGCACCCAAACTCTGGATCATCGACCCCAGCAGTGGGGGGAGATCAACAGAGCAGGGCTCGACTTTCGAGCTGCTTAGCGGCAAAGGTCATCTTCGGCTGAGAGCTGGAGTGAGAGTATGGACAATATCAACTTCCAGGGTTTCTTATACTGTAAATAATATATCATACTATTGATTAAGTAGACTGTCCCGTCAGAAGAGAGCAATTACATAATTCCAAAGAAAAGAAAACTATCACTTGGTTATCATAAGTGGTCGTTTTTGCTCGAATATATACATGTACCAATAGGCCTTAGGAAAAAATACTAAAACCCTATTTTGTTCTGTTAATGCAGATTGAAATATGTTTAGTTAAATAGTTTATTATATTATCAAGTCATTTATGTTGTTTTACAAGTCAGGTTGATTAAAGCGATACGCGATACACTTTGTCGTAAATCACTGTTTGTTTACACTGTGCATAAAGGAGTTGGTAGGTGTTGACGTCACTTCCTGCCAAGCTGGAGTACCGGACGCGACGAAAAAACACACAAAATGGTTGCCCTTAGTTAGTAGGAATAATCATGGTTTTTTTTTATTAATTCTGAAATTACGTGTTCTTCATTTTTGAAATTGTCAGTATGTGTTGATGGTTTGGGTATGCATCTTTCCAACGCATAAGGCTCATATTTGACTTGTCCTTCCCTTTAACATAGAGCTCTGCACTATATTTGTGGTATTGAATAATGAATATACATGTAGGCCTACATTTTTTATAACTATATTCTGTTCGTCTTTTCTTGGTAAACTAACACTGTAACTAAATAGCTTACATTATATGGCTCTTGTTTTCTTGTCAGGTGTTTACTATCATTATAGGTGTTTTCAAAACTGGTTATACCTGTTTAGCAATATTGTGCATTTATTTTCTACTGAATTAGAAGTATGTGAATACATTAAACATGTGCTAAACTGTTTATATATTCTTTTCTTCTTTTTAATTTTTTTGCCATAGATTCTTGTAATGACAAAAACTAAATTTAACTTTATTATTTACACCAGTCAGAATGATGTCCATAATGTTATTAGCATTCTCTGAATCCATTTCATCAGTAGCATATTTTATTAATAGTACAGTACACCTGCAGTTTTTTCAATTACCTAACTAGCAGCTGGTATTGGTAGTGATTTAGCTGGGCAGATCACAGTTTTATCTTTTCAATTGTGGACTGTTAAAAGTGTAGTTGTCACAGTTCTCACGGTTAGTTCAAAAAGGGGTCACTAGATGTACCCCTGATTTGTTTACTGGTAATGTAGCTCTTTGTGGCTTTAAAATATGTGTTACGCATTCCAGGAAGTACAGTTTCCTATAGCCCTAAAGAAAACATTTCGATAGTAGTTACTGGTACATATACTGGACTGGATATACTGGACATATATATTTACTTATACTTTGTGGTCTTTGTGCAGAAACCAGTTTTACAGTGTCTCTGTGCAGGGAATGGAATGTCCTCATCTGTATAGTTATATTCATATTTACCAATAATCAGCCATGTGTTTATTCACTCTCATGGAGTGAGGAGAGTGATACTTAGACGTTGATTCAGTGATAATTACTATTAGCATGCTTTTAGATACTGTGTATAGTTGAGCTGCTTCATAATGCAGGCTTACTACATAGGCAAAATTGAGAATCCACCTGCTAAACCAGATGGTGACATATTGGAAAAGTTTCATAATCTGGTAAGTGTTTTATTTATGATTATATATATGAAGAGTTTCATCGCAAAACACGATAAATGACATAGTAAAAAACATTGTGCGAACACGTTTTACTCAGACGCTGTTCACATAAACACAAGTTCAAATTCAGTTTTCAGCAAAACGTGATATGATTGTCTGAGGATACATCGCAGATTGCAGAGAAACTGGCCTAGTGTTTATGGTGGTTTGGAATAAAACATTTTTAGGATTGGGTGTGTATAGTGGTGTTTATCGCATTTTGCGATGAAACTTCATCTGTCTGTCTGTCTGTCTGTCTGTGTGTGTGTGTGTGTGTGTGTGTGTGTGTGTGTGTGTGTATATATATATATATAGTCAAACCTGTTTTAAGCAGTCACACATGGGGAGTAGATAAAAGTGGCCACTTAAGACAGAAAGAAAGAAAGAATTTTTTTATTTAACGACTCACCACTCAACACATTTTGTTTACGGTTATATGGCGTCAGACATATGGTTAAGGACCACACAGATTTTGAGAGGAAACCCGCTGTCGCCACTACATGGGCTACTCTTTCCAATTAGCAGCAAGGGATCTTTTATTTGCGCTTCCCACAGGCAGGATAGCACAAACCATGGCCTTTGTTGAACCAGTTATGGATCACTGGTCGTGCAAGTGGTTTACACCTACCCATTGAGCTTTGCACTCACTCAAGGTTTGGAGTCTGTATCTGGATTAAAAATCCCATGCCTTGACTGGGATCTGAACCCAATACCTACCAGCCTGTAGACCGATGGCCTAACCACGACGCCACCGAGGCTAGTCCTGCTTAAGTCAGGAGACTGCTGATTACAGGTTGCCACATACAGTCTTTAAAACATTTGTTGTTGTTTCTTGTTTTACCGTCTATACTGCTAATTAACGGATGTGTGCTTCCCAGTTGACTATATAAATCAACTTTTGACATGTCACCTCCAGACAAAATGCAACTGGAATGTATTAAATTAACTGTTCTCAGCAAACTTGTTTTATTTTTCCATTTAATTATTTAAATCCTACTTCATGTGGTGGATTGTCATAGTAAGTGAATCTAGATATGTCAAGCGTAGCTTGCCCAGAGGCAATTAGATGCATTCCAGAATCATACTTTCTTAATTGATACACAGTTGAGTTGTCGGGACTGAGTGGGTACTAGTATTTCTGAAGGTGTGAAGATCGGTTATTTGCTGCACATTATCACTCTTGTTAAAATATCCCTTTTATATAACAGTAAACATTTACTGTGGCCGCTTAATACACGCATTTTAGCAATTTGGGATCCGATTTACATGTAGGTGGCCGCTGGCTGCATTAGACAGGTGACTGCTTATTACATGTGCATTTACATTATAAATCGTTTGGGAGTGAAAAAAGTGGTCGCATAAGGCAGGTGACTGCTGATTACAGTTGACCGATACGACAGATTTGACTCTGTATGTGTGTATGTGTATGTATATATATACATATATATATATATATATATATATATATATATATATATATATATATATATATATATATATATATATATATATATATATATTAGTGTATGTAATGCAGTTAAGTTTGTTAATAAGCTGAAATATGAGCTTGCCCACTATGGCAGGTGCTATGTAAATTAAAAGCCCTATAGGCTGACCAAATTGTAATGTAACAGTAATTGTTGCAGATGGTGATTGATTATCTTCTTGATACTTAATTACTAATCACCGGAATTGATCTTATTTGTTAATCCCACTAGTAAAGAAGTGGCATAGTGAATACCACCTATAAAAATAAGAGGCCACATCATATACTGTAAAATACTTTATTTTCGCGGGATGAAATATATACAGTCAGACCTCGTTACAACGACCGTCGTTACTACAACATTAACACCATCTGACCACAAATTGTCAGGAACAAATGTACATCAATGTTATTCTGTTCATTACACCGGAATTAAATTCATACCTTCCGACATCGACAGAGCAAATTAGGAACAAACAACAGAGCAAATTAGGAACAAGCGTGCATCTGACATCTGAAAACACCTCCTTACAATGATACACACAGCCATTTGGCATCCGTGATGTCTGTTAAATCTGTAGACGTGTATTGCTTTTGAAAATAAACCTGTAGTCATTCAATTATTCAAGTCTTCTATTTTTATGATATTTTGTAAACGAACTAGGTACCTTTAACCAAGGAATGTTTAGAATGACAATGAATGCACCTTGATTAATAATAATATATTTAATAATTTAAAAAAACCCAACATATTTATATGTACTTGTATTTGTTGTTTTTAATATTAATTGCAATGCATTAGTTATTTAAATGTGGTAAAACGCTCACTTGATACAAGGTCGGTCTGTGATCGATCCCCGTTGGTGGACCCATTGGGCTATTTCTGATTTCACCTGTGTGCCACGACTGGTATATCAAATGCCGTGGAATGTGCTAATCTGCTTGTGGGATGGTACATATAAAAGACCCCTTGCTACTGATGGAAATAGAACCCGCCTGCTACTGATTCGATCGGGCTGCTGGTGCTCCCTTGCACCTGTCAGTGCAGGCGGTCCCTCCTTTCCCCTCCCCCCACCTTTCCTCTCATGGCCGGCTCCTGTGCCCACGAATAACGTGCACTACAACAGCTTGCTCTGAATGTGCACGTAAAACCCTATGACCTGACCTGACCTGATGGAAATATATAGCGGGTTTCCTCTGTAAGACTATATGTCAAAATTACAAAATGTTTGACACACAATAGCCAATGATTAATAAACCAATGTGCTCTAGTGGTGTTGTTAAATAAAACAAACTTTTACATTGGCAATTTCGATATAACGATATCATAATGACGAAGTGACCCAGGGACAAATGTACATGCAGTCGTTATAACGAGGTCTGACTGTATGTATGTATGTATATATATATATATATATATATATATATATATATATACTACTCAAAAGAATTTAAGAGTCAGACGATATTTTTGACATTATTTTCTGAATGTCAATTATATTAGCTAGACCATAATGTCACGCATGGTATTGTTCCATTTTGACGAAAGTGGGTCTAAGCAACCCATAAATGAATTAAAATCCACTGTCATTGACACTGTCGACTAGTTCTAATGGCGAAAACATGCTTACATTTGCACGTAAATTAGGGCGAAAGCAAAAGCTCTGCTAAGTGCCCATAACTTGCTTTTTCACAAAGCGTTTCATTTGCACGCTTTGCACGTGTATTCCATGTTCCCAATGCTGAATTTCCGTATAATTGGAGCTTGCGTTCGTGTACGGTGCACACTCCAAATTCGACAATGGTACGACGTCAACTGACTATTGAAGATCGAGGAAGGGCTATTGCTTGGCTTCAGGATGGCAATACGCAAAGAAATGTTGCTCTGAGACTTGGTGTCAGTCAGAGTGTCGTTGGCTGACTGTGGCAACGGTACCAAGCAATGAATTCTGTTCGAAATCGTCCACGTTCGGGAAGACCCCGAAGCACTACAAATAGAGAGGACTGCTACATCACCAATATGGCTCTACGTCAACGCACAACCACTGCACGCCGATTACGTGACAATCTGCGGACTGTGACTGGAACTCGAGTGTATGATCAAACCATACGCAATCGTCTGAGAGCCAATAATCTACGCTGCCGTCGCCAGGCTGTTCGACCACCACTCCTACCACGTCACAGAACGGCCAGACATCACTGGTGCACGCTTCATCTGCGGTGGCAACGTGTTCAGTGGGGTCGAGTGATGTTCACTGATGAGTCCAGGTTTAGTCTCCAGTTCAACGATGGTCGGGTTCGTGTCTACAGACGTCTTGGGGAGCGCTTCGCTGACGTTAACGTTAGACAACGTCACCGGTTCGGTGGTGGCAGCGTCATGGTGTGGGGTGGCATCTCTATCCACCACAGGACCCCCCTCTATGTGGTGGATGGCAATCTGAATGGAATCCGCTATCTGAATGAGATTATCCGGCCGTTGGTTCTCCCAGGCCTTCAGCAGATTGGCGGCGGGGCAGTTCTGCAGGATGACAATGCCAGACCCCACCGCGCCAGGGTGGTAACAGACTTTCTCAGACAACAAGGTATCACCAGGATGGATTGGCCAGCATATTCGCCTGACTTGGCCCCAATAGAGCACGCCTGGGACAAATTAGGCAGGAGAGTTCGGGATAACCATGCCCCTCCGGCCAACCTTCATGATCTTTGGTCAACTTCTTATGGCAGAGTGGCAGGCCATTCCCCAAGAGTTCTTCAGACGTCTGATCAACAGCATGAGGCAACGATGTGTCGAGTGTATTCGCGCCAGGGGTGGATTCACACACTATTAAACAAATGTTCTAATGTGTAAAATCCATGTTTGACAACCTTCAACTTTGACAGCATGTCATGTGACTTTCTTGTATACAGTGACGTTTATTTGTGGTTTTTTGTAAATATGGAACAATAAATTAAATTTTTGGTGTAGTTTACATCATCAATCTAATACACTCTGAAACTTATTTGGTTATAAATTTTTGACCCTTAAATTCTTTTGAGTAGTATATATAAAACAGTACCTTTATTTTGTCACTCAGATGGTCTAAGTAAATTTTTCTCAATATTTCTAATCTGCTGTCATGCCGTTTTGGGTTACTTCACGCTTTAATCCTGTAATCGATACCAGCCACCAGGCTTTGGTTCGACACTATAGCAGGCCATACGTAAAATCACTAGCCATTGGATGGGCATAATGAAATGAAACAGATTTGACCAAGCACTACTTAAAAGCTTTTCATGGCGGTAAGCGTGTGAACATTATTAATTAGGCTAAACATGGTTAAATTATTGGCTGAGGAAGAGGAATCGTGAGTTCAAGAAATCGACAAATTAGTGAAAAATAAGTTTAAATGGACATGGCTTGAAAAAACGGTGAAACTTGACATCAAACTCGGAAAAAACATTGAAAACATTGTTAACAGCTTGGGCAATTTCGTTAGAAAATGTGACATTCCAGGTAAGGCACTGTGTGTTTATTGTAATGACTTGATTAATTACGGTTCACGAGCAAGAACAAATGGTTTAAGAACAAACAAGGATACGTATATTGATTATACGATTTAAAATACTACTTAATATTAATTATTTATTATTATGCAATAACTTAATATTCAACTTTTGCTATAGTTTCAGATTATAGAATCTTATAGAAAATATGCTTAATAACACTTGAATATTACTAACAAAAGGTTCTGGTAATTAATGTTTCTCTGGTTTATATAATACTTTTAATAGGTTTTTTATCCAGAAGGCAGCCTTCTGGATAAAAACCTATTAAAAGTATTATATTAATCACTTTTCTACATGACGATGATTGTGTATGTCTGTCAAGATTAGTACTTGGTAACGTTCAACTTAATTCATCTTCATGTACAACTTCTGAAATGATTTGATTTGAATTTAAATAAAGTGTTACATTAGGACTCAAGTGGTGTCGTATTATAGATAGCACCTTAGTCATTTTGCGTAATGGCTGGCCATGATTTTCAGTCATTTCGTGAAATGGCTGGAATTTTTAGTCATTTCGCATATTGCCTGGTGGTCACAGGCACTTCGCGAAATGACTGATTTGTTTAGGCATTACACGTAATGACTGGTTTCACAGATTGACTGTATATATATATGTATGTATGTATGTATATATGTATGTATGTGTATGTGTGTGTGTGTATATATATATATATATATATATATATATATATATATATATATATAAAAGTTATTAGAATGAAGTGTATCGGATGAATAAATAAAGATAGAATTTCACGTTTTAATGGAATAAGCGCCTTTCACCCGTAACGGGTTCATCAGTTCCATATACATGACGTCATCTACAGCGGGAGGTAATTTCGATGATGTCACGACAATTCTAATAATAAAAGATGCATACCACGAACAAATTGCATATTTGACATTAAATGAGATAATAATTATAATTATAGTGAGTATTATAACTGTCATATTAACATTGCTACATTGTAATACATGTAAACAAGCATATAAGAGTCAAATGTTCTAACAGTAGATACATTGTACAACAAAGTTTCAAACTTTATTGGAAAGAAAGAAAGAAATGTTTTATTTAACAACGCACTCAACACATTTTATTTACGGTTATATGGCGTCAGACATATGGTTAAGGACCATACAGATTTTGAGAGGAAACCCGCTGTCGCCACTACATGGGCTACTCTTCCGATTAGCAGCAAGGGATCTTTTATTTGCACTTCCCACAGGCAGAATAGCACAAACCATGGCCTTTGTTGAACCAGTTATGGATCACTGGTCGGTGCAAGTGGTTTACACCTACCCATTGAGCCTTGCGGAGCACTCACTCAGGGTTTGGAGTCGGTATCTGGATTAAAAATCCCATGCCTTGACTGGGATCCGAACCCAGTACCTACCAGCCTGTAGACTGATGGCCTGCCACGACGCCACCGAGGCCGGTCAAACTATATTGGAGTGTAGTGACCACAGTATGGGTTAGTGTATGTTAAGTTTTGGTTTGAAAATGCGAATAAAATGAGCTTTCTTTTGCTGTCGAAAATGTTTCTCATCCATCATAACTTTATAAAATGGGAATATAGTAAATTTGCCGTTCCCACAGCTTTTGATGTGATGACTTACCCACATATACTCTTCAAAAAAAGAAACGCAAAAGGGTACAAATGGGTTATAACTCCGATTTTATGTTTCCTACCGGTTCATGCTTTGTGAATATAAGGTCATTGCATGCTCCAAACACATTCCCACGGTTACATTCGATAAAACGCAGCTACTGTACAATAAAGTTCCAAAATGTGAATATTCGAAAAAACGCAGCCACGTGCAAACCATGTCACCACTGCACGTGCGTTGTCTGCACGCGCAACATGAACACCGACAGTATAAAAGTGCAGGGTGTTCGCTTGCCTGGCCTCTGTATCTGGCCGACAGTTGACAATCCAGGACATGCCACGTCTCAGTGAACCGCAGAGAAACAATGCCATCGGCCGACTAGACGCAGGCGAATCCAGAACGGCCGTTGCCAGGGCATTCCATGTGTCCCCAAGCACCATCTCCAGACTGTGGGACCGTTACCAGCAACATGGATCAACACGTGACCTCCCTAGATCCGGTCGACCACGGGTCACTACCACCGGGCAGGACCGCTACATCCGGGTACGCCACCTTCGGGAACGATTGACTACTGCCACCTCCACAGCCGCAGCAATACCAGGTTTGCGCAGGATATCCGACCAGACCGTACGGAACCGCCTACGTGAGGTAGGAATTCGTGCCAGACGTCCAGTTCGAGGTGTCATCTTAACACCACAACACCGTCGACTCCGACTGCAGTGGTGCCAGATTCATCGACAATGGCCTCAACTGCGATGGAGACAGGTGTGGTTCAGTGACGAGTCCCGATTTCTGCTCCGACGTCATGATGGAAGATGTCGCGTGTATAGGCGTCATGGTGAACGTTGTGCGGCAAACTGCGTGCAGGAAGTGGACAGATTCGGCGGGGGTAGTGTCATGGTGTGGGCAGCCATCTCACACACTGGCAGAACTGACCTGGTCCACGTGCAGGGCAACCTGAATGCACAGGGCTACATTGACCAGATCCTCCGGCCACACATCGTTCCAGATATGGCCAACGCCAACGCAGTGTTCCAACATGACAACGCCAGGCCTCACACAGCACGTCTCACAACGGCTTTCCTACAGAACAACAACATTAATGTCCTTCCTTGGCCATCGATATCACCGGATTTGAACCCAATTGAGCATCTATGGGACGAGTTGGACCGACGCCTCCGACAGCGACAACCACAGCCCCAGACCCTGCCCGAGCTGGCAGCAGCCTTGCAGGCCGAGTGGGCCACCATCCCCCGGGACGTCATCCGTACTCTGATTGCTTCAATGGGCAGGCGGTGCCAGGCAGTTGTCAACACACGCGGAGGCCACACCCGGTATTGACTCCAGATGACCTTAACCTTGGTGGTGTGTCCTATCACTTACTCACAATGGACTAGAGTGAATTGTGAACAATCCTGCAACATTTGGTAATTATCGGACTCACCATTCAATAATTAAATCAATTCTCCAAATGTTACGACAATGTGGTTTTGCGTTTCTTCTTTTGAAGAGTATATATATATAATTTTAAATTTTTAAAAAATTATGTTTTTGATATCACACTACTGGAGTACTGGAAAGTGCGCTCAAATGAAATGCGTTGCACATTTTAACCAAAATCACTGGCACTAATTATTTGTAGTGTATCTCTTAAATATAGGGTTCAAGAAATTTATTTTAAAATATATTTATTTAAATTCAGATATAATTTAGTAGAAAATATTTAACCTCCTGAGTCATCCTGACTACTGTCACTAAAGTCGACAAAAGTCTTCGTCACGCATGTGCTTGATTACTAAAGGTGGCAGTTGAATAGGACCCACAATTTCCTGCGGTTTCCTTATGGGGGAAAATGATGTTGGCCTAAACTATTATTTTTATCACAACAGCATGCATATAATGGAGAGGGCGTGTCGAAAATCAACTTTAGATTGAATTTGAAAATGTGTCTCTTTGCACAGATTTTTGCAATAATTTAAAGCTGCAGTCCCTGAAATATTTTTATTATTTAAGCATATAGAATAGATAGGGGTAGAGGAAGAGGGTGTTGTGTTCGATTCACGTAACATTTTCAACACTGTATGTTATTTTTATTCATTACTTAGACCTACAAAGGTGTTTTTTGGAAATGCGCAGTCAGTCTAGGATCGATTCCAATTGGCGGGTATGTAAAAGGCCATGGTATGTGATATCCTGTCTGTGGGATGATACATATAAACGCGTGTGCAGGGATTTCAGCGGGGTTGGGGTTATAGACTGTGTTGAGCTAAGTTTATATGGGGCCATGCTCCCACAGAATTTTTTTTTTTAAGCTTGGGCAGGTAAGGGTTTCGACCTCCAATACCCTCCCCCTGCACATGCACCCAATTCCTCTCTAAGATTATATGTCAAAATTACCAAATGTTTGACATCCAATAGCAGATGATTATTAAATCAGTATGCTTTAACATTGATGTCGTTAAACAAAACAAAAACCCTAACTTTACCCTTTCCAAACGAAAGAATATTTATTTGAATTTGTAAAATTAAGAAGTGATAACGTTCATTGTGTACTTTAGTATATTTTGTTAAAAAAGTATATACATAATCAATGTGTTACTAGTATACAAACTACACTTTGAAAGTTCTACTAACACTCAGACCTGTCAACTTTTAGTCAAGAGAAAGCAGGTGTGTGTTGAAAAAGCAGGAGATTTTGTCAAAAAACTGGAATTTTTTTTACTGCACACAATTTAACACAACTTTTTAAAAAGTACTACAATAAGTTATATGAACACTACATAATGTCATGTATACTTGTCAACCTTAGTTATTGGCATTAAAATTTTAAAAAATAAAAATAAAAATTATATATATATTAAATTTTGTTTTAATTATTTTTAAATATTATTATAATTTAATACATATTTTCAAAAATAACTCTTTTATCCAAAAATCTTAACACTAACAAATTTAAACATTAATTAGTACATTTAAATATTACACTTACAGGTTGCATCATCGTTATTTGTGTTTCGTGAAAAGTAGACCCAAGACAAATTTATATAGGCCTAAATGTTATAAATTAATATTCAGTTTTTACTACAATAAGGTACAGTGGTGTGGTACTTATTTAAAATCACCATAACCATGCAATAAACATTGTATTTCCACTAATCATTTCTACTAATCATACGTAAAAGCTCATTACTGACATCGTGTGAAATATACCGGAATTTTACCTATTTCCGTGAGTAACGTTATGTCAAACACAAGATTTATTAATCGTAGGAAAATAATCCCATGAAGTGTACTCTTGTTACTAACATTTTACTGCACAAACCTACAAATCTAATTGATACAAGTATTGTTTATACAGCTAATTCTTAAATTGGTCTTTCTGTCGTCTTCCTTTGACATGTGATTTTGACATTGTGTGTATTGATGCATGCTTTCGCGGTCTACACTTCCAGCCATAGAACTTTGCGTTATGTAATCCAGTGGGAAGACATTTTACGAGTCAGAGGTGTTATTAGGACTAAATTGGATAGTTTTATATATGGCAACTCTGAATGTCAATACACAGCCACGGTAGCTTGAATTTTTTTTATGCTTAGAAAATAATGATTTCCCGGAAGAAACATTTTTCCCGCAGGAGACTTGATCAAATACCGGGAGTTTCCCGTGGAATCCGGGAGGGTTGACAGGTCTGCTAATACTTTATAAAATATTAATTCTGAAATAGGAAGGTACGATTGTCGATAATACGTTGTCAAGATCAAACTGGTTTTAACGAAAGACTCTAGTACCGTATCCGTTCTTAGTACAGCGCAAGATTTCTAATTTAATTTTTTGAGACGAACCCTACAGTTTGAAATTGGCAAACGCATGTGTTAACTGAAACTGACAACAGGCTGTCGTTTGTGCTTTGCCGAGCAATGGCGGCACAGGCGACGAATCGAGCGTATACTTTTGACGATCTCTATTCATAGCGAACACACACAAGTTTTTTAAAAGTGCATTTGAGCTTGTATTTCATATTTGTACATGATGTTATAATATGGTAACCAGAGACTGTAACTTTAAATCAATGGTATTAAAAATGGGTTCTAATGACTTGTTTTCACAGAACCTAAAAACAGTTTCTGATGGGTTCCCATGATCACAAGGGAAAAAGTGTTTCCTATAACATTTGAAATCCTATGGCCTGCAGTGTACTAGACTTTTAATAATATTCCAATTAAATATGACAGAGTACTAGACTTCAATGACTGTTTAGGGTGGGACATAGCCCAGTGGTAAGGTGCTCGCTCGATGCACGGTTGGTGTGGAATCGATCCCCGTCGGTGGGCCCATTGGGCTATTTCTCATTCCAGCCAGTGCATCACGACTGGTATATCAAAGGCCGTGGTATGTACTACCCTGTCTGTGGGATGGTGCATATAAAAGATCCCTTGCTGCTAATCGAAAAGAGTAGCCCATGACGTTGCAACAGCAAGTTTCCTCTCAATATCTGTGTAGTCCTTAACCATATGTCTGACGCCATATAACCGTAAATACAATGTGTTGAGTGCGTTGGTAAATAAAACAATTCCTTCCTTCCTTCAATGACTGTTTAATCTGGACTTGAGATTTGAGGTGGCATATATTGATTCTAGAGGAGGTCCAAGATAATACTGACATCTTATAATTTATTGTGGACTTAAAACATCTTTTATGTTGTTAAAACCAATGAAATCCAGTGCACATGTAAGTTATGTATATGTTAATGTTGTGAGCAGTATATATTAGAAAATAAAATGAAATTTGACCTAATACAAACACTTGGACGATTAGAAACATTTAATATACAGCCACTGATATGTTATGCAGAAAAATTATTTAATATGTAATTATAATGGCTAAAAGATCTCTGTGAGTCGGCAACATGTTAACAATGGCAACAAACCCAGGACATACAGTCCCTTTAACTGTAATTGTTCCTCTAGTTTAGATGATGGAAGTTAATGTTGGTGTTTGTTTTCATTTGTAGAAGAAAGATATTAAATAGTTATTAAAGGTAAAATTAGCCATTTGTTGGGTCTGTTCCAGTCAACACGACAATAGAAAGTTTGTTTTGTTTAACAACACTACTAGAGCACATTAATGTATTACTCATCGGCTTTTAGATATCAAACATTTGGTCATTCTAACATATAGTCTTAGAGAGGAAACCATTAGTAGCAAGGGATCTTTTATAATGCAATATCCCACAAACAGGATATCACATACCACAGCCTTTGATATACCAGTCATGGTGCACTGGCTGGAATGAGAACTAGCTCAATGGGCCCACCAATGGGGATCGATCCCACACCAACCGCGCATCAGGCGAGTGCTTTACCACTGGGCTACGTCCCGCCCCACAACAATACATGCATGGTCCTTGTAATTCAAACCCATCTTATGCTCATACAATTCTAATAGATTGTGTAATCAACCAATTCCAATCACATTTTGTTGGAAGCTTCATGGAAAAACAAATTTGGTCATTCCGACCCCCCCCCCCCCAAGGGTCTGAGGGGTGGGGCCCAAAGGGGGAAAAAGCCAAGCTCATTTTTTTTAATCTTCTCTTCCATAAATATCAAGCCTCGAAACATGGAAAAATAAATTTGTGAATTTGGTCATTCTGACCCTCAAAAGGAAGAAATAAAACCAATTTAAAAAAAAGAAAAAAAAGAAAAAGAATAGTCTTCTTGTATGTAAAGGTCATTAGAATCTAGATGGTTTGTCAGAGTTGTGAGTTTTGGGTACCAGATTTGTATTATTAAAGTTGTATAAAGAAATTGTATTTAAAGTGTAATTCCTTCACAACTTCTTATTTAAGACAATTTGGAGGGAAGCTTCCCAGACCCATTGATGAACAAAATCATGTACTGTAAATCAGGAAGTGTTAGAGAGCACAATATATCAGCACATATAGCGGAACTATACAAAATCATGTACTGTAAATCAGGAAATGTTAGAGAGCACAATATATCAGCACATATAGCGGAACTGAACAAAATCATGTACTGTAAATCAGGAAATGTTAGAGAGCACAATATATCAGCACATTTAGCGGAACTGTACAAAATACTAATATTTCATGATGCTAAATTTAAAGAGACATACAATACTGTTCCGAAAAACATTTGTTTTGTCAGTGATTACTCAACAATGTTTACATGCTATTGATAAAACTGCAAGTAGATTTACTGCAATCTTCTACAAAATTTAAGTTGTCTGTAAGCTGCATAACATCAGAATGCATGTATATCAAATGTATTTTTTAAGACAATACTACAATTTAAGTTTTTCTTTTCTTTTTTAGTGTCTTGATATGCAGGCCTCGCTAAACTTTTATGTTGCTAATTTGTCACCTACTTGGATTTCGCTAAATTTTAAAATCGTCAATATTTTATGAGTAATTGGTCATTCTAACTCCTTGGAGAAAATGGGTGTCTTGCACTCCATGAGTTTGGTATGTGGAGTCTACAATTTACTCAGGTGGCCGTTTAAGCCCATGGGCCATTTTTATTATTTTTGGCTACCTAGTCCTATTTTACTTGTGTATCAAAATATGAGTAATGTTTGTGATAAGACAAATACATGGATGTTTGTAACTGGTTAAATAAAGGAATTTCTAAGGCAAACTTTATATGTACCAGACCTCGAAATTTGGTGTTAGAAGGGCAGGCAATGATAGGCTTTAAAAATCTCTTTAAAAATCTAAGAAATGAAGGGCACCACGGCTAGCCTAAAAGACACAAAGACTACATTCATACATTTTCAAAGGGCACCAAGGCAGTTTTATTTAGGAAGTCAATTTAACCAGAAAACAACTTTAATTGTAATTCTGTTAAATTGGTCATTCATCAATAAATCAATGTGTTCTAGTGGTGTCGTTAAACAAAAGAAACTTTAACTTTTTAGTGGTATCATTAAACCCAACTTGGTGGAGAGAGATTAAGACATAACTGATCTCCTTGAACAAACACTGCTGTTCCTTTCCACCCCAATTACAATGTTTTCTCCAACAAACATAATTATATTAGAGGATTACCCAAATGACTCATTTAATTATAGAATAAAACAATGTGGAGGGAAATCCCATTCTGTTGTGTTACCTACTCTACATTTTAAGCATTTATGGAGTATTTAAAACAATGAAACATGTTAAATGGGGGTTGGGTGAATACTGGTATACAAAATAAACAATTAACATTATTATTTTGGGTGCTTTGATTTTTCAAATGATCGTTGGTTGTTTTCTTTTTGTACCACCGCTTAATATCACTTCAAGACTTGTCACCTTAAAGGGAGAGTAAACTCAAACAAGAGCCTTATGTGTTGGAAAGATGCATACCCGGACCACCAACACATACTGACACTTTAAAGGGAGAGTAAACTCAAACAAGAGCCTTATGTGTTGGAAAGATGCATACCCGGACCACCAACACATACTGACACTTTAAAGGGAGAGTAAACTCAAACAAGAGCCTTATGTACTGACACTTTAAAGGGAGAGTAAACTCAAACAAGAGCCTTATGTGTTGGAAAGATGCATACCCGGACCACCAACACATACTGACACCTTAAAGGGAGAGTAAACTCAAACAAGAGCCTTATGTGTTGGAAAGATGCATACCCCGGACCACCAACACATACTGGCACTTTAAAGGGAGAGTAAACTCAAACAAGAGCCTTATGTGTTGGAAAGATGCATACCCGGACCACCAACACATACTGGCACTTTAACAAATGAAAAATGCGTAATTTTAGAGTTAATAAAAAGAAAAGTGATTATTCCTGCTAACCGGGGGTAGCCATTTTCTTTTCTTTTCGATGCATCTGGTACTCTAGCTTGGGGCGAAGTGACGTCGGTTCCTACCAACTTCTGTATGCATTATGTAAACAAATGCTGTAATTTATGACAAGGTGCTTCGCTTTCACCAACCTGACTTGTAAAACAACATAAATGATGTGATACTATAATAAACTATTTAAATAAATATATTTCAAGTTGCATTAACGGAACGGAATGGGATTATAGTATTTTTCTCTGTTAAATAATCCAACGGAAAAATGTACGCTATTAGTATTAGGCCTATTGGTATGCTTCATTGGAGCAAAAATTACCACCCACGATACCCAAGTAATAATTCTCTTTTCTTTGGGACTACCGTAATTGGTCAGTTCTGTGATTTTAGATGGGAAAGTTTACTTAATCAATAGTTTTACAGAACTATTTACAGTAATAAACCATGTTCATTAACATTTTAGAGGCGACAGGGTATTACACAATACCGGTATTTATTTTTGTGTCTAGACAGAGGTAATTAATTGGCTCATCTGGGTACCTATCAAAGATACACCTGCCAATCAGGAATCACTGGTAGAGGCATCTAACAGACCAGACCAATTAACTCACTCCGTGTCACATTTCAATACATAGGTTAATGCATGGACAAAACATGGTACAATTATTTTGAATTGTTGTGTAGCAACTTTGACAATGGTCGTTTATTTTGTATTGAACAATAATATATACTTATTGCTGGCTTACTGGGATGGATATTATTACAGAACATTGCAATGCATGCCTATTTTATGATCCTGCAAAAAGCAGGTACATTTGTTTCTCTAGTTCTAAGACTCATTCCTGACGTTATGTGTTAAATATTACGTAACTATCAGCTCGCCAGAGGGCGTATTCACTGGAATGGAAATAATGGCTGTGCCTGTTATATATAATAGCCGTCACATTTAACCATTTTATTAATTAAATATAATAATATACTTGTTGATATTAAGCAATAATGTGTATTATATATTGTTGAATATACATACCAGTCCAAAGGCCTTGCGTGAGCATTCCTTTAAGCCCTGGACTTAATTACTGGTGTTGTCGGAGACTGGACCCAGCCTAGACATGCCTGAACATTGAATGGAGCATGACAAATCTGTTTGAAATTGGAATCAACCTGTGCACTTATTAGGTACCACAGTAATTGGTGACTCATAAGATCGCATGATGGTATGGTAACATGTTTGTTGTGATTACACAATTCTTATTACAAGCTGCCAAGTATTGTAAGCCTACAGAGGAAAATATATCATATAATCGTAACTCCAGTTATCTTGTACATTGTTGGTTTATTTTTCAAAAACAACAACACGTGTGATCTACACAAAACAGTCAAGGATTTCTTGAATGTTACTTGCACAGAGCAGCAGGTCATCACAGTTTTTTTCCTGCATGTATCAGTTTCAGCAATTCACGGATTTATTTTCATAACGCTGTACGTTTCAACTGTAATTTATCATTTGTTATATTCGATTTTTAGTTATAGAACATGACCAGGAAATTATACAAACAATACTAAGGAACATCAAATTTGTTATTGTTTTATTGCCATTTGACCAATCAAAATTGAGCATATTGAAAAATTGGAATTCTATTCCAAAAATGTGCGCCATAAATATGCCATCCATATAGGTTCTAATAGACCGAATCAATTCCTATTGCCGATAATGTTAACGTTTACTAATAAAACTGATATAAGCAGCGTTTCAACACACCCAGGAAGTACAGCAGTAGAAAGTGTAGCACCTCACATCTAATCTACCTGCAAGAAAATGGGGGGTCACGTATCATTTAAGAGATTTAATTAATGTTTTTAATAGCAACCGTCATTTTTGCTGAAAATTGCAGTTCCATTTTTGGGGGTACCCCGCATTAGTTTCAACCTCTGGTATATACTGCATAACAACTGTATAACAAATAAAAGTGTATTTATTTATTGTCAATGGATAATAGTATTTGCACAAATAATCAATGTCACATATTACTACCAATCACACCCACAGCTGCTTTTACATCGTAAATATTTAACGGTGCACATTGAATTTTTTTTTTTTTTTTAAAGTGTCCAATTGGGTGTTTTCATGACTATCAGGATCTTCTGTGTTCTGATATGATGTGACAACATAACTGAAAGTGTTGTTCCTACAGTGCAACCTGATTTAATGTACACCTTAGGAAGCATCAGTGTTATGCAAAGTTGTATACAAATGCAATGTATCATATTTAAAACAAATAATAAATAAAAATACTACACTTGAAGATACATACTATGGATTGGTTGTGTATGCTTAGTTGTATATGTAGTGTATGTATAGTCAGTCTCTCATGAACACCACTGCATCCACAAACAGTAGTTAATTAATGTGGTACACATCACGGTGGGGAAAACACCCAAGGTATGGAATATGCTTAGATGTCAAGTCAATGAATGCAATATTTTCAAACCCATCAGCCTAGTTGGGGTTTTTTTTTTTTAATTATTAAATCCACTGACAGCTATCAATATATGTGTTGATATTTTATTAATAATCTCCAGTTTACAGACTTATCATATCTAAAGTTATCATTAGGGTTTTACATTTTTTAAATTTTTTTGTCATAAGAAAAACACATTCAAAGCATCAAAAGTGTGCGAAAGTAATTTTTCTTTAATTATTTTCTGTTTTAACTGAATATAATATTTATATTGTATGCATTACTACAATCTGTAATGTAACAAATCATTTACATAGTAATATTGGAAAATATAGCTTTACAAGTGTGGTAATAATGGAAGATAATACCGGTACTAAACACACTCCTAGGTAGATTAGCAAATGTGTCAAAATTTCTCTTGTACTTGGTATATACTTCAAATACCCTTTGCTATAGAAAACTCACTGAATATATGGACAAGATTTAATGAATTGACCTAAAGCTATCATTACCAAGCTTATATTTGTGTACAAATAAAGAACAGAATGCAAAATTGGCTGCACAGAACCCACTTCTGTAGATTTTAATGTTTTTGCCAAACTCACAAAAACAATTGTAGAAAATTCCATATTTGCCTAAAACATAATTCACCAACCTAAAAAGTATGTTAAAATTACAGCAGAAATCAGGTTATTTAAATATAGTCATTCCAGAGTCAATTGCATTCAAATACACATTGTTAATGGAGATCTACGAGATTAACCTAATATTAGCTAACATTATTTTTTAACTAAAAATGAATTATTACTAATAGCTTATTTCATCTTGCCTAGACTTATTATCCTAAATAAGATTAGTGTTATATGGCATGTCCATCACCTTGGATAAATAAGCTTTCGAACTTTGACACGGAAATCTCTTCTTTGGTACTATGCAACTTACAGTACTACACCCTGACCTAATTTGTGAGAAAAAATAGGCAGAGTTATGTCCCCTAACCACTAACCACTTCCAGTGCGTTCCGGTTACTTCGGGAAAAGCTGATGGCCACAGTTGTTTGTGAATCTTCAGCTGAGATTTATGCATGCCAGTCCCTGGCATCATAAATGTCCCCACCTATGCTTTAAAAATAAAGAATGATACAGGTAAAAATTAAGTTGATGAAATTGCGTTTTGTTATAACTGACAATGTGTTAAATATAGGAGATGAATCTAGCGAGCTGTCACACACCCTGATTGTTTTGGTTTTCTTGCATGAATTTTTTGTTTTTTTTTGTTTCAAAGCTGCAATCTCGCCTCGCATTAATTATCATAATTTCATTTAAATATACAAACACACCTGCAGTTTTAATGAATTGTGTGTGACAGTAACACCATTGTAATAGATAATGGAAACATTATGTTTATAGTGTGTCCCACGGGGAACACATTTTTTCATACTATGGAATTTACAAGGCACACACACACACACACACACACATAGATATTATTGGTGCAGGAAGGTGCCAAAAAGTGGGGGGAAGGGGCCACACTTTTATATTTACACACTTTTACACTATTATAAAGCAAAATATCTGAAAAGTGGGGGCATATATATATATATATAATATATATCGTCGCTGTACTAAGAAAACCGTGTATGTGCAGTTTTGACGATTTTCACGTTTTTATTCTTTCAGAAGCAGAAATCTATTGTGTTTTTGTTGTCAAAACTTCGTACATGTCCAGGCAATGGAAAGTATGGAAAATGTCAAATAAGTAAAACACATATTTGAAAACAGCTGTTTATCTGTTATGAAAACCTCGTATCTACCAAGTGATTATTTTTATCCTTGTCATATTTCAACCTTTTCTACAGGGTAAAAGTAAATTTTTAGTGACCAAAGTGTCTATATTGTATATATGTACATATTATGTATTCAACTGGTGATCAAGGAAAAGCTATCATACCAGAAAAGAAGTGTAGGCCCACCAGGCATTTCCGTATTTAAGGCCCAAGCTTAAATACAAACAAAATAATTACCATCTTGGAGAAAATAAAGGTTTATCTAAAATTAAGTCTGGGACTTACATTAAGAAGCTGAAAAAAAAGTAGCTATACATGGACATATAATAATTGGGAAAAGTCCAAGTTAGGATAGCAGCAGACAACATACATGCAATATCATTCAATGACAAGGCAATACATGTTTCAATAACATTATGTAGGACAGGAGGAACAGCTATTAATTTTAATTTTAAATGATGAAGGGCAGTGCTTATATATATTCTAGACATCTAGCTGTTTCATAGTTAAGGAAAGGGGAGGAGGTACACTCGATGTTTATAGATATAACTGGGTTATTTTAATGGATAGCTGATGTTTACTTCATGTAAAATTTCAGTTTTTAGGTAAAGGATTCTTTGGGAAGCCACTGCACAGGTTTCACAATATCGAGTTATTATATACGCAAAAATTATGTATGGTATCGATTAATATGTAGGTTTATTTGTTTATTTTATTTTATTTTATTTCATTGTCATTGTTATTTATGTAAAGAGAGCAAACATGATGATGCATCTTTATTTAAAGTTCTTTTAAAATATCTTGTTATAAAATTTCCTCCAGTTACACAGTTAATAAGATTTGTTAGCCCAGGGAACATTTCTATTAAAATAGTGTTCAAATTCATGCCAATAATCTTAAATGTGGCTATATAATGTTCCTGTTTTTAAACCTATGGGCTTCATTTCACATGAATCCCAGTAACCATGGGATGAAGTAAATGTTGAACCTATGAATCATGTCCCAGATTTTAAACATTTTAGTTTATTCCGTGAGACAAGTATGTTCAGCTAAAATGAAATGTATTACTTTGAAAATATTTGTGGATAATCTCTTAAAAGACACATTTTCTAAACCATTGATGAATATTCTTGTTAGTTAAATGGACAATGAACAATTTGTATACACATTATATTGTTATACACCCTAAAAGGAAACCTGCCATGTAACTTTTAAGATCTAATATACAAGGTTTATTAAAACGTTGACAAACCTAATCTATTGGTGACCCGGGGCCAGTTTCACAAAGACATTTACTGTAACCGTCTGTTAAGCATTCGCTAGTGAAAATGTTTTCTTTGGTCACTTTTCAAAATAAATTCATTATTGTGCCACATTCTTGAATGTAGCAGACAATACTAATGAACATTAAAAATCGTCATTTCTAGAAAATACAGTTTTAAAATTTGACCCTTACATGTTGCAGCCTTGTCAAGAAAGTGTGTATGGTGGGGGTGGAGAGGAGGCTTTGTTGAACTGCTCCTGATTTAAGCGATTAAAAAAAAAAAATTGTCCGGAGAAGTGTTCTCAAAATATCGCTTACCACAGTCTAGGTCCCTGCCCCTGCACAATATCCTGCATATGTACCTGCAGGTCACTTTCAGGGGTTTTTACCAACAGCAGATTAACAGTCAGATAAACTGAACAACCTTTATGTTGTTAGTCCCTGACTGATTGGGCAAAACATGTTTATTTTATTCATTTTAATGAGGAATTTCTGGTCCAGCAAAGGGCACCTGGCCATGTGCGTGGCTTAACAGTTAAAAATGAGTGCAAGTACACTAACTGATTCAGGGCCTCGTTCCATGAAGCGATCTTAGTGTTAAGATCACCTCAAGTACATAATATAGTTATTCACTTAAGGTGATCTAAGCACTAAGATTGTGTTGTGGAACAGGGCCCAGTACACAATTGAGACTGGCAGTGTTTATAATATGATATTCCTTACATGGCTAGATTTAAGTATCAGGGTAATTTGAAAAACAATGTAGGTCTACTGGTCATACTAAATGAAGAAATTATTAATATGAAAAACTAGTAAGTAAAGTTTAATTCAGATTTTCACAGTGAAATACTCATAAATGACATTTCTGTAATTCAGATTCAGTTATTGATAAATACTATTCATCAGTTTAAAATGACTTTATTCATAAAGTTATTGATTTTAAGAACCATTTGTTACACTGAATCAGTTTGTACCAAAACAGTTTTTTTCGTCTCCTGTAAAACATAAAAAATTCAGATACGAGTTTTACTTAGTTCAACGACGATATGTAACTATTAAATTACACATGAAATTGTGTCCGTTACACTATGTCCGTCTGACAATGACACTGGACTCGCTGTTCCGATTTGTTTGCGAGTCAGACAGTAGAAACCTTATCCTTAGGCGAGGAAGTGAATTTCTATATCGTTAGTTTCATTATTAACTACTGCATAGGTTGCAGTTAATAATGCAGCTAGCGGTGCAGAAAATCACAGCTAGTCATTTAGTCAAATTAATGTACACTTCCATTCGTACACAGTGATATATACACAAACACATGCATATTACTTGCAAATATCAAAACTTTATTAAGGTGCCATTTTAACGAGTCAATCATCAATGAGCCATTTTTCTTGGTCCTCTCCCCCCCCCCCCCCCCAAGACATGTTCGTAAGTATTTTTGTTGAGCACAAAATATATTGTACATTTTCTTTTCTGTAAAAGAAGGAGATTGCACACAATCTGACAAGCAATAATTGTAATAGAAAACTACTCCACAATTCAGTAGCAACAAAGGACCTTTGTTGCAAGCGATTGGAGCGTAACGTGCCAGAAATATACTCTGTCAAAAAAGAAACGCATAGGCGAAATATTCATGGAATTATCTCTTTAATACAAAGTAATTTATGATCATATCACAGTCAAATTTGACATGAGTATGTGACAATGTTCTTGCTATGGACTGACAGTAGTGGAGGCGTTTTCGTCACCAAACAGCGTCGCACGAGGGCGCTGAAATCAGTACCGTGTGTGGCCATTGCGCGACATCTCCTTGGCATAGACTGAATGAGTCTCTGAATCCGGGCACGTAGAATCCTAGCCCATTCTTCCTGCAGTGCATGAGACAGTTGCAGAAGCGTCTGAGGCTCCAGGTCACGCTGGCGTACACGTCTGTCCAGTTCGTCCCATAGACGTTCAATGGGGTTGAGATCTGGCGATCTTGATGGCCATGTCAGCACATTAATGTTCTCATTCTGTAGGAAACCATTGTTACACGTGCCGTATGTGGCCTGGCATTGTCCTGCTGAAAGAGTTCTCTCTGTCGATCCAAAATGGGAAGCATGTGATGGCGAAAGAATTTCATCC
Source organism: Gigantopelta aegis (assembly GCF_016097555.1). NCBI lineage: Eukaryota > Metazoa > Mollusca > Gastropoda > Neomphalida > Peltospiridae > Gigantopelta > Gigantopelta aegis. Next base: position 52,375,524 of record NC_054701.1, read on the forward strand.
CAGTAGTGTACAGCTGTCAGGTTGCCTTGTACGAACACAAGTTCACTTCTGCCAGGGTATGAGATGGCTCCCCACATCATGACACTCCCTCCACCAAATCTGTCAACTTGGGCGACGCAGTTGTTGGCAAAACGTTCATTGCAGTGTCTGTAAACACGTTGTCGTCCATCACGTCACTGTAGAAGGAAATGTGACTCATCGCTGAACCATACTCGCTGCTAGTTTCCCAATTTCCACTCCTGTACATCGTGCACCAGTGAACACGTAAATGTCGATGTTGACGTCGCAGGACGGGGCCAACATACGATCTCCTAGCCCGTAAATCAGCTTCACGAAGTCAGTTCCGAATGGTTTGTGCAGACACCCTTCTCAAACCAGGTATGCGTCTAGCAGTGTTCATTGCTGTGGCAGTTCGGTGATGCAAGTGCAGAACCCGGATGTAGCGATCTTGTGCTGCAGTTGTTATGCGAGGTCTTCCACTTCTGGGCCAGTCTTCAGCTGATTGAAACTGCTGGTACCTGTCCCAGCGATGTGAAATGGTGCTCTGATGGACGTTCATGTGGCGTGCGACTGCTGACTGCGATTCAACCAACTGGAGGCAGCCTATTGCAATGTTTCGATTCGGCAGGTTTAGTCTTGGCATCTTGTAACTCGTCTACGTCTAAATAGAAATAAGGCATCATTGCGAGCATTGCAGCTTTAAATACCCATCACTACCCCAATCTTTTCCCCTGAGTTCCATGTGCATTCATCAAAATCTGACCATTTCACGTCGATTTCCTGAAATTGTCGCACAATGTGCCACAACGTGCGTTAAATTTGTTTTAGGGTACATTTGGGCATGCTGTCCCATTCCAGGAACATTAACAAACATGGTCATTCAGCAACATTATCCAAACAATTTTTTTTTTGGAAAATCTAAAAAAATTCTTCTTTCCCTATCACCTATGCATTTATTTTTTGACAGAGTATAATTTAGTGGCTAATTGGGGCTGCTTAGTGCAATGCAAATCAAGGGCAGATAAGTATGTTTCTAATAGAGGCTGTAGGTATGAAGAGGGAACGGTTGAAGGGGAGAGGGGTTCTCAGAGTAACCGTAAATATGCTGTAAGTGACCACCAATGAAGTACTAAATCCTGAGGGGGGAGAGCATTGGCTATGAAGACCCCATCCAGCACAGCTCCAGTACTAAAGTACAGTTCAGGGATGTTGGAAAAGGGATCAGAGCCAGCAACTTTGGGGGCAGGGGGTAGAGGTGCTCCCTTCCGAACCAGCAGCAGTGGAGCTATCCATTTTGGTTACTAAACCCACCCACCCACAGTTCTGGAGCTCCTTTTGAGTTTGGTTTTGAGTGTGTTGCATGTTTGGAAGCTGAAACGTTAACACAATTTGCTGACTGGGTTGAAATATCACCTGTAAATATAGTAATGAAATCAAACAATATCACTTGGAAACAGATAGCATAAACATTATTGTCATCATCATCTTGTCTTCCATTGTTGCTAATGACATTACATAATTGACAAATGATGTAACACCATTAGTTTATCTGACTTGGAAAAATCTTGTGCCATAACTCCCAGGGCTATGAAATGTATGCATGGAAGGCTACTACTAGACATTTAGTTTTTGAAATTAATTAATTAATCAATTAATTAATTAATACAAATAACAAATGAACAAAAATTTCAGGCAAAATCTATTAAAAATGGAAAACTGTCTTATTTCATATGCCAACCACTACTGGGTAATGCTTTTGATCATCAGCACAGTTATATGTCTTGTGTGATAAATAATATATGCACCACCTTTATAAAATACAAAGCTACATTTAAGGACTAGTAATATGGTTGCATTTGTATCGTTGAGGAAGATAGAAATAAAAGACTATATTAATTTTATCCCACATTAGGGGATCACTTTAAAAAGTATTTATTGTTTTTCAGCTGTGTGGAAATATTTATTAAATTAGTATTCCGATCGGTTCACCTAAAGAGATGCCTATGATTTACTCTCCTGATAGGCAGACCAACAAAGAACTGGACCTTAGTGGTTGCCAGGGATGTTTTCACTACCGATTTCTCACTCGGACTACCAATTGTCTAATCCTGGTAGTCCGCTGGGCTACCAAATGTTTTGGCATGTCCAGTCACTCCACAATCAACAAGACTTCTAATTCATGGGTGTCTGAAATTCCACCTTTCATGTGCATGCTCTCTGCTGCCTGGGTCCTCTGCTGACTGGAGTAGCTGTAACTGTTAATTGCTCCCCTGGTCTGACCCACAAGTGGTGGTTGCGCAATATGATTTAGTGAAATAAAGGAATATATTTGTCAATGGTAGGATTATTTTTAACACAGCAGACTTAATACAAATAATTTGATGTAATTCAGTGGCCAGATATACAAGGTTCGTAGGGGTCATGGAAATCATAGAAAGTCATGGAATCTTTATTTGGGTCATGGGTTATCTATTTGTAGTCATTTATGACAATCAACAACATGGCCCGTTGTATTGACGCCTACTTATAACTAACACCTTGTATGATTAAGACAGTTTGCCGCCAGCTGAAGTCTAAACTAACCCATAACTCAATCATGGTTTATTTCCTCCTATAGGCTACCTATGCAAATTATGAGATTATTGTTTACAAAATTAATATCTATTATTATGTTAAAGAATTGTATAAATTGATGAATGTTTTCAATGTTAAAAATATTAATCTTTCTTACAAATTATTTTTAGTTAAATCTCTCTCATCGTTTACTATTGCTTTGCATGATAACCTTGCTCAAAATCCCCCATCTGGGATAATTGGTTTACGGCATTGACAAGTTTTTTGTTTTGTTTCACCTTTATAAATATCGCGTGTGAAGCATGTCGGTATGTACAATGCATGGTTATTTTATTGTGTTTACATTAATGGAAAAGTATGTTCCTGGAACGAAATGCCATTATTTAGTACAATTACTGACATTTTTGCTGAACAAATTAGCCAAATTCTTGATCGAATTTGACGATATAAAAATACTTATATTTTAATTAAATACCATACTTTTAAAAAAAACCCACAAAAAGGTACTAATAAAAAGTTACAAAACATTCTAGTTTGGAAAAAATTTCTCTTCTGGCTTTATCAGGTAAATTCTGGAAATGTTTTTCTGTTGAAATCATGATGCAAGTCATGCAGGTCCATTTCTTTTCTTTTTTATTATTTTTATTATTGTTTTGTTGTTGTTGTTGACAAAACAGTAATTACCTAATTAAATATATTAATTATCACATCTGCAGTTTATATTGAGTGATTTATTTATTTACCATTAACATACCGATAATGACAAACACATGGATATGATATGGTAGGAATATTGCAGTTACGGTACGTGACATCAAATATATAATTAATGGTTTTAAGGGATTGTAAAGTTTTCTATTAAGATACTTACATGCTTAAAACTTTATTGTTGATGAAAATGAAATGAAAAGTAGTATACATGTATTTAATTGTAAATCCCCCACAAAAAAACCTTATTTATTACATGTAGTTGTAGTGCGTCCTTCCCTCTGCCTACTACCGACCACAGTCGGGCTGCTGGTGCTCCCTTGCACCTGCCAGTGCCCGGCGGTCACTCCTCCACCCTCCCCCCACCTTTCCTGTCTTGGACAGAGGAATTGGCCGAGGCCGGTACCTGTGCCCAAGATAGGCGTGTGCTACAACAGATTGCTCTGAATGTTAATCACTAGTCCAGTCCAGTAGTGCGTCCTCTTCATGAATGCTTAGAGTGGCATAGACTATACAGAGACAAACCGACCCACTGCTATGTTGTTAGTACATGGGCTAGTATTTAACACTGATGAGCATGGCTTTTATTTCTAAGAAGAAGCCATGTGTTTAAAGACTTGTTTACAGGAGCCATGCATGTATACAGTCATGTATGTGGCTGAAAATGTAAACTTCCTGTAAAGATTTGCCCTCAGTTTATTACATATTGGTTCTTGAGGTGGTGATCTTTATACAGAGAATGGCTGGACACACACTTTGTGTGTTATGGTAATGGGATGTAATTACTCAGGCCTCCCAGCTCATTTTAAACACATCCAGGTATGTTAGCTTCATTTTCTCTTTTCTTGCATATTCTGTATAGTAAAAAAAGAAGATATTTTTCAATGCAAGATGTATCACATTTGTTTGAACATCTTCAATAATAGAAGAAAAAAAATCTAAGTTTAATTTAAATTGAAGTAAATTTCCTTGTTGATTATTTAGATACCATATTTAGTAATCAGTAGTTTGATAAGTGATATATTAAAGGCTATCCCACACTATGGGAACTAGTGGGTTAATTATATTCTTATTTGGGTTTAATCTGTGGGGCTATGTTGTGTTAAATTTCTCTCACAATTTAGCAATGTAGAGTTCAACACCAGTTGCACTATAAGTGATATTAGAACTTCAATTGTTAAGTTGATAGAATCAGTACTTGTTTATGTGTGTTTTGAAGTCATCACATTCATGTAAAAACTGATAAAATGAGGGGGGGGGGGGGGGAGGGAATAACAATTTCACAGGTGTTTTGTATAAAATAGTGTTATGTGTTCACCTAAAACATAAACATTAATGTAATAGCTGTATTAATAGTGAGATCATGAGCATCCTCATTAAGTGTAATATAATACACAAAGAGTTAAATCTTTCGACTGGTTAATTTTTTGCATTTTACTGTTGTACTTTTTTGCATTAAAACATTTCAGACTGGCACTTTTTTGCATTACTATGTGCTAATATTTTAAGACCATGTGGTGATATGTGAGCTAAATTAATTCTTATATTTGCCCTCATATGTATAGTAAAATTGATTAATTTTATTTTAGTTACATTGCATATTGCTTAACCCTAAGTATAATTATTTTACCAATACACTAAATATCAACAACCAAGCAACAATTAATAATTGCACAATGTTTAATTACCTAAAAATCCTGTTATTTTTGTTTTGTCTTGTGTGCAGTTAATCTTATTCAACATTTCTGCGGACATTTTTCAAGATGGCCACCATACTTTTCTACAAATGTTCATTATTTAATGTATTTTAATAGAGATCTAGGACCTATGTCAATCAGTTTGAGCCTGTCAAAAATGAAACTGCCTGTCAACTAAATGTTGAAATAATGTTACTATTGTCCTTTATTAATCATGTACTATTATATTATACCCATAGGACTACTTTTCATGATGTAGTGAAACCCACACTACCTATCTAGTTGGCTGATGTAAATAATGACTGCTACCCACGGTACATCTTACATTAAATAAACACAAACACACTAGATTATTCATCCACTGTTCAGTTTAGAATGGTAAAGTTTTGTGTTCAAAAATTCTTTGAGCCATTTGGAATGCATCAGATCATTGGGTTTGCTTGGGTCTATTAATAGACATGAGGAAACACCATTTCCAGGCAAACACAAAGGCATTCTAGCAACAGTACCATAAGCATGTGCATGCTGCATAATATGGTCAAAGAACTATTTTAAATATGGATTTTAAAATGTACTGCATTGACCTGCTTCAACACTAGTGCAAAGGCGCACATTAAATGCAAGGCGCACATTTCGAACTACTTCAAAACAGAAATACTTCATTTTGATTCGGACAAAATGATTGCTAATATTAAGTTTGTGACTGTCAAAGCTTGACAAATTATATATTTGTACCGGACAATGACTGTCACCGGCCACTTATTTCCAGGCTTGCACTAGAGCAAATTGATTAATTAATCATCGGCTATTGGATGTCAAACATTTGGTAATTCTGAAACGTAGTCATTAGAAGAAACCCACTACATTTTTCCTAATGCAGCAAGGGATCTTTTATACGCACTTTCCCACAGACAGGAAACATAAACCTCGGCCTTTGACCAGTTGTGATGCACTGGTTAGAATGAGAAAATCCCCAGTTACTGGGTTAGATCTTCACCGTTGTTTTCAGGATGTTAACAGGACTACCTGGCTTTCATTTCAGATAGTCCCTTGAAGTTTCAAGTGATCCATATTTGTAATAGGCCTAATTTGAAGTTAAAATAATGCTACAGTTTGTTATTTTGGTAATTTAGTTCTGTGTAAATCATTATGCATGTTCTGTACATACTATTAATTCATACTAAAACACATCAAATCAATATTCAGGCTGGAACGGACACTGGTATTTTATCAAATTATGTTGCTTGACCTGTTAAAATACGAGGTGATTTATATTTTAAAATACCTTTATATTACATAATATATACATGTAGTTGTAACTGAATCAGATGGCATATCAAGAAATATTTATATGTAGAACTATATAATTATAATTGTTTCAATCAAAACATTCATTTAATGTTAAATAATAAATCAAACATAATAAATGTTATTAAATGATGTAATCTGAGGTGAAACGTTGATTGAAACATGCAAGCAGTTTTGCATTAAAATGGGAATAAGTGACATCTTTGTAACTCCGTGAAAATTAATATGCACCATATCGGCAATTTCCATAACAGCATTTCTATCAGAACATGTTTTACGAAAATGTGCGACAATTGCCGATTGATAAATAATTATTGTTTTGCTGAGAATGGTCAACTTCGCAGTTCTTACATTCTGACGTGACATTGGTAAATTAAACTACCATTCTATGAAAATGTGCCAGGAATCCGGTTATGTTCCAAATTCAAGATGGTTGTATTATGGCGGAAGATTGCGTTGACTACCAAATGTGTAACTTGCGCATGCTTAGTTTAGTCGGGATGCGGTAACAGTTCACAAACAAATTTGCATCGCATACTGTACATGAATGTGATATGACGGGGGAGACCAATCAAGTTATTATATGTGTTACAATTGTTTTCTGAACAAGCGTCTGTTTCTGCTGTTTAACCTTTAGACTACTGGATTAATTTTTAACAAAAACCACGTTGAGTGGGTACAAGTTTATAATTTTTACTCACATATATTCACTTAAATGTTTTATAAATACATGAAATAAAGTTCATATATGAATCGGTAAGTATTATTTTCGTGTCTTTTTTTGTAATTTTTATTATTTTAGATCGGCTAATGGTGATTAAAATTAGGCAAAAAATCGAAAAAGTTGCGTTTACTTACGGGCATTTGTGGCCAGCTGTCCAGTATTTATGTCCATTATTCCCGATAACAGTGGTTTTTTGACCAGAATTTCTTTTTTAAACCCGAACTACGATTCATATTGCAATATTTGGTAATTTTTGTTGTTGGTAAAACGATCAAATTTATTATCAAATTAGCTGTCACAATCGGCTATTGATCCCTAAAAATGACCGCGACATGCTGCCATTGTTGTCAAGCGAAAATACTTGCCGAAAACCACTTTTTGAACTCAAAATTTCAAGGTATTTTCAATTGAAAAAATCAATAAAAGCCACCATTTTGAAAAAAAAATCTTTTTTCTTTAATTATATTTCCGTTTCCGGTGAGTGTCGTGTGCAAAACGGTGGGAAATATGAATTGGAGAATGCACTGTATACAGTGTACAGTATATCGACTGACGTGACGTCGGGCGAGATATCTCGCCTGCAGTACTCAGAAGGTTAAAACAGGTTAGCAGAGATCCATAAAACATTACATTTGTGCTAAATAATTTTTTTAATTCCAGGTGGTCCGACGGACTACGTGTTTGCAGGTTCAGATAGTCCTGTTAATTTTTAGGTAGTCTGAGACTACCGGACTAACGTTAAGATCGAACCCTGCAGTAATTAGTTGAATGGATTACCGAGGTGGTTGGATCCTGCGATGCAAACACCTCAATTGAGCACTCAACTTTTAGAAATGAAAGTCACTTTCTAACATTAACAATTACAATGAATTAATACCAACTAGTCATGCTGATGCACTTAAAAAATTTAACTTACTCGAATGTAGTAATACGACTGCTTAAAGCTAATGGGGGCGGAACATAGCCCAGTGGTAAAGCGCATGCCTGATGCGTTGTTGGTCTACGTGGGCCCATTGGGCTATTTCTCGTTTCAGCCAGTGCACAGCGACTGTTATATCAAAGACTGTGATATGTGCTATCCTGTGTTGAGTGCGTCGTTAAATAAAACATTTCTTTCTTTCTTTCTTTTTGATGCATATAAAAGATCCCTTGCTACTAATGGAAAAATATAGCGGGTTTTCTCTCTATGACTGCATCAGAATGACCATATGTTTGGTATTCAATAGCTAATGATTAATAAATCAATGTGTTCTAACTTCTAGTGGTGTTTAACAAAACAAACTGTTTTTTTCTTAAAGTTAATGTATCAGGCCAAGGAGCTCACTCGGTAGAGTGCTCGCCTGCTTGCATCGTAGGATCAAAACACCTTGGTGCATGCACCCACTCTCTTGTTGAGTTTTTCCCATCACAACCAATGACTGATATAACTAAGGCCATGGTATGTGCTGTTCTGTCTGGGATAGTGCATGTAAAACATCCCTTGCTGCTAATGGAACGATGTAGTGTGTTTCTTCTACAACAAACTGTCAAAATGACCAAATATTTGACATCAAATAGCCAATGATTAATAAATCAATGTGTTCTAGTGATGTTGTTTAATAAAATTAAGTTTAAGTTTCTGGCCAAATAATCCAAGATTTTGTTGAGCCAAAATATTGTAAGAGAAAATGTGAAGATACGGATTTCAAGGTTCAGCGTTATATTGCAACTATTCATGATGGAATACTGGAATATTTGTTTTGCTTAGTAATCACTAATTTTGTGTATATATTAGCTAACAGTTTGTTACGAAGATCTTGATTAGCAATGTTCCTAGTTTATTGAAAATTGATTAGCAACTACTGTTTAATTTTTTAAATTGTGTAGCAATCTCTGAAACATACTGAACAAAATGTTCCCTGTATATATACATGTTTATATTGACCACTGTATATATTTGCTTATTTTCACTAACTGTGGAAGTCTTATATATACTACTCAAAAGAATTTAAGGGTCAGACGATATTTTCGACATTATTTTCTGAATGTCAATTATATTAGCTAGATCATAATGTCACGCATGGTATTGTTCCATTTTGACGAAAGTGGGTCTAAGCAACCCATAAATGAATTAAAATCCACTGTCATTGACACTGTCGACTAGTTCTAATGGCGAAAACATGCTTACATTTGCACGTAAATTAGGGCGAAAGCGAAAGGTCTGCTAAGTGCCCATAACTTGCTTTTTCACAAATCGCTTCATTTGCACGCTTTACACGTGTATTCCATGTTCCCAATGCTGAATTTCCGTATAATTGGAGCTTGCGTTCGTGTACGGTACACACTCCAAATTCGACAATGGTACGACTTCAACTGACTATCGAAGATCGAGGAAGGGCTATTGCTTGGCTTCAGGATGGCAATACGCAAAGAAATGTTGCTCTGAGACTTGGTGTCAGTCAGAGTGTCGTTGGCGACTGTGGCAACGGTACCAAGCAACGAATTCTGTTCGAAATCGTCCACGTTCGGGAAGACCCCGAAGCACTACAAATAGAGAGGACCGCTACATCACCAATATGGCTCTACGTCAACGCACAACCACTGCACGCCGATTACGTGACAATCTGCGGACTGCGACTGGAACTCGAGTGTCTGAACAAACCATACGCAATCGTCTGAGAGCCAATAATCTACGCTGCCGTCGCCAGGCTGTTCGACCACCACTCCTACCACGTCACAGAACGGCCAGACATCACTGGTGCACGCTTCATCTACGGTGGCAACGTGTTCAGTGGGGTCGAGTGATGTTCACTGATGAGTCCAGGTTTAGTCTCCAGTTCAACGACGGTCGGGTTCGTGTCTACAGACGTCCTGGGGAGCGCTTCGCTGACGTTAACGTTAGACAACGTCACCGGTTCGGTGGTGGCAGCATCATGGTGTGGGGCGGCATCTCTATCCACCACAGGACCCCCCTCTATGTGGTGGATGGCAATCTGAATGGAATCCGCTATCTGAATGAGATTATCCGGCCGTTGGTTCTCCCAGGCCTTCAGCAGATTGGCGGCGGGGCAGTTCTGCAGGATGACAATGCCAGACCCCACCGCGCCAGGGTGGTAACGGACTTTCTCAGACAACAAGGTATCGCCAGGATGGATTGGCAAGCATATTCGCCTGACTTGGCCCCAATAGAGCACGCCTGGGACGAATTAGGCAGGAGAGTTCGGGATAACCATGCCCCTCCGGCCAACCTTCATGATCTGGGTCAACTTCTTATGGCAGAGTGGCAGGCCATTCCCCAAGAGTTCTTCAGACGTCTGATCAACAGCATGAGGCAACGATGTGTCGAGTGTATTCGCGCCAGGGGTGGATTCACACACTATTAAACGAATGTTCTAATGTGTAAAATCCATGTTTGACAACTTTCAACTTTGACAGCATGTCATGTGACTTTCTTGTATACAGTGACGTTTATTTGTGTTTTTTTGTAAATATGGAACAATAAATAAAAAATTTGGTGTAGTTTACATCATCAATCTAATACACTCTGAAACTTATTTGGTTATAAATTTTTGACCCTTAAATTCTTTTGAGTAGTATATAGATACATATACTTTTATATTTTTCAGGATCAGCAGGAGAAAGCTTTGAAACATTTTGCTGACATAAAGAACATGAATACAGGTAAATGTGTGTGCTATGCAGGGTTTCTTCCAGAGGGTAAAATGGGTATGGCACCATACCCAAATTTTAATTTTTTTAAAGGAGACCGGACACCAAAAGACATGTAGTGTGTAATGGATTAAGTTAGCGTCAAAGACCGCATTACTCTAACGCCTGGCTCGCTGCGAGGCACCGGTCAGCTGCGCATCTTAGGTTTGGGGTAAAAACGGAAGTGGGCGGGATTATGCATAGATCTGAACGAAAGCGAGGCAATATGTCATCGGTGAGATTTACCAAGCAATACCAGTACATGTGTTGATTCTTTGGTTGTGCCTTTTAGTCGTCTTTTTTTTTTTGTCTCCAGGTTTATCGGAAATTTAATTTACAAAATAATTAGTGTTATTATATACTGTCGACGTAATTATATGATGGTTAACTGCGCAGTGTTTAACTGCAACAGTAACAGCAATGCATCCCAAGAAACGGCCAACATCATGGTTTCGATTTCAAAAAAAAAAACGAAAGTTGTTTTAAAACATGGACGCATTATTGTCGTCGAATGAGCTTTACACCAACTAAATACAGCAGGTTATGGTACATTTACAATGTGAAAATTAAAACAAGTATGTACTTAAGATATACATTAAATAAAGGTATTGCAATTTGTTCACATACGAATATTTAAACTTCACATTTATTTACCTATAATTACCAAATTAATTTTCACCGACAGCCCATAACGACTCCATACTATCGTCAGTTCAGTATATTATCATTAAAATTAAAATGCTAACACTTTGGCAGGAACAACATATGTACTCTGGCCAGAAGGAATGATGGTTAAATAATTTTAAAGCTAGTGTCGATTATTAAAGCATAATAAAATTATACTTTTCAATGCTTTCTGTATGTCATATTAAAAATACTCTACACCAAATAATTATTTTAATACCTACCCTGAGTTTCTCTCAGAGGGTGCAGAGGGTAAACTTATATGTATGTACTAAAAAATCTCAGAAATTAATATTTTTTTTTTTTCAATAGATTATAGTAACATAATTGCTGTTTAAAATTTATAAAAGTGCATGAAATAAAATGTTCAATAAAAAAACATTTCAAACCTATAACCACCCAATATACTCCTTTGAATATATTTAGTTTTTACAGGCCCGTAGGAACAACTTGGGGGGGGGGGGGGGGGGGGTGTCACTGACGGACTGGGTATAAAGTCTACATCAGATTTTGGTTACAATGGCAAAAATTAATGTGATAAAGAAAAGCTCCCCCACCCCCCAGTTCCTACGGGCCTGTTTTATTACGTACCCTCAAATTATTTTCTGGCAGAAAACCTGGTACCTTTGGTAGAGGTTGAAACAATTGGTCGTCTAATTTTCGACTGTTACCATAGAATAATATAATTAATCACTTTTGGCATCTAGCAATTTAAAGCACAATTAACAATAGTTACCACCTGGAATAAGCATCATATATTAGTTTGTTTTACCTGTAATATATTTTACCTGTAATATATTTTCATCAGGACTCCCTTCTTCCTCCATGAATGATTAAAGAAAATAACACTGGATATATTGTAAAAAAAATATTTTTATTCCAATATATAACAAATGTGTTTTATGTCAGTATGTGGAGCAAACTACCTGAAACAGTTGATTTGAAATCATGATTACAAAATCCTAAAAATAAAACTGGATATATTGTAATTATTTTTATTTTATTCCAATATATAACAAATGTGTTTTATGTCAGTATGTGGAGCAAACTACCTGAAACAGTTGATTTGAAATCATGATTACAAAATCCTAAAAATAAAACTGGATATATTGTAATTATTTTTATTTTATTCCAATATATAAGAAATGTGTTTTATGTCAGTATGTGGAGCAAACTACCTGAAACAGTTGATTTGAAATCATGATTACAAAATCCTAAAAATAAAACTGGATATATTGTAATTATTTTTATTTTTATTCCAATATATAAGAAATGTGTTTTATGTCAGTATGTGGAGCAAACTACCTGAAACAGTTGATTTGAAATCATGATTACAAAATCCTAAAAATAAAACTGGATATATTGTAATTATTTTTATTTTTATTCCAATATATAAGAAATGTGTTTTATGTCAGTATGTGGAGCAAACTACCTGAAACAGTTGATTTGAAATCATGATTACAAAATCCTAAAAATAAAACTGGATATATTGTAATTATTTTTATTTTTATTCCAATATATAAGAAATGTGTTTTATGTCAGTATGTGGAGCAAACTACCTGAAACAGTTGATTTGAAATCATGATTACAAAATCCTAAAAATAAAACTGGATATATTGTAATTATTTTTATTTTTATTCCAATATATAAGAAATGTGTTTTTATGTCAGTATGTGGAGCAAACTACCTGAAACAGTTGATTTGAAATCATGATTACAAAATCCTAAAAATAAAACTGGATATATTGTAATTATTTTTATTTTTATTTATATAAGAAATGTGTTTTATGTCAGTATGTGGAGCAAACTACCTGAAACAGTTGATTTGAAATCATGATTACAAAATCCTAAAAATAAAACTGGATATATTGTAATTATTTTTATTTTTATTCCAATATATAAGAAATGTGTTTTATGTCAGTATGTGGAGCAAACTACCTGAAACAGTTGATTTGAAATCATGATTACAAAATCCTAAAAATAAAACTGGATATATTGTAATTATTTTTATTTTTATTCCAATATATAAGAAATGTGTTTTATGTCAGTATGTGGAGCAAACTACCTGAAACAGTTGATTTGAAATCATGATTACAAAATCCTAAAAATAAAACTGGATATATTGTAATTATTTTTATTTTTATTCCAATATATAAGAAATGTGTTTTATGTCAGTAAAACAGTTGATTTGAAATCATGATTACAAAATCCTAAAAATAAAACTGGATATATTGTAATTATTTTTATTTTTATTCCAATATATAAGAAATGTGTTTTATGTCAGTATGTGGAGCAAACTACCTGAAACAGTTGATTTGAAATCATGATTACAAAATCCTAAAAATAAAACTGGATATATTGTAATTATTTTTATTTTTATTCCAATATATAAGAAATGTGTTTTATGTCAGTATGTGGAGCAAACTACCTGAAACAGTTGATTTGAAATCATGATTACAAAATCCTAAAATAAAAACTGGATATATTGTAATTATTTTTATTTTTATTCCAATATATAAGAAATGTGTTTTATGTCAGTATGTGGAGCAAACTACCTGAAACAGTTGATTTGAAATCATGATTACAAAATCCTAAAAATAAAACATATATTGTAATTATTTTTATTTTTATTCCAATATATAAGAAATGTGTTTTATGTCAGTATGTGGAGCAAACTACCTGAAACAGTTGATTTGAAATCATGATTACAAAATCCTAAAAATAAAACTGGATATATTGTAATTATTTTTATTTTTATTCCAATATATAAGAAATGTGTTTTATGTCAGTATGTGGAGCAAACTACCTGAAACAGTTGATTTGAAATCATGATTACAAAATCCTAAAAATAAAACTGGATATATTGTAATTATTTTTATTTTTATTCCAATATATAAGAAATGTGTTTTATGTCAGTATGTGGAGCAAACTACCTGAAACAGTTGATTTGAAATCATGATTACAAAATCCTAAAAATAAAAGGAAGTGTGGGGGGGGGGGGGGGGGGGGGGGGGGAATACAGTCTCTAGTGAGGGATACAAACTAGATTTTTTATCTTTATATCATCTTTATTTATGCAAAGTAGTAAAAATTTTAAACATACATTTTCTTCCTAGGGTGTGATGGAGAACAAGCCCCTAGGCCCGCCCCTCCCCACTTCCTACGGGCCTGTTGTATTTTATATTAATAAATGCAAAAACTACATAATAATATTGTCGATAAGACATATTAGTTGTAAAGTGATTGTCAGTATGTGGCAACAGTATATTTTCCAACATTTCTGTGTTTCTGTACCCGGCTGTGGACAGTTTCGGCAGACTGGTAACACATTTTCTTAATAATTAAAAATACACGGCTTAACCAAACACATTAAAACTTAGAGGGTAACTAGTTAAGAGAACAAAGTTTTTTGTTAAATTATTATATCTTGCTTTGGTGAGGAGGGGACGCTTTTTGTAAATTTGTGAAATCGGCCTCTGGAATATCCACTGACGTGTCATATTTACATCTATGCTGAACAAGATTTATGATGAAATATTATTACATTTTGTGGCTTTTCTTCTAATTAGGTCCATTTGCTTCAGTTTACATTAAAAATGTCATAAAAAATTATGTTTAAAAAAATGCTTGTATGCTAGTCTATGACCTTGTGGCTTCCTCGTCTTCATCGGCAGTTGATTCATCAAAATTTTCGTCTAAGACAACATTTCCAGGATTAGGGACAAAGTCTCTGATAAGTGGTTCAAACTGATACGGTTTGATGCCATTAGCACAAGCTGGACACAATTCTTCGTCACTCGAATCGCTAAGTTCGTCCATGCTGCTTGGTAGTTTCTTCAGTTTTTCCTCTCATCGATGACGTCACGGGTCTAGCTCATCAATTGTTGACAGTTTCCGGCAAACATCGGAGATCGGTAAAAAAAAAAAAAAACCAAGACTAGCACGCTTAACTTAGTCAATAAGGCGAGCGCGGTAGTTACATGTTGTGGTTTATGACGGCAAACAATTCATTACGCCGTATATATGATTTGGTGTCCGGTCTCCTTTAAGTTAACATTTTGACAAAATTAATGACTCTTATCATTACTGTATGATTTTCTGAACCCTAACCCTAAACCTAACCCATTTTCTTTCTGGGGGAGGCCCCCCATACACCCTGTTGACTGTGGTTGCATTAAATTCCATAGTGCCATACCCAAAAATTTCTTTCTAGCAGAAACACTGTTATGTGTTATGTCCTTGTCAGTATTTTATATTCTAGAGACAGAACATGAATATAGGTGTGTGTTATGTTAGGTCTTTGTCAGTATTCTAGAGACAGAAGAACATGAATACAGGTAAATGTGTGTGTTATGTGTTATGTCCCTGTCAGTATTCTAGAGACAGAACATAAATACAGGTGTGTGTTATGTGTTAGGTCCTTGTCAGTATTCTAGAGACAACATGAATATAGACCAATGTACTATATGTTAGGTCTTTGTCAGTATTCTAGAGACAGAACATGAATATAGGTGTGTGTTATGTACTGTCTTTACTTATCAGTATTCAAGAGACAGAAGAACATGAATACAGGTGTGTGTGTGTGTGTGTGTGTGTGTGTGTGTGTGTGTGTGTGTGTGTGTTATGTACTAGGTGTTTGCTTGTCAGTATTCTAGACACAGAAGAACATGAATACAGGTGTGTGTGTGTGTGTATCTGTGTGTGTATGTGTGTGTGTGTGTTATGTACTAGGTGTTTGCTTGTCAGTATTCTAAAGACAGAAGAACACGAATGCAGAGGTGTGTGTGTGTGTGTGTGTGTGTGTGTGTGTGTGTGTGTGATGTACTAGGTGTTTGCTTGTCAGTATTCTATTGATAGAACATGAATACAGGTGTGTGTTATGTACTAGATGTTTGCTTGTCAGTATTCTAGAGACAGAACAACATGAATACAGGTGTGTTTGTGTGTGTGTGTGTGTGTGTGTGTGTGTTTGTGTGTTATGTACTAGGTGTTTGCTTGTCCATATCTAGAGACAGAAGAACATGAATTGAATACAGGTATATGTTATATGTTTCAATCACATAGGAGCTACATTTGTATAATACTTGAATGCAGCCAAATAAGTATTTGTCCATTAAAATACATGTTCACTGTAAGCAGAATCATAGCACTAGCACTAACACTACCGGTAGATTACAATCTACATTGGAATAACTGTATGGCTAAATGTGTGTTTATTAATTGCTTTCTCTTAATGGTTGAATGCTTTCACCTGACTCACATAGTTAACCTGAGACGAGGTGACAGACTGTTGATCCAACAAGAGGTTTGCATTTCTCATCCACACATCCTAGGAAAATGACACGAATAAAGTTCATCAGGGTTGAATTAACCACAATATTATTGATTGCAAACACAAGATAATGCAGATTTGTTCACACACAAATTACTTTGTTGTGATAGCAATCAGTGTTGTGTTTGTGATGATTTATTCCTAGTTTTGTGAGGATTTGTTCCTGCAGGTCAGCTCACCGGCCATGCCAGAGACGGGACCTGGGACAGATGTGCTGAAACCATTAGGGTATATGGGCACGTAAATAGAGGTCCAAGTCCAAGTTCCTGTACATTTTTGTAATTGCAGTGCAAATTTAATTTGGTTTACCTGATATTGGTATCATCTTTATTTTGTTTGTTTTTTTGCTTCTTGTTTTAAATTCTGATATAAATAACACTGTTCTATATCAAAGTAAAGATATAACAAAATATTATCACCACAAAAGAAATCTTAAGTAGTTACACATTATTCTGTTGTACATCTTGTAAAACACTTAAATATATAAAAGGAAAGTAATATTTTGCCTTACATGTGACTTTTGTTGTTGTTTACATAGATTTACATAGGCTGTGATCTCTGTCATTTCTTTCATACAGTATTCAAATACATTGTTAGCATAAAGTTATATATGTATATGTATATATATGTATATACACATGTATGTATATATATATATGTATATACTACTCAAAAGAATTTAAGGGTCAGACGATATTTTCGACATTATTTTCTGAATGTCAATTATATTAGCTAGACCATAATGTCATGCATGGTATTGTTCCATTTTGACGAAAGTGGGTCTAAGCAACCCATAAATGAATTAAAATCCACTGTCATTGACACTGTCGACTAGTTCTAATGGCGAAAACATGCTTACATTTGCACGTAAATTAGGGCGAAAGCGAAAGGTCTGCTAAGTGCCCATAACTTGCTTTTTCACAAAGCGCTTCATTTGCACGCTTTACACGTGTATTCCATGTTCCCAATGCTGAATTTCCGTATAATTGGAGCTTGCGTTCGTGTACGGTACACACTCCAAATTCGACAATGGTACGACTTCAACTGACTATCGAAGATCGAGGAAGGGCTATTGCTTGGCTTCAGGATGGCAATACGCAAAGAAATGTTGCTCTGAGACTTGGTGTCAGTCAGAGTGTCGTTGGCGACTGTGGCAACGGTACCAAGCAACGAATTCTGTTCGAAATCGTCCATGTTCGGGAAGACCCCGAAGCACTACAAATAGAGAGGACCGCTACATCACCAATATGGCTCTACGTCAACGCACAACCACTGCACGCCGATTACGTGACAATCTGCGGACTGCGACTGGAACTCGAGTGTCTGAACAAACCATACGCAATCGTCTGAGAGCCAATAATCTACGCTGCCGTCGCCAGGCTGTTCGACCACCACTCCTACCACGTCACAGACCGGCCAGACGTCACTGGTGCACGCTTCATCTACGGTGGCAACGTGTTCAGTGGGGTCGAGTGATGTTCACTGATGAGTCCAGGTTTAGTCTCCAGTTCAACGACGGTCGGGTTCGTGTCTACAGACGTCCTGGGGAGCGCTTCGCTGACGTTAACGTTAGACAACGTCACCGGTTCGGTGGTGGCAGCGTCATGGTGTGGGGCGGCATCTCTATCCACCACAGGACCCCCCTCTATGTGGTGGATGGCAATCTGAATGGAATCCGCTATCTGAATGAGATTATCCGGCCGTTGGTTCTCCCAGGCCTTCAGCAGATTGGCGGCGGGGCAGTTCTGCAGGATGACAATGCCAGACCCCACCGCGCCAGGGTGGTAACGGACTTTCTCAGACAACAAGGTATCGCCAGGATGGATTGGCAAGCATATTCGCCTGACTTGGCCCCAATAGAGCACGCCTGGGATGAATTAGGCAGGAGAGTTCGGGATAACCATGCCCCTCCGGCCAACCTTCATGATCTGGGTCAACTTCTTATGGCAGAGTGGCAGGCCATTCCCCAAGAGTTCTTCAGACGTCTGATCAACAGCATGAGGCAACGATGTGTCGAGTGTATTCGCGCCAGGGGTGGATTCACACACTATTAAACGAATGTTCTAATGTGTAAAATCCATGTTTGACAACTTTCAACTTTGACAGCATGTCATGTGACTTTCTTGTATACAGTGACGTTTATTTGTGTTTTTTTGTAAATATGGAACAATAAATAAAAAATTTGGTGTAGTTTACATCATCAATCTAATACACTCTGAAACTTATTTGGTTATAAATTTTTGACCCTTAAATTCTTTCGAGTAGTATATATATACATGTATATACATGTATGTATGTATGTATATACATGTGTGTGTGTGTGTGTGTGTGTATATATATATATATATATATATATATATACACACACATACATTGTACATACACATACACATACATACATACATAGGCCTACATACAATTTGTATGTATATATATTTAGTGGGGGTTTTTTTTGGGGGTGTGGGGGTTAAGGGATAGGAGTAAAAAGTACTATTTCTAGCTGAATTGTGACCTATAAAATGAATTGATCATTAATGTACAGTAATTAAAAAAATGCAAAGAGGAAAATAATATATCTCGATAATATATATATATCAGTGTATCAGGTGGTGATCATCAACGGCTGATGTATTCATTTGATTACATGTTACATGTAAATATGTGGAGAAAATCTTTTTAAAAAGCAGTTTATACAATACACATACATGTAGCAGTACAAAGATAAAACTTTTGCCCATCCCTAGCCACAAAAAACAGACCCATTCCGCCCATACGGAATAAATCTTACTTGCATGGGCTATGACATCACTAAATTTTAACATGGGGAGTATTACAGCGTTAGTAAGAGATGATGTCATATTAATGCAAGTTGGTTAATTTTAGATCAATATTTTGTTATTGGTTTAAACCTTCATCATAAAAATTCTGTCTTGTTAATTTGTAGTGTTAAATTATATTTAACTCATGAAACAAACACAGCAAATATGATTGTGTAGTTTACTTATGATAAAGTGGTGAAATAAAGAAGTTACTTTTTCAGCCATCTTTGTTTGTTCATATAAAATAATGGTTTATTTATCGAGTGGATGGGAGAAAAAGACTCCATCATATGCGGTCATGTAGGATAGAAAAAGTACAAGCTCGGTGGTGGAACTTTTGACCCTGGGACTCGCAAGCCTTGTCCCAGGTCGAAATTTCCACCACCTCGAATGTACTTTTTTCTTTTCCCACATGACCACATATGATGGAGTCTGTTAGTATCTCACGTCATTGATCAAGTTAAAAGTTGGTGTTTCGTGGACAATCATTTGATGGTCTTTTTCTCAGTGATAATTTATTTTAAATAAAATAAAAACTCATTAAAATAATAATAATCTTGAAACTGAAGCACATTCATTTTAAAGGTATAATATTTTGTACAGTGGTAATCTTGCACATGATAAGTAGAGTATAGTCTGCCCCATCATTCTATAAAAAAAAGTATTTGTAAATAATTTTAGTTTGGCTTGACTTAAGAAAAGTAAAAGTTTTTTGAAAAGAGCCAAAAAATACTGTTTTTATGTGCAATTTGCACATTAATCGGCTCAGAAAAAATAACTTGTAGTAAATTCCATAGTATGAAAAAAGGTGTTCCCTGTGGGACGGACTATAGATTGATTTCCACTCGGTACCAAAACACACCCCGTCATGTTCAATGACCGTTGTTACTATTACATTTACACCATTTGAATAAAATTGTTGACAAGAAAAGTACATGTACATCAATATTATTTTGTTAATTGTGCTGCAATTTATACCTACCTATAACAACAGAGCAAATTAGGAACAAAGTAACATGCGACTTCTGACACTACGTCTTTACAACAACATAATATTGCCTGAGGTGCTCGAGTCGTAGGATCGAACCACCTCAGTTGACCCATTCTCTGATTGGCTTTTTCCTGTCCCAAACAGTGTATGAAAGGCTGTGCTGTCTGGTGTGGGGAAAGAGCATACAAAATATTGCTTGCTACGTTCAGGCACATGCATTTGGAAAAATAACCTTTTCATCATTTTCAATTTTTAAAACCACTACATGAAAAAAATTCATGTTTTTGAAATTATGCACACAGGATAAAGTGATTACATGTAGAGACGGAATGTGCAAATCACTTTGATTAATATTTGTTAAAAGGAAAAATTCAGTGTGTCAGAGCAGTCAGTTCAGTAGTCTTCCCCCCCCCCCCCCCCCCCCCCCCCCCCCCCCCCCCCCCCCCCCCCCCCCCCCCCCCCCAAGATCAACAACACTCGATATCATTTCAGATAGGCAATATGTTCATAAAATATAAATTTTCTTATGAACTGTTCTAAATTAAAACAATTTATACACTCAAAGTTATTTACACTTGTTCTGAATGGACTATATGTATACTCTTCAAAAAAAGAAACGCAAAAGGGTACAAATGGGTTATAACTCCGATTTTATGTTTCCTACCGGTTCATGCTTTGTGAATATAAGGTCATTGCATGTCCCAAACACATTCCCATGGTTACATTCGATAAAACGCAGCTACTGTACAATAAAGTTCCAAAATGTGAATATTCACAAAAATGCAGCCACGTGCAAACCATGTCACCACTGCACGTGCGTTGTCTGCACGTGCAACATGAACACCGACAGTATAAAAGTGCAGGGTGTTCGCTTGCCTGGCCTCTGTATCTGGCCGACAGTTGACAATCCAGGACATGCCACGTGAACCGCAGAGAAACAATGCCATCGGCCGACTAGACGCAGGCGAATCCAGAACGGCCGTTGCCAGGGCATTCCATGTGTCCCCAAGCACCATCTCCAGACTGTGGGACCGTTACCAGCAACATGGATCAACACGTGACCTCCCTAGATCCGGTCGACCACGGGTCACTACCCCCGGGCAGGACCGCTACATCCGGGTATGCCACTTTCGGGAACGATTGACTACTGCCACCTCCACAGCCGCAGAAATACCAGGTTTGCGCAGGATATCCGACCAGACCGTACGGAACCGCCTACGTGAGGTAGGAATTCGTGCCAGACGTCCAGTTCGAGGTGTCATCTTAACACCACAACACCGTCGACTCCGACTGCAGTGGTGCCAGATTCATCGACAATGGCCTCAACTGCGATGGAGACAGGTGTGGTTCAGTGACGAGTCCCGATTTCTGCTCCGACGTCATGATGGAAGATGTTGCGTGTATAGGCGTCGTGGTGAACGTTATGCGGCAAACTGCGTGCAGGAAGTGGACAGATTCGGCGGGGGTAGTGTCATGGTGTGGGCAGCCATCTCACACACTGGCAGAACTGACCTGGTCCACGTGCAGGGCAACCTGAATGCACAGGGCTACATTGACCAGATCCTCCGGCCACACATCGTTCCAGTTATGGCCAACGCCAACGCAGTGTTCCAACATGACAACGCCAGGCCTCACACAGCACGTCTCACAACGGCTTTCCTACAGAACAACAACATTAATGTCCTTCCTTGGCCATCGATATCTCCGGATTTGAACCCAATTGAGCATCTATGGGACGAGTTGGACCGACGCCTCCGACAGCGACAACCACAGCCCCAGACCCTGCCCGAGCTGGCAGCAGCCTTGCAGGCCGAGTGGGCCACCATCCCCCGGGACGTCATCCGTACTCTGGTTGCTTCAATGGGCAGGCGGTGCCAGGCAGTTGTCAACACACGCGGAGGCCACACCCGGTATTGACTCCAGATGACCTTGACCTTGGTGGTGTGTCCTATCACTTACTCACAATGGACTAGAGTGAATTGTGAACAATCCTGCAACATTTGGTAATTATCGGACTCACCATTCAATAATGAAATCAATTCTCCAAATGTTACGACAATGTGGTTTTGTGTTTCTTCTTTTGAAGAGTATATATCTACTAATCACTACAGTAGGGGCACAAAAATACAGCAAACCTTTTAAAAATCAAATATAATAATTGATATTTTTTATATAACAACAGGGGGATAAAAATCATAAAAAATTAAATGATTTGGCCTTGTTGATCTGGAATGTGATGTCATGTGACACGCACCAAATGTTAATTCGTCTTCCTCCATTTTAACTCAGATTTCTACTATATGTCAATGTGTGTTTGCCTAAACTACTGGCATATTAGTTAATCATTAGTGTTAGGTTGTAGGGTTTTTAGGTCTAAATTATTAGGACTTTAGAAATTTAAGGATTAATTTAAGAAAAGAAATATGGGTGCTGAAGTGTAATATTTGCGGGAAGGAACATGGTATGTGCTATACTATTCTTTGGGATGGTGCTTATAAAAGATCCCTTGCTATTAATGGAAAAATGTAGCAGGTTTCTTGTCTAAGACTATATGTAAATAAATCAAATAGTGAATATAGCATTTTATTGATGTTGGTATTTTCCAGTTATGATATCGCAAGAACCATATACCTCGGGATGAAATCTGTCTATACCGGCACTCTCTGTAAATTACCAGCACTCTCTGTAAATTACCGGCATATATATATGTCGGTCGACCCCAAGTGAATTTGGTTTATACAGATTCTGTGTGCCCTATTCAGAATTTCAAACATCAGTTCTAAGTTGATCATGTCCCAGACAGATGTGCCCGAACCTAAGTGGATGAGAGCATACTAAACTGGGAAAATAATGCATGAGTATAAATTTCGTATCCAACCTCAAATTGTGAACTTTATATGCACATTATTTTCATTACAAATATGCATTGCATATACCAACAAATTTACATGTTATGAACATGCGCTAAGATGCATATTCATGAGGATACAAACCCCACATTATCTGATCCAACACATGAATAAAGGAATTTGATAGAACACATGTATACTCAACAACGAAAGTTTAGCTAATGTTAAAAGAAATGACATAACCTTTATAAATGAACCTATTTCTATTAATTAGTATTCACATCTGAAATGTTTACCATTTACAAACAACATAAACTCACCAACCTTTGTCTTAACACAACAGGAGGACCTGGTTTTCTTTTAAGTTTATTCAACCATGGCAAATTTAGACGTCATAAAAGATATTTGCTAAACTTTCGTTGTTGAGTATACATTAAAATATTTTTTTTCAATACCAAATACAGATTGATCAAATGATGCTTAGTTTGATTTATATGTTTAAAAAACAAAATCATTATTTATTTTTTTGTGGTGCAGAACAAGAGCAACTAAGTCCAGAAACCCCACTTCCTGACTATTACACAGACCAGTCACCTGATGACAGTTCTATGCTGTTTGTGAAGCGTTTTTCAAATATAATGTCCAGTATACAGTCAATAGGTATCAGTAGTCAACAATGTAGAGACCTAACCCATAATACGTAGATAAATGTATCAAGCACTAACATCTTGTATTCTTATATATTCAATAAATAACAGAATGTTTGGTAAACTGTGTTTGATGATAGTAGAATAGAGGCAGATTAATACAGTTCTTTGACCAGTTTATGGGGACAAAGTTTTGAAGGTGTTTTTCATATCTTCAAAGACTTCTAAATAAAAGTAATGGGGGTGACCTTTTCAAAATTGTGGGCTAACTCTCCCAGGTCACCAAGATGGCCACCAAAATAATTAAAAGGTAGCGGTATACAGTTAGCTCCCTTGTCTATACTGTCGCAATTTGCTTGGTTTTTCGTTTTATAGATACATGTTTGAAGGCTAATTATTTGGCATATGAAGTAAATTCTTAAGCTTAGTAATAGCCAAGAAGTTATTATTTTAAAATTACATTTGTGTTTTTACCAGGAGTACAAACTGTTTGGCTGTAATGAGGCTCTGATTCATACACCAGGTTTCACTTGTGACAAAAGTCGGGCACGATGAATTTGGGTAATTTTTAAACAAGCTGATTTTTTAAAAAAAATTGAATAGCTAAACTTTTATTCATATGAGGATTTTTTAAAGGTTTGATGAGCAAACTTTCCACAGATATATGCATCATATCTGCTAACACCTGCTTGGGTGTGGTTTGCAAGGGTGCAGAAATGGAAAATATTTCACTAGCCTGTTGATCAGAACCAACTAAAATGTACTAGCCTGCCAGAATTTCTACTAGTCCACCAGCCTAGAAAATATATCTTTAGGACACAAACCGTGCTGATCTGCAATACTAGTTACATGATTAGTATTGTTACTAAATTACCGGCCTCGGTGGCGTCGTGGCAAGCCATCGGTCTACAGGCTGGTAGGTACTGGGTTCGGATCCCAGTCGAGGCATGGGATTTTTAATCCAGATACCGACTCCAAACCCTGAGTGAGTGTTCCGCAAGGCTCAATGGGTAGGTGTAAACCAATTGCACCAACCAGTGATCCATAACTGGTTCAACAAAGGCCATGGTTTGTGCTATCCTGCCTGTGGGAAGCGCAAATAAAAGATCCCTTGCTGCCTGTCGTAAAAAGAGTAGCCTATGTGGCGACAGCGGGTTTCCTCTAAAAACAGTGTCAGAATGACCATATGTTTGACGTCCAATAGCCGATGATAAAATAAAAAATCAATGTGCTCTAGTTGCGTCGTTAAATAAAACAAACTTTACTTTACTTTGTTACTAAATCATATTAATGAACAGAATTTACAAAGCCTGTTTTTGCAAATGTATGTATACATACACAGACATTGCAAATTCTCTCCATTGTGGTTATCTGTAACAATAACTGTACAGTGACCTGTTCTGTGGCCAGTTTGGAAAACAGGTAACATGTTTTCCAGCATCGCCAATCTTGCAGACGTTTAACCAGCCATTTTTTGCTTATGTTTGCAAATTATTTTGACTGATTCCCAAGATGGGCATTTTGTTTGATGTATAGTGTAAAAACCAATGTACAGTAGCATGCTTCACTGACAAAAGGTTGGTCTGCCAGAAAGAACATTTTTGATATGGCGCTATGGAATTGAATATTTAGGGGTAGGTGGGGTGGTGGTGGTCGCGGTAGGGATAGGTGGGGTGGCAGTGGTAGTCAGGGTGGTGGTGGTAGTGGTAGGGGATAGGTGCATGGGGTGGCGATGGTGGTGGTCGTTTAGTGGTAGGTGTAGGTGGGGTGGTTGCTGTATGGGTAGGTGGGGTGGTGGTTGCGGTAGGGATAGGTGCAGTGGTGGTGGTGATTATGGTAGAGCTAGGTGGGGTGGTGGTGGTGTTGGTTGCGGTAGGGATAGGTGTGGTGGTAGCGGTAGGTGGGGTGATTGTGGTAGGGGTAGGTGTGATGGTAGCGGTAGGTGGGGTGGTTGTGGTTGTGGTAGGTGTAGGTGGAGTGATTGTGGTAGGGGTAGGTGGGGTGGTGGTGGTCATGGTAGGGGTAGGTGGGGTGGTAGCGGTAGGTGGGGTGATTGTGGTAGGGGTAGGTGGGGTGGTAGCAGTAGGTGGTGGTGATTGTGGTTGTGGTAGTGGTAGATGGGGGGGGTGGTGGTGTTAACAGAAATGTTACGTAATTTAGACAAGGATCTGGGAGTGGTCTTGGCATTACTGGTAGGAAAACACATTCTTTTAGTTTTATTGAACCTTGCAATTTTGTGCATTTAAAATAGGATTACATACACCAAAATAACCTTTTTTATAGACCTTCACCATAATTCAGTTATTTTTACAAAATATCAATAATAAGGACATTGTAAATGGTTAAATAAAGGGACAAATCAAATGTGTATATTTGTAGATAATACTTTGTTGGGTCATTAATTAAGTCCAACAATCTGTGAATGAATGTCTTTAATATTGGAAAAAGTTATTTTCGCAAAAGTGTTATTTCACCACATACATTTTGTGTCCTTTGTCTTACCAGGGTAGAATTACATGTAGTTATACATGCTTTGAGATTGTTATCGTATATCATGTGTTTGTGTGAGTCAATGTGCACCTTGGTTATTATGTGGGTTTTTTCAATTCCTAACTTATTCTTGTTGACTCCCAGTTTTTAATTGTGGGAGTCAAATTAACTCCCACATATGACAGTCTCAAACCCTGTACATATATATGCTTGTCAGTCACAAGCTAGAGGGTGTATACCATCAAATCAAATCCCATAGACGACAATAGTAACATATGGTTAAAAGACATGCAGGGTATAAATCAACATATACACCATGGATATAAATACTAAAGTACTGTCATAAATAGAATAAAAATGATTTCTGTCGATTATTTCTTACATGTTAAACTGACAAGTAAAATTTTTGTAAATATCTATATCTACTTGTCAGTTTAATATGAAAGAATTAATTGACAAAAATAATTTTTATTCTATTTCCGACAGTACTTTACCACCTCTCACTCTTAAAGTAAATTAGAACAAATTGGGAGCTAAGCTGCTCATTTCAGAGATAACGGGTAGTGTCTATTACTACCCTAGTTCCGCACAAAAAATATCATGCTATTTTTAGTAGGACCCCACACATGAATCAAGCACAATTATTATGGTAGTTGGTACATTGACTCTAGTTTAAATTAAATTACAGGAATTTACTGGCCAGATGAACCAACATTTTATCATAAACACTGTCACATTTATCACCAATGCAGGGTTTCACATGATGCAGGAATCCTGTGTATTTGACGCAACATTTACCTAAAATACTCCTAAATAAAATCTGTTTACGTCATGGTTGATGCAAAATATTTCCGATGTCAATCGATTTTGTATTCATTTTTTAATACAAATAAACCTAACAACTAATTCAATTCAATTTCAATTCAATTTATTGCACAGTACCAAACAAAGTGGTGTCAGCAAACAGATAAAAAAATTTTTTAAAAGCATACAACATCAGCGAAGTTCAAAACGAAAATAGCCGAGCGGTTTAACTGGTTCCCCAACTTATCAATACATTTAACGTAATTGAAGTGTTAAAACCAGTGTGGCTGATATAGTGTGCCAGTCCCTTTGTTTAAAGTGAGATCATCGCGACAATATCAAATACATGGTCTTTATACGAATATCAGACAAGTTTTTTGTGGGGTTTTTTTTCTGCTGTCAATCGCTTTAACATTAAAAAAAATATTGTTTAAACACCTAAAAACCTAACAACTATGACGTTTCAGAACAAATATAGCCTAGCTGTTTAACTGGTTCCCAACTGTATCAATATGTTTAACGTAACATAAGTGTTAAAAAAAAGTGTGGCTGATGTAGTGTGCCAGTCCCTCTGTCTACATTTAGATCATCACGCCAATGTCGAATGCACGCTCTGTTTACGGATATCAGATAATAGTTAACCAGCCGAAAGTTTTTAGTTCAGAGTATCGATCTAGTTTTTTGTTTTGTTTTTATTATTGTTCTTTATTGTTTTTAATACATGTAGATGGTTGAGCAAATCTCATAATAGGAGTTAGTCATAATTATTGAGCAGGTGCAACTATGTTACAAATCAGGTTAGCATGCAGCATTGGGTGACTAAAAGCCAAAGGGTACATAAAAAGATAGTGCAGGGTGCACAGTAAGTCAATACTTTTCTGAATATGCAGGCCGAGTTGCATCCCTCTATTTAGCAAAATTAAAATGACGGGCAAATGTTTTATGTTGGAAGATTTTGTTTGTTAATAATGATGTAAGCACTTCAGTCCGGATTTAGTGAGTACGGTAGGTTATACATTTTTGGTTTGTATGTCCATTTGTTGCACTATTTTGGCTGAGAAACGATCGAAACAGGGTGGCACAAGGTTTGAATACCAGCAATATAGAGTAACAATATTCGGACGTAGAAAGAACCACAATTTTATGTCCCTTCAGACTACATAAAAAACACCACAGAAAAAAGCACTAAATGATTTACAAGAAGAAAAAACAATGGATATAAATGTACATGTATTATACAGATAGAATAGTGGATATAATGTATGCATGTAATATAAACAAGACAGTTATTCAGTTAATTATGTGATTTAAGAAATATATCATAGATGACTCTCATTTCTGAATGCATGACTCCAAAAATAAAACCCTGTGAGTCATGATGACTCCCATTTTCCAGATGCTAGGTGTAACTTTGGTATTAACTGCTCTATAAAAAGTTAGGTGCACCTTCAACTTTGACCCAGAATGATGTTATTTGGTTTAGTACTACCTAGAATAAATGCTATACGTGCGCTTCTCCTAACATGCACAGGCTTTTTCTAATGATGGAGCACAGACCTTATTAACAAACATATTTTTCCTGCTGACTAAAATGTCGTTATCATTTATTGTTGCAGAACTAACATAGAAATATTGCTAAATGAATTAAAACATGTAGATGCTATACCAGTATATGTATGCTTTAGTAATAACATATTTATGAATGATATTTGGTAATAATATTGTAACTTTTGTTATTGAGAATGCCTTAAAAATAACATTTTGTTTATTCAGTAAAACCATTCATTTGTATTTTAGCACAGGAAATAAAGCAGCATGTTATAAAATTATGATTAACTTCAAATGTGTGACACCATGTTGCAGTCTTATATTTTGATGTTCTCGTAGTTCTCACAGTGTTATTAATTTGTTATAACTATCCAGTTATAAATTGATATTTTCTTAGTGAATATATACAGGTATTTTGAAAAATAAGATTCTTTCAGGTAGATTAAATGTGAGGTCCCACACTTTTTATTCATTTACTGTCTGAGTGTGTTGATACGCTGCTTATGTCAGTTTTATTGGTAGAATTATTGTAATTGTAAAGTTTTGTTTTAGATGACATGTATCCAGAAATCCCTGAGCCTGACTACCTGAATGATGATGATAAATCAAGTGACTTGTTTCCTCCTCCTCCTCCTCCGCTGGCCCTTCAAGGCATTGGCAACACTGGGGAGCAAGCTGTCAAAAGTCCAACCAGTCCTGGCCCTGGAGACGAACTGCTCATTCAACCCAGAAAACTATCAAATCCGTGCATGGAGTCAAGGGAGCGGCAGGCTTTACACAAAGAACTTCTTTATAATTACAAACTGTACGTGAGCCTGTGTGTGTGTGTGTGTGTGTGTGTGTGTGTGTGTGTGTGTCTGTCTGTCTGTCTGTCTGTCTGTCTGTCTGTCTGTCTGTCTGTCTGTCTGTCTGTGTGTGTGTGTCTGTGGTGTATGTGTATGTGTTTAAAGTTTGTTTTGTTTAACAACACCACAAGAGCACATTGATTTATTAATCATCAGCTATTGGATTTCAAACATCAAACATTTTGTAATTTTGACAAGTATAGTCTAGAGTGCAAACCCCCTACATTTTTCCATTAGTAGCAAAGTATATTTTATATGCATCATCCCACAGACAGGATAGCACATACCACTGCCTTTGATATACCAATCGTGATGCACTGGCTCGAATGAGAAACACTCCATTGGAATCAATGAGAGGGATTGATCTTAGACTGACTGCACGTCAGGTAAGCATTTTACCTGTGGGCTATGTCCCACACTGCAAAACCAGCTAGTCTGTCAATAATTATATTTCTTTGTATAATTCAGTCAAATTACTCAAAGAAAAATCAATTACATCCAAATGAAGATTAAACTGTTTTGAGGGAACCCAAAAAAGGAAGTAAGAAAAATGGGTCAAGTTATTATTAGCACCTTTGTGAGGTTAGTTTTAATTTTTTTACTCGAATGAAAATTAAAAAGTGTAAATGTTAAATCAGATTTTATACCCAAACCAAAAAAAAAAGAAAAGAAAAATGTGTCAAGTTATTATTAGTACTTTTGAGAGGTTAGTTTTCTTTTTTTTAGCTCAAATGAAATTTGTTTTTTTTTAATAGAATTTCAGACAATACTTCCTTATCCCCTAAACCTCACAACCGTATAGGCTACTCCCCCAACACACACACACGCACACACGCACACACACACACTCGCAAACCCAACCAAATATGTTTATGTTATACTGGGCTTCATGGTTGAAAATGGTTTAGTTATAAAAAGGAAGGGACATACTTGTATAGAGAAGTCTTTTTACATTTTATTCAATTTGCTATTTTATTTAGCTTAATCATGGTTCATTTGGTTGTGACTGCACTTTTATTTTGGCCATTCATTTGACTGTACAGTTTAACGACAATATACACATCGAACACTGATTAACTGAGTCAAAAAGTTCCATTGCAAAGGGGTGGGGGGAGTGATTTTTAAACTCTTACTGTAGTATAATTTATATCTGTTAATTTTTTATGGATTTTGGCAAAACTTCACTTTCAATACCATGTTACATATTTTGCAGGAAAAGACTGATTTTACGTCAGTTGTCTGTTTACTATGATTATGATTCGGTTGGAGCAGACAGTTATTTTAACTAATTTTAATGCTAACTATACAAATGTTACAAACAGACAAAATTACGTTGTCTAATTTAATGGCGTTCAAGCAAAGTTGGGCCCCATACTTGAAATAAACAACAGTTTGATTATACATTTAGGCATTTCACTGTGAACAATAATTGGCATGGTTATGGGAATCAGCCGAGTTGTGGTTGATGTCCTCCAGTCCCTCCACTGCCTGCTTGTCTGGTGAAGCCGGTCGTCGAGCAGTTTGCAGATTTTGGTGTAGGGATGCTTTTTCTTAGGTTGGCGCATAGCATGACCTTTAGAAGAGGAATTTCCCCTCCCACTCAGACTTCAGTTCGGGGCAGATGTCGATAATCGATGAGGTTCCCTCTTTGTCAGATTATCAGGCAGTCTTCGGCTTTGTTCGTGAACAAGTCTGACAGGTGTGTGCGGATGCTATTCCGGTTGAGGAGATTATTCCCTCATACAAAGGTGTTTCCTTTGGAAACAGACCTTTGGTGACATAGTTGTAGTATATTTAGATACTGTAAATCATGAAATTAATGCGTCATGATATTATTGCGTCCGTACATGAGTGAACAAAAATGCGTATTTTTATTAATGCGTCGGGCAAAAGTCCACATCACATAAAAACCACAGTTGTGTTCTTATTATATTGTTTGGGCTTCATCTTTCATGTTAAAAGAAGTCAGTAGTTGTTTTGACAGCTACTACATAATCTGAAGCTAATCGCATGGTGGGTCGACCAGGAAGCCCTAATTACTTAAAGTAGTGTAATTAGTATAACTACACCTTATTGTTACGGGTATGCCTCGCACTTTTGTGTGGTGATTGCTTCTAATTAATCCACCAGTAGGAATAAAAGGTAAACGGGTCGCTATTGCAGGGCACAATATTTCACGCGAACGCAGACGTATTATTCTAACAAATGTTTTAGACTGATTTTATACACTTGATGCGCAGCACAGGAATAGACGTTAACAAATGCGATATATTGCAACAGTGACAACTTGCGACCAGTCTAACTTATCGCCCCGGAGGTGGTCACTGGCGAAGTCAGAGGCTAGATCCGGGGCGGGCGTGCCTGAACCCTTGTGAATAGGGGCACGTTAATAGAGTTGCCCGTTGCCACTTATAATGCCATGTATAGAGTCAAGCCAAATGGTTTGAAGAAATATGCACGGATTGTTGGTTGCGGTTATATAATTTTCTACTGTTGATGATAATTTTACAAATGTTCAAAACAGTTTAAATGTATACAGTAATCCAGAAGTGTAAGAAAATTTGAAAAATACTCACATCGCAAAATGTACTTTTTAAAAACAAAACATTTGGAACATCACTGTATTATATAACCGCTATGATATTGCAGGAAAGTGAAAATGGAATGGCAACATCGAAACGAAAGAAAGATTCTTGAAGTATTCACAAAACGACATTTAACAAAAATTGTTTTTGTATTTTGTTTCATCTTTATATTATAAAAGTTTTATTTTATTTAGAATTATTATAGTAAAATCCTGCACATTTTTTGTATTGGGAATGAGACTAAACAAAATGCGTCAAGTTATTATTGCGTCGATGTGTTCGCCGCATTTTTCGCATTAATTACTTGCTCGCATTAATTTCATGATTTACAGTATTGCTTTTTTTATTATAACAAAAGTTTCGTGAAATTATGTTGAAAATTAGTCTGCAATTGGAAATGTAATACATTACTTTCTATATCTGTGTTTGTTTTGTATATTTATGTTTTACAACAAACACACATCAGTGAGGTTGCTGGAGAAAATACTGATTATTAAATTAGTGTTATTAAGTGCAAAACATGACTTAAAAGACTTTCCATGTCACTCAGAACCTATTTTGCTGAAAAATGGTGATGTTTATAAAATAAAATGCAAATCATATTTCATCTATGTTAAAATCAAATGTACATTGTAAACTTTATCACATAAGTGTTGAAACAGCTTTGGATAATAAGTGCATTTTGTTGCAAGTTATAATTCTAAAAAAACAGAGTTCTAGTAGACATATAAACATACTTGTTTTTAAGGTATTGAAACAAAATATATTTATGAACCACCCCATGAAAATGTTAATGCAGATGTCTCAAAATGATATATGTGAGGTAAATACACAATAGAATTATTTTGGAAGTTTAATAGATAATTTGGCAAATTTTCTGCAGACTCTGAGCTAGTCCTGTAACATCACTGAATGCATCTGTCTAGGGATGGAGAAAGTTGTATCTTGGAGGTTTAGTCAATACAATGCTTAGCTCATATGAATGAGTATTTAAATGTGAACACCAGAATTCATCTTTATACATGACATTTTTATGACAAGAGAGTAGTTTTTGTTTTGGTTTCAGTTTTTGTTTTTATCAACATCTTTATTGAAATTTGGACTGGAAATTAAAGAAAAACTTAGCAAATTAAGGTTGTACTATTTTAGTCCCTTTTTTTTTCTTCTTTAAAAACCTTTTGACCCAACTGTGTCACAACATAACATATGAACAGTTAGGAACAACATTTGAAACAACCATGTTCCAGGCCTGTGGATCTATAAAAAAGATGTACTAGTCAGCCAGGCTAGTAAATATAAAAGTCCAGTAGCCCACAGATATTATCACTAGCTCAAGATTTTCCCCCTCAAATCTTATGAAAATTTTTCCACATATAAAATAAACTATTTGTAAACCTGATTTTATTTGAAACTTTTAAAAAAAACAGGAGAGAAAATAACAAAAACAATTGTTAGAAAGAAACCCACTCAGAATATCTTGGCTGAAGTACGAATCAAATCATTGATGGCAGAAGTATTCCAGCTGGATTGATGTTGGAAGTCCTCGGCTGATTTGACCACTTATGATAAGAACGGGTGACATCATGATAATTATGTTCGTTAGCAACTTGTTATTAACTTTAAGAAACAAGTTATGGGGAAAGTAATAATTCTCATTTTGATATACAGAAAACATTCTCCGATGCAGTGCTAACATTGAATTGAATACTTACAATTTATTCAGAAATGTAC
This sequence comes from Gigantopelta aegis, assembly GCF_016097555.1. Lineage (NCBI taxonomy): Eukaryota > Metazoa > Mollusca > Gastropoda > Neomphalida > Peltospiridae > Gigantopelta > Gigantopelta aegis. Next base: position 52,409,546 of record NC_054701.1, read on the forward strand.
AAAAAAAAGCTGAGACTGTAACACCCACTTGGAATATCTCGACCAAAGTATGAGTACAAATCAAGGGTCATATATCACTTGTAAAAATCTGCTGTCATCGTAATGTTCCTATTGTATACTATATATTTGTGTATGATTCATATATTTTAAAAAAAGACTTTTGCAGAAGACATAAACATAAGAAAGCAGGTTGTGTCACCGTTTGTCCATCTGTGCCACTTTTGGTTTTCCATACTTTTTATAGTCTCAATCTATCAAGTTACTGAGCTGAAATTGTGTGTGTAGCTTTATCATGCAGTGTATTGACATTTTAAAATAACTTTGCTGGACAAAATAATTTAATTGTTTATATATTTTTGATAGTATTTCAGTGTACATCATTAGTGCACCATGGGGTTTTGTGAGGGCTTTGAAGTATTAAATCTGCTATTTTATGCCAAACAGGTTGGACAGTAGGTGTGGGGAGGGGTGGAGGAGAGGTGTATTGAAATTTTTAATTAACTTTGATGGAAAAAATAATTTAATTGCTCCTATATTTCTCATAATGTTTCATAATAATTAGTGCAGCTAGAAGCACTGAACTAGAAGGTAAGTAACTCGGTGTTTGACCTGATCTTTACACTTGTACTCTATACGACTTGTGGCAGGATCTAGAAGGTAAGTAACTCGGTGTTTGACCTGATCTTTACACTTGTACTCTATACGACTTGTGGCAGGAACTAGAAGGTAAGTAACTCGGTGTTTGACCTGATCTTTACACTTGTACTCTGTACGACTTGTGGCAGGATCTAGAAGGTAAGTAACTCGGTGTTTGACCTGATCTTTACACTTGTACTCTATACGACTTGTGGCAGGAACTAGAAGGTAAGTAACTCGGTGTTTGACCTGATCTTTACACTTGTACTCTGTACGACTTGTGGCAGGAACTAGAAGGTAAGTAACTCGGTGTTTGACCTGATCTTTACACTTGTACTCTGTACGACTTGTGGCAGGATCTAGAAGGTAAGTAACTCGGTGTTTGACCTGATCTTTACACTTGTACTCTATACGACTTGTGGCAGGATCTAGAAGGTAAGTAACTCGGTGTTTGACCTGATCTTTACACTTGTACTCTATACGACTTGTGGCAGGATCTAGAAGGTAAGTAACTCGGTGTTTGACCTGATCTTTACACTTGTACTCTATACGACTTGTGGCAGGAACTAGAAGGTAAGTAACTCGGTGTTTGACCTGATCTTTACACTTGTACTCTATACGACTTGTGGCAGGAACTAGAAGGTAAGTAACTCGGTGTTTGACCTGATCTTTACACTTGTACTCTATACGACTTGTGGCAGGAACTAGAAGGTAAGTAACTCGGTGTTTGACCTGATCTTTACACTTGTACTCTATACGACTTGTGGCAGGAACTAGAAGGTAAGTAACTCGGTGTTTGACCTGATCTTTACACTTGTACTCTATACGACTTGTGGCAGGATCTAGAAGGTAAGTAACTCGGTGTTTGACCTGATCTTTACACTTGTACTCTATACGACTTGTGGCAGGAACTAGAAGGTAAGTAACTCGGTGTTTGACCTGATCTTTACACTTGTACTCTATACGACTTGTGGCAGGAACTAGAAGGTAAGTAACTCGGTGTTTGACCTGATCTTTACACTTGTACTCTGTACGACTTGTGGCAGGATCTAGAAGGTAAGTAACTCGGTGTTTGACCTGATCTTTACACTTGTACTCTGTACGACTTGTGGCAGGATCTAGAAGGTAAGTAACTCGGTGTTTGACCTGATCTTTACACTTGTACTCTATACGACTTGTGGCAGGATCTAGAAGGTAAGTAACTCGGTGTTTGACCTGATCTTTACACTTGTACTCTATACGACTTGTGGCAGGATCTAGAAGGTAAGTAACTCGGTGTTTGACCTGATCTTTACACTTGTACTCTATACGACTTGTGGCAGGATCTAGAAGGTAAGTAACTCGGTGTTTGACCTGATCTTTACACTTGTGCTCTATACGACTTGTGGCAGGATCTAGAAGGTAAGTAACTCGGTGTTTGACCTGATCTTTACACTTGTACTCTATACGACTTGTGGCAGGAACTAGAAGGTAAGTAACTCGGTGTTTGACCTGATCTTTACACTTGTACTCTATACGACTTGTGGCAGGAACTAGAAGGTAAGTAACTCGGTGTTTGACCTGATCTTTACACTTGTACTCTATACGACTTGTGGCAGGAACTAGAAGGTAAGTAACTCGGTGTTTGACCTGATCTTTACACTTGTACTCTATACGACTTGTGGCAGGAACTAGAAGGTAAGTAACTCGGTGTTTGACCTGATCTTTACACTTGTACTCTATACGACTTGTGGCAGGAACTAGAAGGTAAGTAACTCGGTGTTTGACCTGATCTTTACACTTGTACTCTATACGACTTGTGGCAGGAACTAGAAGGTAAGTAACTCGGTGTTTGACCTGATCTTTACACTTGTACTCTATACGACTTGTGGCAGGAACTAGAAGGTAAGTAACTCGGTGTTTGACCTGATCTTTACACTTGTACTCTATACGACTTGTGGCAGGAACTAGAAGGTAAGTAACTCGGTGTTTGACCTGATCTTTACACTTGTACTCTATACGACTTGTGGCAGGAACTAGAAGGTAAGTAACTCGGTGTTTGACCTGATCTTTACACTTGTACTCTATACGACTTGTGGCAGGAACTAGAAGGTAAGTAACTCGGTGTTTGACCTGATCTTTACACTTGTACTCTATACGACTTGTGGCAGGAACTAGAAGGTAAGTAACTCGGTGTTTGACCTGATCTTTACACTTGTACTCTATACGACTTGTGGCAGGAACTAGAAGGTAAGTAACTCGGTGTTTGACCTGATCTTTACACTTGTACTCTATACGACTTGTGGCAGGAACTAGAAGGTAAGTAACTCGGTGTTTGACCTGATCTTTACACTTGTACTCTATACGACTTGTGGCAGGATCTAGAAGGTAAGTAACTCGGTGTTTGACCTGATCTTTACACTTGTACTCTATACGACTTGTGGCAGGAACTAGAAGGTAAGTAACTCGGTGTTTGACCTGATCTTTACACTTGTACTCTATACGACTTGTGGCAGGAACTAGAAGGTAAGTAACTCGGTGTTTGACCTGATCTTTACACTTGTACTCTATACGACTTGTGGCAGGAACTAGAAGGTAAGTAACTCGGTGTTTGACCTGATCTTTACACTTGTACTCTATACGACTTGTGGCAGGATCTAGAAGGTAAGTAACTCGGTGTTTGACCTGATCTTTACACTTGTACTCTATACGACTTGTGGCAGGATCTAGAAGGTAAGTAACTCGGTGTTTGACCTGATCTTTACACTTGTACTCTATACGACTTGTGGCAGGAACTAGAAGGTAAGTAACTCGGTGTTTGACCTGATCTTTACACTTGTACTCTATACGACTTGTGGCAGGATCTAGCTCAGTCGGTAGAGCAGTCACGTGAGGTGCTTGTGTCATAGGATCAAATTACCTTATTGGACCTATTCTCTGATTGAGCTTTTCCCCATCACAACCAGTTTATCACAACTGGTATATCAAAGAATGTGATATGTGCTGTCCTGTTTATGGGAAAGTTTATAGAAAAGATTAGCTAGAAAAGATCCCTTGCTACTAATTGAAAAATGTATGATTGCTCTTGAAGACTACATGCATATGTCTAAATACCAGATATACTGAGTCATATCTAAACTTCACAATCTAAAATTTGAATAAAGTCAATTAAGAATTGACCGTAATTATTTTTTGGTTCATGCAAGTATGAACCGAAAAACCGATTTGCACACAGTATGATCCCGCGTAAAGGGTCATACAAAAGTGTGCACATCGTTTTTTTGGTTCATACTTGCATGAACCAAAACATAATTGCGATCATATCTTATAATTAAATTTATATGCATACTTTAACAATACATAACTGAATTTATTTTGTTTAGCTTTAAATGTGCCTGTAGTATTGTTCGTGTAAACCTCATTGATACTTATGTCGTGTAAGAATGCGAACGTTCATTCACTATTATTTGAATCAGGTGATTTTTTTTGTAAGTGATGTCATTTCCTCTAGCTGCTGTGCATTTTTATGGATCATTTAGTTAGGCCTATATTGGAAGGAATTGTCCTATTCATGTTTAGTTTATATTTTATGAAAGTGAAAGAAGGGAATGTGTCTAACATTTATGCTGTAGGTGGAACCGTTTAATTTTCGCCAACAGCTGTTGAACATCGCTTACAAGTAAGTTACAGGCGTGAAGTTTCCTACATGATTTGTTTGGCCAACGAGTCTCATGTCATGATTAGCGAAGAGGGTTTTTTTTTTGTTTTTGTTTTTTAATCAATGCGTATAGATCCATATGTCTACTCTGCTATAGCATTTTCCATTAATTTATCGTATACATTTTTTGTAGCTTTCACGTGTGTTTTCTTCAAAATATCTAAATATGATTGCCAGGGTAATCTAGCTTGTTGCACTAAAGTAGTGCGAGTCGGGTGGGGGTGTAGTAGGTGTGCCTTAATTTTTTTGGGTTCATCGAGATATGAACGAAAAAAAGCAGCACCTCTGGACCAGAAGCCGTAAAGTGTATAGACGCAAAGAAAATTTAATTATTGAGTGTTGAATAAATATTGTAATGACAACGTCTACACTCCATTTGAAGCCCATCACAGCCCACGTGACCCGATTCATAGCACGTGCACAGCACCATTGAGGCAAAAATGGTTTTGCACGTGCCACTAGTCACGTGACTACAATAGCACACATTTCTTAATCGTTACTTGCTCACAGTAGTCTGACACAACGAAAAAACACATTAATACGATATTTGTTTCGATGCCACGCCATACAAATATGCATGTTGCATGCTAGAACATCAGTAGCTGACATTGCAAGGGCATTGGGTTGCAGTTTATGGGCAATTTTTGATCTGCGAACATGAGTAAAACAAACGGGCACCACCGCTGATCGCCCCCAACTGGGTAGATTACGTGTGATATCATAGGCAGATGACCGTCATATTGTGTTGTGTCATCCGCAACCGTTTCATGACAGCTACAGCAACCAGTAATGAACTTGACAGACATCGGGTGTTCGCACAAATGATCCGATATCAGCTGCGAACCGCTCACCTCCATGCATGGCGCCCATATGTTGGACCCATTTTGACTCAATTTCATTGATGTCAACATCCAACTGTGGGCACAACGCCACTTGCGATGGACTCAGAGGGAATGGAATAGAGTCGTGTTTAGCGATGAAGCAAGATTACACTGCGATTTGCCGATGACAGGCAGAGGGTTTGGAGACGACGTGGTGAACATCATGCTCAGTGTTGTGTCAGTGAAGTTGACAGATTCAGAGACGGAAGTGTAATGGTTTGGGGTGCTTTCTGTGGAAATGGACATTCTCGACTTCTTGTCATCCTTGGCAACCTCAACGCTGCTGCATACCGCGACCAGCTGCATGCTGGCCCAGGAACGTGTGCCCTTCATGGCAGGTCATGGTCCAGGCCTGATCTTTCAGCATGACAACGCCAGACCCCACATGCCATCTTGACAAGGGATTACCCGCGGAATGCGGGCATCAGTGTCTATTGGCCTTCTAGGTCGCCCGACCTGAATCCCATCGAACACCTCTGGGATGTGCTGGGAAGACGCCTGCGCACTCTTAGGAACCCTGCACAGACTTTGCAGGAACTTGGTGCCTCATTAGTGGAACAATGGTGCTGTATCCCTAATGCAGTCTTTACATGCATCAGGCAGTCAATGAGGAGGTGTTGCCTTGCAGTTGTGGGTACACATGGAGGGCATATGTGCTACTGAACCTGTGATTTCATCAGACGACCCCGCTTGTGAATTACCACTTTGACTGTTTGTGATTTTCACGAATGCTGTGGGCGCATCGAATAGATTTTTGACTCAACATTTATTCCTTTTCTTTCTTTGGACGTCATACAATAATAAAAAAAAACCTTGTCTAACGCATATTTGCTAATTAGCCAAGATGAAACCTCTCAAGTTTTTATTTTGACTAAGTATATTTGACATCCAGTAGCTGATGATTAATAAAGCAATGTGTTCTAAAACAAACTTTAACTTTTAACTATACAACTTGATCCAATGATACAGGCTTTATTTAACTCGATTGATTCGAACATCACTATAGGTTTTATGCACATCCATGTTTGGATAATAAGTAACATTAACATGATTTAAAAAATTCTATTTTTCTTGTTTGGGAAAATCAAATATATATTCATAAATACAACATACATGTAATAATCAATGTATATAAAACCATATGCAGTACACAGTTTTAGAGCAGTCTTATTATCTGTCCTGCCTCGAAAATGCGTTAAAATTTTGTTTATACTGTATGCCTGTATATGTAGGCTACCAGTAATTGGTGTTCGCACACAACCACAAATCAATTAACTAATTAAACAAACACCCAGTTGAAAGTAGACCATCAAGATAAACTTCAACAGAATGTCAAATGCAATGTTTATTTTGATAGCTAAGTTTTGAAATTAATTTTAGATTAACAATTTTTATGATATTATATAGGTAGCCTTTGCAAATACCCAGACCAAGATACATGTACATAAAATTTTAACTGGTGTAAATGGTAATTAATTGCATCCTCAGAATATGGCACAAAGCAAACTAACAATACTGTTGTCTTGTTTTAATAAAAGTATATCTGCCAAAACTTGTTAATGAAATCTATATAGACCTTGATGTTTAATAACGGCCGTTTTTAAAATGTCCTAAATTTATTTTATTTTTTGTTTGTTTATGTATTTCTAATATTATTTTCTATTTGTAGATTTCTTTTAATTATTTCATTTAGTTATTTTAAATTTTAAGTTATATTTGTGGATAGTTTTAAATGAGGATTTTTTTTTTAGGAGATCGAACATTTTGTAATTTTTAATTATGAATTAATTGTGTCTAATTTAGTTCCTTGGTACAATAATATTACCTACAGTCATGAATGTACTTTTTCACCCAAAAAAAGAAGCATACATAAAAAGAAATTTAATGTGTGCTTCCATACCTATATGTATAATTTTTATGAATGTAAAATGTTTTATCATATGCCTTTGATCATTACCTTAAAATATGACTTTCACGTAAAAATACCCTACAATTAAATTAGCACCATGCCCTGTCAGAATCCTAGATAGAACACTTGTAAAGATATAAAAGAAATTTTGTATTTGCTTTTCAGAGGAAAAAATGTTTTACAAAAACCAGAACTGGATAAAGTTCTTGAAAAAAGAAAAGAAAGTCAGCGCATTCGTGAATGGGACGAGCAGAAGACAACTAATAAACGGACCAGCTTGGAAATGAAGTTGGAAGAAAGAGCAGCTAAAGTGCAACAGGTAAATATTGCAGTTGTTTGTGTTTTCATTCATTATTTAATTATTATTATTAATTAATTAATTAATTATGTAAAATTCTGCAAATTTAATTGATTGACAATATTTGTTTAGTCTATCATAATACATAATATATTATTGATGATTCTAATGAAATTTACTGTAAGAGTTACATGTATTTGTCACCTTTAGTGTCTTAATAATATGTTCACTGTTTTAGGATGAAGTAAAGTCCATGCAGCCAATAGACGAAAACCTGGAAGCACAGAACACTCCTGAATTCCTCAAAATGCACAGGAGAATAACTGTGAAATCAAAGAATGAGAATTTGTAAACTTGTGTATTTGCATGGTGTCCAGTAACATGACTTTCTCAGGCCATCATAAAGTTGATACACACTGAACCTCTTTACTTAAACCCAGCTTAGGGTAAACTTGACTGTATTTATTTAGCATCCCACAATACAGTTTATGCAGCAAGTTTTGCGTGAATGTAATTTAAGTTTATGTGGTGGTTGTATTTAAAATTCTCTCTCTCTCTCTCTGCCAATATTCTGTCCATCATTCCATTAGTCTGTGTTTAGCTAGCAAAACTTACAGTAACTAGTGTGGTGACTATTTACCAATAGGTATAATGCCAAAATGGTACCTTGAGAATTAATTGAATCCAGTTTTGTCAGATTATATAATTATATAATTGGTATTCTTTGATTTATTTTATGAATGTGTGAAAATATAATTTCTTTAATCAGTGAGTACTTTCACATATTTCATATTAATGTATATAATAATCTGATGTCTTCCATTATATCCAATATTTTTTATTTGACCAGAATGTTTTATAAATTATGCAGACAGCCATGAGAGATACACTTGTGGGTAAAAATGATTTGATATTGTCCAAAATATTTTTTACCTAGGTCTCTGGTCTGAAGGCAGAATATACGCACATGTACAGTATACATGTACAGACATAAAATGCATTTAACAAACAAAAATATATTTATTTATTTTTGTTTTATAAGGCTAAAGTTTATTCAAATATAAATATACTGTCGTCTTTGAGTGTCGGCACACTATATTAAAAATCCATAGTTCTATAAACTGACAGTAATAATCTGTAGTCCCATTCATTTGTACGTATTGATTCAGAAATTAATTCAGTTAACACTGTGAGTCATAAGAAAATATGTTGACATAATTTTTTGCGGTTAAATACAAAATTACAGGACCATATATACTTAGCAATGAACAAAATAAACTTAATGCATGCATGTATGAGAAAAAACTCCACATTTTCAAATTATTTACAGATTGATTCTTGTATGATTCATGTAATTGTTTACATTTGTTTATTATCTTAATCATTTTTCAAATGCATTGTAGATGTTGGTCTTGAAATTGTAATAATGTTTTGAATTAGTAAAGGAGTCTAATAAACATATGATTGTACCATCTGTGAAAAAATTACAGATGTGGCCCAACAGCGTTCACAGAAAACATTTAAAATGACTTAGAATTTCAATGTTATGTACATTGTTTGGACACCTGTTTGTTTTAATAGTTAGCAACATGCAAGCTTTGATTATTTTATCAAAAGCATTGTGTATTTCTTTTGATCATCTGTGTATTTTATTTTAATGATGAAATGATAGTTTGACTATATTTTTTAAAATTTAACTTTTAAAAATAGGAACATAGTTTCTGTTTTAGTCAGTTATATAACAATTCAAGATTCCAGTTGTCACATATGTCTTTAAGCCGAAATATGTAAGCATCATAGTCTAATAATCACTGGCTATCAAAAATAATTTGCTATTTTTCATCAAGGGTACCCTTTTTTACATACACTTGTACCTTGTGATGTTTAATAATTTAATTCCACTAAGGAATTAAGTTACCTTTTGCAGTTACTGAAGGGGGAAAAACAGTTTATTAATGTAATAACTATTTTTGCAAATTGAATAAATTTATATATTTTGAGAGAAAGAAAAATAGTTTTGTTAATTGAACTTTTCATATTTTCAACATCTTTTCCAAAACTACTTTACCAATTGTAACCAAATTTATAGAGAAGGTTCCTTGGCATATGAAGAAACAAATGTGTGGATTTGTTCATTCTGATGTCCAAGGGGCCTGAGGGCAGGGTGTAAAAGAAAGAAAAAAGAAAAAAAAATTACTTTCTCTTCCAGAAATGCTATAACCAGATAGTCTTCATATATGTAAAGGTTAACAAATGGTTTATATAAATTTGTTAACACCCCATTTAGTAGTTGTTTACAAAAATATATTTAAACCAATTTTGTTGACTTCTCCAAAATGACTTGACCAATTCCAGTCAAATTTAGTTTGAAACTGCCTTGGCACATGGAGACACCAATTTGTGAATTTGGTCATTCAGACCTCTCTCTCTCTCTCTCCACCCCCCCCACCCCCACCCCCCATGGGCCTGAAGGAAATTAAGTCAGTTTTCTACTTCCAGAAATGTTATAACTGAATAGTCTTCATATATGTAAAGGTCAATAGATGGCTCATCTCTGTCATTATTGTTGGGCCCCCGCCCCATTTGTCCTCTGGGAGGGGGTGAAGTTTACTATATACCTGTAGTTACATAGAGAAATGCATTTAAACTGTTATTTCTTTGACTTATTCTTCAAAACTTCTTTACCAATTCCAACCAAATTTGTGGGGAAGCTACCTTAGCACATGGAAAAACATATTTGTGAATTTGATTATCTGATCCATAGTGATTTGATTGGTGAGACCCAAAAGAGAAAAATTAAACCAATTTAAAAAAAAGTCTTCGAACCAAATTTTGTTGCAAGCTACTTAAAATAGCAAAGAAGATGAAAAGAAATATAACTTATTTACCGGGTAATGATAATTACTCTTAAAATGAAATGAAGAAAATATGTAAGAAAAACAAAACAAATACAACAGCAACAAGTAGTCAAATAAATTTCAATAAACACCAAAACAGCTCTTGTCATATATTTGGTCTGAAGACAAAATGTACGGTGAATTAACAAAAATAAACAATGATCTGTTGTGGATGAATTGTCCTAAGTAATCAATTGTTTACATTCAGCTTCTGATTCGCTTTTATTTGTAGATTGATGAATCATGGGTCATTTCAAGAATACTGAATGCTTTTACAAAACATTAAACCAAACCCATTGGCCTCAGAGTGGGGTGAAAGCTACGGGATTTATGAGGTTTTGCCAAGTTGTCACTGATGGAAGTGTGATCTAATTTCAGTGTGATTGTTCACATTACTTGTTGCCTTTCAATGTGTCGACCAAAGTGAGTTGTTCAGTGTTATATAAAACTCTCTTGTCACTTATTTTAAACACCACGATGTGCACTATCCATGTTAGGTTGTTCCATGATATTCTTCCTGATATATACTGAACTGTCACAGTGAATACTTATGAACCTTTCCCATGGAATGCCTTTACATGGAATTGGAATTTCTTTATTATTATATTAAGTAGTAACAGCATATATATATATATATATATATATATACACATACACATACACATACACATACACATACACATACACATATATACATACATGCACACACATGTTACAGGAAATATGTATAATTCCTGAAAATTTAAGAAAATATGTGTAATTTCTGATTTACTCAGGAAATATGTGTTATTTTTGAAAATTCCAGGAATTACACATATTTCCTGAAATCATTCTGACTAGAAAACCAGTAGTATCATGTCTGGCATGAAATGAGAACAGCAATATGTTTCAAAAAAAAAAAAAGGTACATGTAGGATAGGTCAGTTTTATATATTCTATTTTTTGTATTATTATTTTTAAAAAGTTATTAAATGTTTTTAATTTTCTTGTTTTTAATACTAAATTCACGCTTAAGGGTCCAGATAAAATGTTTTGTAGGTACACTTTATACCTACATATTAATAAAAATATTAATAAAAATAAATCGAAATTAAAAAAAAAAAATAGTTAAAAAAAATAACATATCCCTCAAAAATAGGGTGATCCTTTTTGTTTTCTGGATAAGGTTTTGTTCCCAGAAACACTGTTTTTGGTGCTTTACTGTAACTTCATTTTAAATTTAAAATTGTAAATGCCAAATGCGCAGTGGAAATTAATTTTAATTTGTGTAAAAACACTTGTAACAATGTTAATTATTACTGTGACCAGTCCATTTGTCAGTAAATGTATGAATGAATATTCTGAATGTAACCTTGAGCAGGGAGGCATATGTCTTCTCTCGGTTGTTTGATTATTGCCTTTGAAAAACACACTTTGAATTGCTTGCTGTTGCTCTGAAGCTCACACCTTATGACATCAGGTGTTGTGGCCACCATGTTTATGGGAAGAGTCTAGTGATTAATTTAAAACAACAGTTGACGTGTACTCAGATCTGCTGCATTTCAGGCATATAAACATAGATGCCTCATTTTGTATGGATTTGTTTTTAAAAAAATTCATGTGTTCACTCTGGTTTGCATTTTAGTTTATATCACTGTTATTTTTACTAATATACATGTATGTGGGATGCAGAGCACAACTTTCTGATTCTCATTTTTGATGTGGTTTAGGAAGATTTAAAACAAATGAAGTTTTGACAGTATAACAAGGTTTTTCATCTACCATCAAAGGATTATTTTAGATCACATAAATATGTTAGAAATAAATATGTTAGAAATATATTTCTAACTAATAAAATCTACATTCATCTTCAGCATGATGAACTAATGCAGATAGAAGTAGCCTCCAACAAGCTGTTTAATACAGTCAGATCTCATTAGATCAACCATGTTTGCAGTCCCTTTGGCCATTTTGTTGTTATATTTAATTTGTCGTTGTAGCAAATTTGTCCTTTTCCATAATGATTGACATAAGCCAAAATACTGCTTAATAGTTATTTAATAGCACAATTAAAATAGAAGGCTGAACAGCATTTAAATAATTAATGCTTTGCAGTTATTATCAAAAACACATGAAAAAGGTACATGAATATGTAATAAAATATGTTTTAAAAAAGCATTATTACCCCAGCAGCCACTCTTAAGGGCCTGCTACATGATACGATAGAACAGGACCGAGTCACTCGTACGAGTCAATCGCACAAGTCAATCGGACCGATTGAATCAGACGTGTTGCCACACAGTACTTGTCAATCGTATGAAACGTGACGTCATTGAAAAATATCCTTGCTGTAACCATGGTAAACAATGTCGTGTATTGATAAGAAGGCGGCTGTCGTAACGTCTCTGTATTTATATAAATGATTAGACACACCCCACAAAGAGTTGTGCCCCTGCTACAACTCTATGAGCTGTTGGGTCTGTACCGATGACAAGCGAACAGAGTTTTCCGCCATTACACTCAGAACGTCGACGTTATCTGCGCCACAATCTGATTGGTCAACGTACCCAAATGTCTGATTCAATCGTATGAAAATAGAACAAGTTCTAAACTTCGACTCGTACAAGTGACTCGGGCCGATTTAATCGTATGACATGCCACACGTTACAATATGCTTGTTGGCGTTGCAATCCGAGTCACTCGTATCGTGTAGCAGGGCCTTTTATGGGGAATATAGAAATCATAATTTCTCAGTGAGAAATTATTATGCATTGGTATAATGTACACTATTATTGGCCAATTTGATGCTTACATACCAATGACTTTGTCGGTACTAAACATACTGTCATTACGATTTGGCAAACCTACATAATGACGTCACATAGTTTAAAGAGTTTGCATTTATACCTCTCTTTTTATTGTTAAATTTGTAATAAAATCTTATTTAAATACATTTCATTACAGATGTTCCGAACAATAAATAACTTTTTCTCTTTTTTTTAATTATCTGTGAACATGAATAACATGCAGTTATAGTAATACTGAGAACAGTATGTTGTAAAGTGGTTTGCATCGCTTCTATATATATTGTAGACTACATTGTTGTTGGATAAAGAAAATATACAGTTTTAGAGAAAAAATAGCTGAGGTAATAAATAGAATACTAAACTCGTTACCAGTTATTATTTGATAATAACTGGTAACAAGTTTATTATCCTCTATAGACCTACATCAAGGTGTATTCACTGCAGTGTTCGAGATTAACAGTATCCCAATATCCTGGGGATACCAGAATTTAATTTTTGGATACCAGACTTCAATAACCCAGTATCCCACCGGGATACCATACAATGTTTTTTTGTTTTTTTTAATCCTGCACTTTTATTTTTCGCTGAAACAATGAACGTCGTCATTTACTGGTGAAGTTAAGTAACAGTATTTTCGAGCTCGAACCCAGTCTAATGCTATGTCGTAACAATATCTCCCCCAACTCGTTACCCAGTCTAATGTTACACTGGAGCAATAGCGGCATAGCAATGGACTGGGAACCGCTAAGTCGCTATTGTTTTTGTTGGATGTTTCCTCCCTTCAAATTTTATTTGAGATATTGATTCCACATCTGCAGAAAATTTATACAGGTAGGTTTATCATTAGTAATGTCAGAAACACTAATATATTACTGCTAAATATTAATTTATGTCAGTATTACTCAAAATTAGATGCAACAAATCTTTTTGCTGATTCCGTTTGACTGCGAATTTTACGAATTCCGCAATTTCGATTGCAGCGTAGCAGTAGACTGGAAACGAGAACAGTGTTTTTCAAGTTTGTTATGATATTATTTATGACTTTCATTTAAGTGGGATAGTAAAATCTCTGGTGGGATACCAGATTTTGAAATGTTAGTATCCATTTGGGATACTGCCCAAAATTTTTAATCTCGAACTCTGCACTGTCAGTCATTCATTAAAGAAATCTATGACGGGTACCTTTTCTGTCCTGTACATTTACAAACTGTCGTAAAAACAGAAGACACAATTATTTCAGGTTACTATAAAGGCCTATTTTCACATGCGATATGTCTGCATATAAAGCCTGACATCAGTAACTGCGTGACATGACAGTCGACTCACATGTACTGCTATCTTTGATACATGTACTGTGCTGTCTTTGATACATGTACTACTATCTTTGATACATGTACTGTGCTATCTTTGATACATGTACTGTGCTGTCTTTGATACATGTACTGTGCTGTCTTTGATACATGTACTGTGCTGTCTTTGATACATGTACTGTGCTGTCTTTGATACATGTACTGTGCTATCTTTGATACATGTACTGTGCTATCTTTGATACATGTACTGTGCTGTCTTTGATACATGTACTACTATCTTTGATACATGTACTGTGCTATCTTTGATACATGTACTGTGCTATCTTTGATACATGTACTGTGCTATCTTTGATACATGTACTGTGCTGTCTTTGATACATGTACTACTATCTTTGATACATGTACTGTGCTATCTTTGATACATGTACTGTGCTATCTTTGATACATGTACTGTGCTATCTTTGATACATGTACTGTGCTGTCTTTGATAGATGTACTACTATCTTTGATACATGTACTGTGCTATCTTTGATACATGTACTGTGCTGTCTTTGATACATGTACTGTGCTATCTTTGATACATGTACTGTGCTGTCTTTGATACATGTACTGTGCTGTCTTTGATACATGTACTGTGCTGTCTTTGATACATGTACTACTATCTTTGATACATGTACTGTGCTATCTTTGATACATGTACTGTGCTATCTTTGATACATGTACTGTGCTATCTTTGATACATGTACTACTATCTTTGATACATGTACTGTGCTATCTTTGATACATGTACTGTGCTATCTTTGATACATGTACTGTGCTGTCTTTGATACATGTACTGTGCTGTCTTTGATACATGTACTACTATCTTTGATACATGTACTGTGCTATCTTTGATACATGTACTACTATCTTTGATACATGTACTGTGCTATCTTTGATACATGTACTGTGCTATCTTTGATACATGTACTGTGCTATCTTTGATACATGTACTACTATCTTTGATACATGTACTGTGCTATCTTTGATACATGTACTGTGCTATCTTTGATACATGTACTGTGCTATCTTTGATACATGTACTGTGCTATCTTTGATACATGTACTGTGCTATTTTTGATACATGTACTGTGCTATCTTTGATCATTGATTGGTCATTTAATTTATTACCTCAACTTTGATGATATATAATGTGGTCGTAAAGAGAGATTTTCAGAAATCAGATGTATGTTTGTTCCTATAATTTGCTCTGTTGGTGTGAGTAGGTGTGAATTTTGGTGTAATGAACAGAATAACACTGATATTTTTGGTTGCATCATGTAAATATCATAGTAATTATAGTTGTAATGAGGTCTGACTGAATATATATGTTACAACTTTAATGTCCAGCTTTAATCTCAACTATACATTTTAAAGCACTAAGATATTTATTGTCCTATTTAAAAATACTTTTATTATGATCTTTATTCAACACTGTTTCATAAAAATGCAGTTGCAGTTCTTTCTTGTGTTGTTAAAACACATTATGTAATGGTTGCTGTACACAGACAATAGTTTTATTTACTGTTTTTTGTTTATTTTCATGCTTGGTAAGAGATATCAACGTTTTGAATTATTTTTTAACAATCTGAAATCAAGTTTAGAATAGAAGTATGATTTAAATGATAATGTGATTGATCGTGTTGTGGAAATGTATGACGATATATTGATCCATAAACACTGTTAACAGAGGAAAGGTGGTGAGAAACCTTTTCTCTCCTTGACAAAGCATGTTTGTATATTAATTGTTTGATTATTCTCAGTAGCAGAGGTTACACATATTAATCAAGTAATTTTATACTATTTAATCATGACAGTGCTCTGGGGGTTTTGTATGTTATCAGATATGTTTCTGGTATGAAAGAGATGGATGTTACACACACATTTGTGTGGAAGTTGTCTCAGAGTTGCATAATGTCAAAAGTATTGATTCTTTTTTGTTGTCAACTGTGAAGATGATACCATGAACTAGATGCCATAAACAAATTATAACCAAACAATTTCATATTGTAGCAAAATAAATCTCTTTCTTTTTTTGACTGGAGAATCTATGGATAAGAGAATACCGGTAACCAATAAACATTATTGCTAACCACTTTGTTTAGTTCAATTCCAATTGTATTGTAAACTCTTATGCCATACATGAAAAACATGATCCATCATAAGATGAGTTTTGCATATCAAGCAAAATAACTAGTCTAATGTTGATAAATCAATGAAGAAAATGTATGATGAATTACCATGACAGCATTTACAACATATTTATTATTGTGAGGAATTTCATTTTTGTTAGGTTCTACATGATTATCTACAGGTGGTCATTGTAATCACAGAATACTCAACGAGCTACGAGGCACTACTGTTTATCTTGTATGAGTGAATTGATGTTGTCCTCCTCGAACCTTCGGCAAGGGAAGGATAATATCAGTTCACGAGTGCAAGATAAATGGTATTGCTGAGTAGCAAATTGGGTATTCTATTTATTACCCATTATCAATATTTATCATTGTATGGAAGATTTTCAAACGATACTGTTGTTGAAAACAAGTTTGCAAGTTGAGAACAAGAGACATCGTTGCCGCCATGGAAACTATTCTTACACACAATTAACCATCTATAGTGAAGCACTGTTTATGATGTCAAAACGTATCTAAGGGAAGAAATGGGGGGTTTTCTTTCCCTAAGGAAATATCATTTTTCTTTGCCCGCTTCACTCTGCCCATATGGGTAATAATAAGGATTGATTAATGCTTATTAATGCAACTTAGTAAAATATGTACATCATTAGTCAGTTATCTCACCTCTACAATTTTACAACTTGTTACAATGTCAATTAAAGTTAAAGTCTGTTTTGTTTAATGTACATCATTAGTCAGTTATCTCACCTCTACAATTTTACAACTTGTTAGCATGTCAATTAAAGTTAAAGTCTGATTTGTTTAATGTACATCATTAGTCAGTTATCTCACCTCTACAATTTTACAACTTGTTAGAAAGTTAAAGTCTGATTTGTTTAATGTACATCATTAGTCAGTTATCTCACCTCTACAATTTTACAACTTGTCAGAATGTCAATTAAAGTCTGATTTGTTTAATGTACATCATTAGTCAGTTATCTCACCTCTACAATTTTACAACTTGTCAGAATGTCAATTAAAGTCTGATTTGTTTAATGTACATCATTAGTCAGTTATCTCACCTCTACAATTTTACCTCTACAATTTTACAACTTGTCAGAATGTACAATTACAACTTGTTAGAATGTCAATTAAAGTCTGATTTGTTTAATGTACATCATTAGTCAGTTATCTCACCTCTACAATTTTACAACTTGTCAGAATGTCAATTAAAGTCTGATTTGTTTAATGTACATCATTAGTCAGTTATCTCACCTCTACAATTTTACAACTTGTCAGAATGTCAATTAAAGTTAAAGTCTGATTTGTTTAATGTACATCATTAGTCAGTTATCTCACCTCTACAATTTTACAACTTGTCAGAATGTCAATTAAAGTTAAAGTCTGTTTTGTTTAATGACACAACTGGAGCACATTGATTTATTAATCATCGGCTATTGGATGTCAAATTTGATAATTTTGTCGCATAGTTTTAGAAAAAACCCACAACATTTTTCCAAATACAACATGGGATCATTTATATGCACCTTCCCACAGACAGGACAGCGTGAGCTTTGATGTACCAGTCGTGGGGATCCCATATGTTTACATTCAGCTTTGGTTGTATGCTGCCTCATTACTTTTATTTAATATGTCATAACTTCATAAATACATGAGATAACATTTTTTAATTAGCCAGGGTAGAAGTTTGAACTTTGTATCTCTTCTAGAACAGAAGGAATGGATCACACAAAATGCAAATAAAATAAACCAGAGTACAGAAAGGAGACATAGTGTTTTTTCAGCCACATCTGAGACATTATATGGGAGAATGTGTGATTTAACATGGATGACCTTCCTCATAACCTTAATAACTGCATTTATTTTGGGCCCTTTTTTTATAACCTTGAAATTCATAGGTACGTGTTCATTATGAATGTCTGAGGATGAAAGATAAATAATTAAATGTAATACATCTGGTATGCTGTTCAACAGTTAATTGAGTATTAGGCACTAGATGCATATGTTTTGTACATTTAACCACAAAACCTGCATTTATAGTCATGTCTTTAACACTTAAAAAATGTGAATATTTTTTTATGAGAACCGTTTTCTTTGTTGGATCATGAATCAGGTGCTAAAAGTAATTTTTCTGCATTCTGTACATTTTGAATAATGATTTAAATCAATTTATGTTATTATGTAATAAAATAAATAAAATACATATCAGCATTTTTAATCTTGCTTTCTTGCACTAGTATTATTTTATTGTGCAAGCACTCTATTCAAATGGATAAACATTGATTTTAATAATATGCATTGATATCAGTTAATATAATAATATAATAATGATCGATACCAGTAAGTGAATTCTTATTTTTAGAACCTTTTCCAATTTGAAACTTAAATTTTCATATAGATGAATTTGGTTACTGGATGCAAATATTTGTTTAGCCATGAGCCAGTTTTATGACTTGAATCATAATATTATACCAGTCAAAACAATACACAAATGTAAATGAAAAGAAAATATTTTGATATATTCTAGATATTGAATTAAAGGAACTACAGTATAATGTACATATACACTGTATGTTTATAGCAATTATGATACTACTTACTCATCTTGTTATTAAATTATTGATATATAACAATTTAATTGCACTTGTGTATATTTTTTGCATCTTTTTAAAATCCATAGTCTTTTGTTTTTGTTTATTTAACATACACAAATTAATAAAGCATTAAAAAAAGTGTAAGAGTTTGACTAATGTCTTTATGATATACTGACAAAAAGTTAAAGCTTTATACCTGTATAAACATATGGGACGGGTGGGGGATGTTGGGCAACTAACCACCCACCACCACCACCCCACCCACCCCTAGTATACTATAGCAGAATGTCTAATACTACAGCAGAATGTCTAATACTACCATAACACAGCAGAACATCTAATACTAATATAATACAGCAGAACGTCTAATACTAATATAATACAGCAGAACGTCTAATACTAATATAATACAGCAGAACGTCTAATACTAATATAATACAGCAGAAAGTCTAATACTAATATAATACAGCAGAACGTCTAATACTAATATAATACAGCAGAACGTCTAATACTAGTGTAATACAGCAGAAAGTCTAATACTAATATAATACAGCAGAACGTCTAATACTAATATAATACAGCAGAACGTCTAATACTAGTGTAATACAGCAGAACGTCTAATACTAATATAATACAGCAGAACGTCTAATACTAATATAATACAGCAGAAAGTCTAATACTAATATAATACAGCAGAACGTCTAATACTAATGTAATACAGCAGAAAGTCTAATACTAGTGTAATACAGCAGAAAGTCTAATACTAATATAATACAGCAGAACGTCTAATACTAATATAATACAGCAGAACATCTAATACTAATATAATACAGCAGAACGTTTAATACTAATATAATACAGCAGAACGTAATATAATACAGCAGAATGTCTAATACTAATATAATACAGCAGAAAGTCTAATACTAATATAATACAGCAGAACGTCTAATACTAATATAATACAGCAGAACGTCTAATACTAGTGTAATACAGCAGAAAGTCTAATACTAATATAATACAGCAGAACGTCTAATACTAATATAATACAGCAGAACATCTAATACTAATATAATACAGCAGAACGTCTAATACTAGTGTAATACAGCAGAACGTCTAATACTAGTGTAATACAGCAGAAAGTCTAATACTAATATAATACAGCAGAACATCTAATACTAATATACTACAGCAGAACGTCTAATACTAATATAATACAGCAGAACGTCTAATACTAATATAATACAGCAGAACGTCTAATACTAATATAATACAGCAGAAAGTCTAATACAGTTGTACTAGTATAATACAGCAGAATGTTTAATACAGTTGTACTAGTATAAAACAGCAGAAAGTCTGATACTTTTTAATAAGTTACATGTATGTGAAGCTTTTAATTTTGTTGAGAGTAATGTGTATTTTTTATAACTTGAAAACTCTGTGATACAACTACAGAATAAACCCTCTAAACTGGACACCCAAGTGACCATACGAAAAAAAAAGTTTTAAAAGAGAATATATTTTTACTGATATTTAAAATGGACATGAAAAATTTCTGGTTTTGAGGGAATTCCAGTTTACAGAGTAGAGTGTCTGGTTTTGAGGAGTTTCACTGTATTTTCTATCTAGAAGTTTGTATGCTTGTATTTAACTTCATATACTGATGTGAAATCCTGTTGTGGTTAAGACTTGTCATTCTTTCACGGTGTGTGTAAATATGTAGGTTTCATATATGCCATTCAGTATTATTAAATAAGTAAACATTTATCATATTGACATTGTCCTTTGTTTTTCAAACTGATGTATATCCTAGTACATGTATGTGCAAGTAATCTAATATTTTTCTTGTCAGTGATTTTGAGCATATGTTCATAGATGGGTTTGTGTTCAAAACAATGGGAATAGTTTATTCATGTTTAGACTTTGTCATTCTATTCTAACCCACCCACCCTCCTCTCCCCCCAAAATACCACAACAATGGGAAACAATGGCCCACTTTCCGAAGTGGCACTCGGGAACTTTACACAATTTTGTAATTCGGTAATGCACCGATCAGTATATCCACTATTATTCCTGGCCTAATTATGAGCATATATGGTGACTGGAGTGTAAAACTGCTAAAAAGTAAACTAAATAATAAAAATGTATGGAATGTCACAGTGTGTGATAACAAAAAATTATACCACGCTTTGGTTGTTTTCCCATTGACAAAAGTGCGTTGTATCTGTGAATACCCTGCAGACTTTTAAAACCCTACCATTCAAGTTTAGAGAGAGCTGTGATTGGTCAATGTGTGTTCACTCCTATTCGTAAACTGGAAAAAGATAACTCCAATAACCCCGCACACTACAAACCATGGTTGGGCTGCTGGTGCTTCTTGCACTTGCCAGCGCGGCAGTCTCCTCTCACCCACCCCAAAACCTTTTCCTGTCCTGGATGGACGAGCTGGCCTAGGCTGACACCTGCACCCAATATAGGCGTGTGCAACAACAGCTTGTTCTGAATATGCATGTAAAACCCTATGACCTGACCTGATCTAACTCCGACAAAAGGTCAAATAAGTAATATTTTAATTGTATAACATAAAAAACAAAGATTGTTCTATACCAGGAGAATGCCATCATTTGGTAAAGGGGCTGTTCATGAATAACATAACGAGTGGGGAGGAGGTTATCATCAGTTGCATATGAAATGTTTGCAGCATGTGCTTGGGCAAATTTCCTTTTATTAATAATATATTTCCTGTGTGTGATGATCTGACAACCCCTCCCTGTACAAACTTTGTTAAAAGAAAAACAAAAACAAAAGCAAAAAACTTTCTTTGTTTCATTGTTATTCCTAAAAGTAAAATGTAGTCGGTCATTGCTATTTTGTTTTTATCAATCCAATTAAAATTAGCTCCACTGGTTAATTATGTGGATCTAACAGCACCCTGTTGGAGCTCATGTCCAGTTGACCTTTCATTCAACCAATCAAAACCTTACTTGCAAAATCATGCCAGTGATTTGAAAAGAATTCGGGATTATGCCAAGGGTATACGAAATGATTTGAGTGAATTACGGGGGGCAAGGGGGGATGTGCTTTACAGTTGCTTTATAATAGTGTAAAAGAGTAAATATAAAAGTGCCCCCCACACACACACACACAACACACAACACACACACTTTTTGGCACCTTCCTACGCTCATGCAAAGTTCATTTCCTTCAGATTTCACGAAACAATGGTTCCCATTCCCGGTATCATGTTGGTGCTGAGTGAGACATATACAGCAGGGCTGGAACTTGACAACAGCTCTGAGACAACAACTGCTGTGTGTGTATTATAATAATAACAACAATAATTTTATAAATAAATATATATTGTTTATTTTAATTTAATTCATTCTTTAAAGATTTTTTTTTTTTTTTTATTAAAATTAATTAAATTAATATAATTATATTATTATTTAGCAGCAGTAGTATTAGATATATGAGTCGAGATGTGGGTGGTACCCAGTAAAATGGGTTTTTTTAGTTTTAAATTATTAAATTCTGTATTTAATAATGATAAAATAAATTCATACTGTAATACACATTGGGATGTCTTCTCTCTCCCCCCCCCCCCCCCCCCCCCCAGCAACATTTTTACATTTCTTTATTGTGACAGGTGGTGGGTGGGGGAAGTCTATTTAAGTGTATTAATATTAATATTTTTTTAATTATTGTAAATACTATCTAAATCTGTTACATGTATATTTGGTTGTTTAGCCACTGTTCCCAGTGAATTTGATAAATCCTGTGAGAAGTTATGAATTTAAAAAAAATAACCATGAAAATTTTTTGGACTTGCAAGTTCATATTGTGGCCCCTAGTTTCAGTTGTTGCCCCAATTATTTTATTGTTTTTGGCTGAATTTGAGGGTTTTCTCCATCTTGTGCGCTTATGTAGCTGCGTGCATTCAGCGTGAGGATAGATTCATAACCACACCTGTAATACACCGTAGGAATGGTGTACGGCAGGAGTTAATTGCACACCAGGAAATGCTTGAATTTTATCACTTGAGTAAGAATTCCTTTTGTCATCAATGTGGACATTTTTCAAAATATCTTAATACATAATTAACTAATCTGTATAAAATTTTAGGCTGTAAAAATAAACAGTTTAGTTGACTTTCATACCAAAAATCATATGTTATTATTTTACCATTATCATGAATAAACGGCACTGATTCGGTGTCCATCGTTGCACTTCAGCTCTTTTTTACAACAAAAACCACATAATGTACATCTAAAATTCAACACATAACCTTTTTCGTAGATTATCATTGAATCTTTATGTAAAATATCTAAGCTTTGATTATATGATGCGCACCCATTTGCCATTATACAAAGTGTACGAATTGCACCCGTAACCTTTTGGTTTCTCGTTAAGCCGTGTTCTTTGTATGAATTGTTTTCTTTTATAAACTATATTTCTATCCACATACAGGTTCTATCCACATACAGGTACTATATGCATGTGGTGTGTGTGTGTGTGTGTGTGTGTGTTTTGACCAACCCAGACATCTTCGTATTTATTTGTTATCAATAGCATAAACATTAAACGTTCACAATTATTATTTGTGTGATATTATAGAAAATTTAGCACCCTGGTTTATGACCATGGCTTATGATATTCATGTTGGCTAACTACAATTATTACCTTTTCCATAGGCGTACGACCTCCCATTTTTGGGGGGGGGGGGGGGGGGGGGGGGGGGGGGGGGGGGGGGGGGGCTAACTTTTGCCTAAGTTAAACAAAAGTGCCAGAATCTGGATTACGTTTATTCATATTAGCATTACTGCCAAACAGCTATATAGTGTTGCAAACTGATCACTATGCATTTTTACATGGGTTACGACTACTATTTTTGGTGGAATAATGAAAATACATGGTGAAAAGTGTTCAGGCAAGCTCATTTTGCCCAAATTTGAGAATTTTCTCCAGGACTGGTAAGCTTATGACCTTTTTTTAAAAATTCATTCCAACTTACTTTCATGCTTATATCTATGGGGTAGGATCTTCGCCTCTAGAGGCAACGGCACCCGATTTGAGTGTCTCGTACAAGAATACTCACGAGAATAGTCGAGTGACAAGACAAACATTAAGATTCCATCGGTTGTTATGTACTCGTTTATTTCTGTGGCTATTCTGGTACACGGCACTCGTGTCATGTGGCGTCTCCATAAAGAGAGAATCATTTCGCACAGAAATGCTGAATGTTTTGGCACAGTCGTGACAGTAGCAACTGAAATACATTTGCCCTATGCTTTGATCATTGATATTAATAATTTTGAAGATGGATCATTACCTAAAGAGTGTTTTATTATATCACTGAAGCTTGTATTTGCCTAATTATAATATTTACAACCATATAGTTCCATGGTGCTCTAAAAGAAATATTAAAAATAGTGTATTAAAACTGCATTAGACAACCTACCCGGTATATCCATAGTATATATGTATAGCAACTATCAGTATTGAAGAGCAATCAACATAAAGACACATCACGCAGCCCATTGTCATTGTCAGGCAATGTGTAATGGACACAATTTTTACACGTATAGGCTATATACGATGCACTAATCACCAGCAAATGATATCTGTCTGGTTGAAAAGCACCATGGTAACCAACGTTTTGCTCACATAGTTGCCAGGACGAATCCTTGAAATGCTAATGATTTGAGAAATGTCAATTTTCATAGAACGATGAATATGCATCTATGCACCTACGTATATAGAGGTTTTATTTTTCAAATATTAGGTGTTTTCTTTTGCCTGCCACTTACGCTTATAATCACCTACCTTAAATAATCGGCATGCAAGACTAACATAAATATTTTTAGACAAATATTTTAATGCAAATAAAACAAGTACTGTTACTAGGTAGGTGGTTTTTAGGTTAAATGATATATTTAGTGGTTATTACAGCCAAATATGCAATGTATATAGGTTTAATTTGCAGCAAACAAAATATTAGTCAAACAGGCGCGTGTACAGGAAATTGTGCAGAGGAAGTCTAGACTGGCTAGTGGTGTTTTTAGGGGAGGGGTCGGGTCATGCTTCCCCAGAAATAAATTAATGAATTTATGAAACGAGTTTAGAAATTATGTTATTCCCCGAGTGACAGTGTGTGGTATAAAACAATTCCCAAACGAGTCAATCTGATTAAAATTAGCTCTACTGGGTCTACCAGTAGATCTAACAGCATTGCGTGGACTCCCACGTCCAGGTGACATTTCATCTATAAATAACAATTTAAATATCGACCAGATACACTTCGCCTTTCATAGCGTTATTTGGGAACATACAAATTCTAAAAATATTGGGCGAGACTATGCAATAGGCGAACTTGTTGGTCTGTTTTAACATTGAAAAAAAAACCAGGGGGAAAAGTGCAGTAATAAACTCTGGATTGTATACTAGTATAATAAGATTTTATGGCTATACCATCACGGTTTGTTTTTCGTCTTGAAACGAATTTTATATAAAATTTTATATTGCAATTAGTTTCCGACATACTTCGTAATTAACCCGAATTATTTCGTATACCCTTGGCATAATCCCGAATGTTTTCGAATTCTTTTCAAATCACTGGCATGATTTTGCAAGTAAGATTTTGATTGGTCAAATGAAAGGTCAACTGGACATGATCTCCAACGGGGTGCTGTTAGATCCACATGTAATAGTGTAGCTAATATTAATTAGATTGCAAACGAGTTTCATAAATTTCGAATGGCACTCCTTTGAATGATATAATTTATTTCTTATACACAAACTTTGATTTTGAACAAACGTTAAATATGATTGTAATTGTGACGTCAGTGTAGTGTGCAATAAGTTTTCAAGGTATTGTTATGAATCAGGCAATAAAGATTATGCGCGAAAAATACATTTACTAATATGTAACCGTTTATTATAGACCATTTGGATAATAAATTGTGTGTGTGTGTGTATGATAAAAAGTAGTTTCGTTTTTGTAAAGGTGGTGTATATATTAAATGGCACCCAAGATAAATGATTTGAATGACAAACACTACCATAAATGGTGATACCCCCCCCCCCCCCCCAAGTGAAAAGTTTACAATATTTTATAAAGAACTACCGAATAAACAGAATGACAGGAAGTAAAAATCATCAGCTACAACCAATTATATCTGCAACTGAGGACAAAATATCAGACTATAGTTCATGGAAACAAAAGACAGAATGGGACAAAATAGAGGCTGTTAAAAATACTGTTAAATTACGTTACGGTAACTATTGTAAATGTTTCGTCAATTGCTTTCACTTCCAAGCTAACTTCAGATGAGGACAGACGTCTCGCCATGTACTCTCCAGTTACACACACACACACACACACACACACACACACACCTGAGGGACTCTTACTGAGTTACGGGAAACTACTTGAGTATCGCGTCACGTACACCGGGTCACGGGCTTCCGTGACTGGAGTACGGCGACGCGATCGTACAGAAGAAGAGGTGGAGATGGATGAAGAGGAAAAGCGCGCCAGGAACGGCACGGGGGGGGGGGGGGGGGGGTCCAAAATTAGCGGCTCAACCGCCGCCCCTAGCCCAGCCTGAGTCGAGGAAACCAGCTACGCCGGAACCGTCGACCACCGAGAGGGACAGACTCGACACCGCGGTGTGTGAGACGCCCCGTAAAGGCCCTCCATCGCCGACCACTACGTGGCCCAGACAGAACTGGCCGGTACTGCCAGTCGTCAAGCCACCGGCCCTATCAGCTGCCGTTGGAAAGAAGAAGGCTGTCGCTCAGCCGAGCGACCAACCTGACGAGGCCCGGCCTCCTCCAACACCCGCACCGTCCCCCTCCGACTCGGAAGCTGTCTGGAAAGTTCAGATCGGGAAAATCAGGTCCGGCTTCCTGAAGTTCGTGCAGGGGGACACCTTGGATCCGGCATCACTGATGGGCGGACTAGTGACACCAGAGCTAAAACAACTGCCTGATGGAAGCGCTTACGAGCTACATACCATCAAATCTACAGCCGGCAAGATGGAAGCACTTCATCCCCGCCTTTGCCGGTTCTCCGCTCATCGGTTCGCCGTAGGCCAACCACCACACCCTTAACGGCCTTAACGAGGCCACTCACGTGGACATATAGATCGGACTTTAAACATTTAGACCGTCGTTCAAAATTTTATGTCAAAATTACTTCTTTTTTTTAAATATTATTATAGTCAAAATTACTTTTTTTTTTTGTCCTAAAATGCTATATAAATATTCGGCTGAGCAGTTATTAAATTTGGCTTGTAATTTTCCGATCCTATTTTCAAAAGTCTGCCCATTTTCTCTTATTCAGGCCACCGATCTTTTCGGGATGGGCGTGTCCTAAACCCTAGTGGTATATGGGCACGTTAAAACTAGATAAGCTCCAAAAATGGGCAGAATTTTGAAAATAGTAATTATAATACAATATTTAAAAAAAAGAAAAAATGAGCAAGTTACTGCTTTTTTATATAATTTGGAGCATTTTTGGCTTGTAATTTTTATTTTATTTTTAAATTTTTAAAGATTTTTTAAAGTCCGAATATGCTATTTTTTTTTATTCTAAAACTTATGCCCAATTTATTTTCAACTCTGCCACCCCCCCCCTACCCCCCCCCCCCCCCCCACCCACACACACACATCCCGAGTCAGGCCACCGATCTTATCGGAGGTCGGACTCGGGATGGGCGTGTTCCGAAACCCTAGTGATATATGGGCACGTTAAACTAGATAAGATCGGTGGCCTGACTCAGGATGGGTGGGTGGGGGACATACAATTTTGAACGCAGATCTAAAAGTTTAAAGTCCGATCGATATGTCCACGTGAGTGGCTTCGTTAAGGCCTTTTGGGTGCACAGCTTATAGGGACGAGATGGGTTGCATCCCGTCAAGAAAACCCTTAGATTGACAGTCGATAGACGTTGAAGGTGTAGTGCTGTGCTGAAATACAGATCTTGAGAAGCCGGATCCGTCTGAACGAGAGACAGTATCAGACTAGGGTATAGTCCAGTCGTCATGGGTTGGTATAGTGGTGCGGACGGGCCCGATTCCGGAGGATACGAGATGGTAAAGTCTAGAAAATGAGTAGTAGGGGCCGACCCAGCTTCCTATTTCTTCTTAGAGTGTGGCGGTCAATCTTCCAGTGCTGCTAGGACAGGCTCGGACATGTAGAGACTAAACGCGAACAACCGTGGCATTCTGCAGAATGACCGTCATACGAGTCACGAAAAAAACAAGTCGACATAGTCAGCCGGAGAAATGACGTGGAGGCAAGGAATCTTGCTAAAAAAGAATCCAACCTGTCGAAACGAGAAGCGTTCCAGCGTTCAATCAGTTCCAATGGCCGCATGCTTCCCAGTAGAAAACTTCATTTCGCTGACAAAAACAACGAAATGAAGGATCCCCAAGTCGAGCACACGAAAGCACGTGCAGTGTGCACAAGCGAAACAAACACGTCTTACCGCGTCGAGCTCCAGATTGGGAATGAGGAAAATATAGTAGGGTGCTGGAAAATAAAGAGTGGCGCAGAAAAATAAAGGAGGACGGAGAACGTAAAAGGAGGGCGGCAAAATCTATGTATGCATGTATGTATGTATTTAAGAACGCACTGGCTCAGGAATTTTTTAAAAATTAAAAGATTTTCATTTTCCAATTGTGCCCCAGCCATTCGAAATTGATTTTAAATTGACCGTTCTGATATTTAAAATATAACTGTATTTCGGTCAGTCTTGTTTTTAATTTGTTTGGCTGATACTATCTTTTGTTTATTAGTCGAATACGATGTATTTGTTTTTAGAAGATTGTTAGGAAAAGGGATAACAAGCAAACTAACCGCTGAAAAATAGGCTGGGTTAGAGGCTTACACACAGGCTTAGGCGGCGGGTAGTCGAGTGGAGACTAAGATATCCTTGAGACTTGGATTTTTTTTTTTTGTATGCAATAACCGGACGTGCTGTAATGTTTTTTTTCATTACAGTTTGCAGATTTAAAAACTCCTACTTCATAAGTTTACCAATATCAACGCTACGTCGATTGTAAATTACTGGAAAAATTTTTTTATCTCTTTCTACGGCTTTACCAGATTCCACATTGATTCCAAATGGCTTCTTTTTTTTGGTCTGTAATGTATGAATTCAGAAGGCCTCTCGTTCAAGTCTCAAGAGGTCTGTTTCATCTTTTGAACAAATGTTCAATTGGAATTATTTCAAAATTTTCATTTAATGAATGGTCAGGTAGATTGACGTGACTTCATGTCGAATATCATACTTGTGACAAACTGCTCTAATTCTCAGTTGGTTTTGCGTTTGTCCTACATACTGCTTTTAAAATAAATTACAGGTGATTGGATATACATTTTTTGAATCATAGTTTATGTCTGTCCGAATTTGATATTCAATTTTAGTCTGTTGACTTTTGAAAGTCGACTGCGTTTTAAGTAAGTTGTGAAGTCTACACCTGGTTTTGTCACAAGTAGCAGATGACCCAGTGCTTATTTGGGGTGGTTGGTTATGCTGAAGTTTGTATGGTTTATAGTCTTCAGTTGCCCTATGGCTGGCTGGAAAGAAATAGCCCAATGGACCCACCGACATAAAAAGTATGTCACCTCATAAAAATTTTAATCTACCTGTAAGAAAATAAGACGTCACATGCCACTTATGATTTAAAGAGTATTTTTGTTAGTAATCTTCATTTTAGCTGAAAATCGCAGTCCATTTAGGAAAAAATATTTTACCCTGTACTGGTTTAAACCTCAAGTGTACACCGCATATCAAATGTAGACATTTGGGCGGGGGGAATTGATTTAGTAGACCCCCAGCCCCTACTCCGCCGTGCCTGATATTACATAAAAGTATATTATGGTGGGAATAGATAATAGTACAAATAATCAGTGTCCCATGTTACTACCAATTAGACGTGCATTTTTATAGCAAGACAATGTCTTTGTCTCTGTGTTAAATGTTTGTGGCGGTTTTGGGTTTTTTGGTCACAAATATAGGAATCTATACAATAGAAACAAACACAAAACAAAACAAAACAAAACAAAAAACATTACAACCGCAATTTAGTGTAAAATAATGTTTGATTCAATAAAACAGTAACTATTTCATATCAAATACAGTTACATTTTTGTTTTTACTCCAAACGTATACTAAATATATTATTAAATTTAATGTGTGTGTGTGTGTGTGTGTGTGTGTGCTCGTGCGTTTGTGTATAATAGTTATACACCAATGAAGCGTGAATAATATGTGATTTATAACTTCTCTTAAAGATATTATGTCTCTGTGTTAAGATATTATGCCAAACACAAAACACAAAACAAACAAACAAAAAACATTATAATAAATTTCATATAACAGTAACTATTTCATATCAAATACAGTTACATTTTTTTTTAAAACGTATACTAAATAAATTAAATAACGGCGTTTGTGTATTTAGTTCTAAGCGTAATAATGTGATTTATAACCTTAAAAGATATTATGCTATAATAAAATAAACAGTTACAATACACACAATATTTTTAAAGTGCTAAACGAAGCCTTATTTGTTCTATAAAATGTGCAAATTACTAGACAATAAAGTTTAATATTGTGTGCAAAAAAATACAGTTCAGTTCTTGTCATCCACGTAAAATAGGGATGCGTTCAGCTACAACGAACAGCACCAACGTTCAAGAACTATTTGACTGGTTCTCGATTCTGTTTAAATTCAAGCTCAATATAAAGTCTTTGATGTCTGTCATTAATTAAGAGCCATGTAAGTTGAATAAACTGATTGTTGTTAGCAACTGGGCGCAGTGGTTAAGTAATCGGACTACAGGCGTGTAGGTACAGGGTTCACAGCCCGGTACCGGTATAAAAGGAACGCAGGTCTGGTTCCTAGGAACAATAGTCCTATCGGACCTCCATAGCTTAGGAACCATAGTCCTACCCGGACTTTCATTCCTGGTTTATTTTTAAGTCGTTTTTATCCTAGGACTTGTATTCCTACTGGACTTGAATTCCTTCTACAGCAGTGACAGAAATACTAGTCCGGCAAATTAGATGTTCGTGTATTATACTCTGCAATTTGCACGAGCTGCCAGAAAGACACGAGAAAAAAAAAGTGAGATTTTGGCAGCCTTCCCTTGTAGTGTGATGGATAAGTGTACGACTTTCTTAGGATTATTGTGGGTTCAAATCTCCATGTCAAAAACAAATATTTAAGTTTCAGTATCAACTTTTTTTTTTTTTTTTTAAGTCATAGACTTGTGGATCAAACACGTGATTGAATTTTTGTAATCGTCTTACATTTTTGTTAACATATTGAAGTAGGACAAATATCTTGCTTTTTTCAAAAGTATATAATGCAACTACAGATATAAAGTAGGCTATATGTCCATGTGTTCAACACGAAGAAATACACACACACACACAATATGTAGCCCAAAATTGTTTTAAATATATATATATATATATATATATATATATATATAAACTCCAAAATACTTAACATTTGGTGAACAGCAAAAGACAATTTCTATATACACCAACATAATTTTTAATAATATGTTTTGAAAATTTATATTTTGACGGTAAATCACAATCTGATTAATTGTGATTTTCTTAATCTTTGTCCGATCGGACTTCCATTCCTCGGAATCCTAGTCGGTGGGACTTGTATCCCTAGGAATTTAAGTCTGTGGGACGTGCATTCCAAGGAATGTAAGTCCGTGGGACTTTTATTCCTGGTACTCCTAGTCCACAGGACCTTCAATCCTAGTATTCCTAGTCCACTGGAATTTATTTCCGATATTTTGTTTATTACATATATACGATTCCTGAAAATCCCGAAATAAAAACTTTGAAAACTGTACTTCGTTCTAGTAGTTAGCACTAATAACTAGTACTATAATGACGTTACTACAATATAAAAATAACAGGAATAATAAGCATGAAAAATTTACTTTTATTGATGAAATTGCATCAAAACACTTGAAATTAATTATCACTGACTGCCTTATGGCAGTTTTGACCATAAAAAGCATAAGAAACGAGTTGGGGAAAGGGTCTCTGTACCTAACCGTTTGAGAATGTCATGTAATCGTAATCGTAATCGATTACATTGCTAATGTAATCGTAATCAGCGATTATTTTCATGATTACTCATAATTATTTACTAAACTTAGATGTTTTTAGCATCAACTCCAATAACAGTGCCTATAGTTAGAAGCAATACTGGTCAGTCAGTAGAACTGATCTCACATTGTCTACTACTCTCATAGTAGAACTATTATTTGCCTTGAGAAACAGGGGATCATAACGTCTAGATTATCAAATGAATGTTACCCAGGGGATGAAGACAGACATTCACATAATGGTATCTATCGTGTTTACGTTTACTAAAAAAACACTTGAATGAATACAGTGTTCTAGCTAGCAATATATAAAAAGGCGCTGCACCATGCCCCAGTTTTGTGTCCTAATTCACTGCCGTAAAAAATGAATTATATATATATATATATATATACATATATATATATATATATATACATATATATATATATATATATATATATATATATATATATATATATATATATATATATATATATATATATATATATATATATATATATATATACACACATATACACATATACACATATACACACATATATATATATATATATATATATATATATTTGTTTTTATAATAAAACACTTGCGTTCCTCTGAATGCATATACAGCGTTATCACGGGTCTGAATTCAACTAAGAAACGCTTGACAATATCTCGTTTTGTCACAGGTGTGAAAGTCCACCAATGGTACCGTGGCAAACTTTCTTTTCTTTTGTTAGTGGTTACGACTGCAGACGGGCAGCCAGACAGTCGTATCAAGCTTGATTCCATGGGCAGTCATCCTCACCCTGTCGCAGACACAACCACAAATAACGTAACTAATTAAGCAAACGCCCAGTTGAAAGTAGTCTATCACGATAAACCTTGGTTTATTTTCCTTTAAAATAGCTTAAAATATTAATACGTCTGATAAAAATTCCCGAAAGCTGATTTTAATAGATGTTCTACGAAACGCGGCGCTTCTAATGATACCAAAATAAACACACCCAGACCAAGATACTTGTACTTTTCACCGATACAAATGGATCCTTATAAAGCAAGCATGACTGCAAATCGATTCATTAATAATAGTCATTTTTAGAATGTCAACAATTAAATGCAATGAGCACATGTATATGTATGCAGATATCAATTTAATTATTTATTTACTTGTTTGTTCTTTTCTTTCGTTATTTATTTCTTCATTTATAGATTTAAAAAATATATATATTTTTTAATTTGTGGATGGTATTAAATGCTATACGTTCTACAACCAATAAAACAACAAGTAATAGTGATCAGACAGTTTGCAATTACTAATTATGGCTTTTTTCAATAATATAACAAAATATATATGTTATGCATTGATACAATAATTATACCTTTGGTTATGGGTACCTTTTCGTCAATAATCCAAATTTAAGAATAATAAATCTGGTTTTGGAAACTGATTCCCTCCCTGCAGTATACATACGTTTATAAATGTTTGAAATAATTTAATAAATAATCCAAAATTATCCATTATGTCTTTCAATGAATGAATTCGGTATGGTTGTAAAATAAAGTGCATAACTTCATGGTGGTAACATCATTTCATTATTTGTGTAGATTTGTGGAAATGTAATCGTGATTGTAATCATGATTACTAGACAATGTATTCGCAATCGGAATCGATTACTTTCAATTATCTTGTAATCGTAATCGCAATCGTAATCGTGACATTCTAAAGTAATCGTAATCGTAATCGATTACTTTTGTCAAGTAATCGCCCCATCTCTGGTTGTACTGTTTTGTTTTAGTCGGTGTATTAGCCCATTGAGCTGCTAAAACCCACTCTTAGTCATTGATATTTCTATTAATTGATAAACATTAATGAAAACCATTTAACATATTTTTTATTGATGGTATGGTTGGTTGGGACTAAGATATCATTAAGCCTAGAGTCTGATATTATGTTAGACCAAATTGATTTTTGAAAATGAGCAAAATGGACAAAACGGGGACATGTTCAGTAAGCTATGCAGGGAGGAGGTCTAGACTATGGCAAGTAGAAATTTGCTTTGAATAGAGGTGTTTAGACCACGCCACCCACCCCCACCCCCCCCCCCACTCTATGTACACGCGCCTGCAACATTATTGACAAAAATGTACACACTTAAAACTATATAATAACAAGATAATTTATGTCACGCAAATATCACATTTTTATAGTTAAATTATTATTATTATTATTATTATTATTATTACTACCTGTATTATTATTATTAGTAGTAGTATTATTATCAAATACCAGTACATAATGTCTAACAGATAATTGTGTTGGTATATCATATGGGCAAGTAATACTTATTTGCTTCGAATTATGGAAAATGTTTATGAGTTACTTTTAAATGTTTAAACATGTATTAGTTGGAACAACACGCAGTGAATAAAGATCTTGGTTCTGCTCATGTAATAAGGTCAACAAAATGTATACAAACTCTTGCAAATGATATAAATGAAACATATTGAAATAAATAGTTAATTAAATAAACCAAAAAGGAAACTGTTTTTCGTTTTGTTTACATTTATAATTTAATTTTTATGTATACGACCGGACTTAAATTTTGATTGTCCAAGAATGCAAGTCCGCCCCGGACTTGATATCCTGGAAGTCAGACCAGTATTCCTAAGGAACGTCAGTCCTAGGACTTGCATTCCGAGACATATTAGACCTAGGACCTGCATTCCTAGGAGATTAAGTCCGGGCAGACAACTGTTCCTACGGACTTGTATGCCGTTTACACCGGCTCCAACCAAGAGCGAGTTCTTACGGTCTCATTGGGTAGGTGTAAGGCCATTACACCCTCTTCTCTCTCACTAACCACTAACCAACTAACAACTAACCCACTGTTCTGGACAGACATCCCAGATATCTGAGGTGTGTATCCAGGACAACGTGCTTGAACCTTAATTATTTCTCGCTCCAGCATAAAAGGCCGTGCTATGTGCTATCCTGTCTATGGAATATTGTATATAAAAGATCACTTTCTGCTAATCGAAAAGAATAGCCCATGAAGTTGCGACAGCGGGTTTCTTAGATCTCAATATCTGTGTGGTCCTTAACCGTAACCGCGTCAAACGATTAGTGGTTCACCTCGGAAGGTAAACAACAACATCTTCAATATAACAACTTCAACATCTGGAGATCATCATGCGTTTTTACCCACCTGCTCCTTCCGGTGGACGAATGGCGCAGACTGTTCATAAACATCACCATTCCTCTTCTTCCTCACCCCATCATTCCTTCCCATACCTATCCCAACAACCTTTCTTCATATTCATTATAAATAGTGTTCCCACAACAGCTGTATGAATAACTTGGGCGGGATGGGGAGGGGGGGGGGGGTGACGCCATGTCAGGATGCGTTAGGGCGTAGGCGGTCTCGGCCGTTAGGTTTGCCTGGTAGGAGGCCTCCCCCCACCCCACCCACCCGGCGCGCCCTACCCATGTAAATCCGGTCCAGCAATTTTGGGTACTTCCCTGGTATTGGAACGTCAGCAACCTGTTAACGAAGCCTACCCCTTTGCGAAACCTTCTTTCAGGGCCTAATATATAAATGATATTAATTAAATACATTAATTAAAGCACCAGCCAAAGATGTCTCAATTGGGACATTTTGGGCTTCAACATGCCCTCTATATTCGATGCATATCAGCAAAGCTATATTTGGATCTTGCTATCTGCTACAGATACAGACGTAGTTGCCTTAGCTATTGCATCAGTGGGTGTACTTGAGAGATGTGAACAGTGGGTGGCTTTTAGTACAGTGTATACATTACCTGCTCACCTCATCCCGATCAAATTGGTAGGGCAAAGGGAATGGGGATTAGTTCTTCTCCAATTTGAGAACAGAAAAAAAAAACCTGTACATGTGGTGGCCTGTATTTATATGTTGGATGATTACCTAGATGAATTTCATAGATTGATTGATATATTGCATATTGTGTTTTTAACTACAAACGTTAACGTTGTTGCCTATAGGACTGTCACGGTACATGCTCTTAATTTGTTTCGCCTGTGGCGATTTTAATTGTGTTAGGGTGCCGTGTGCAGTTTATTGCCCGTCGCCCAGGTGGACAACTTGTTACGTAATACTTCTCGCGCGATTCTTGCGTTCCAATATGCACTTAGCGAGGTGTGGAGGCCATGTGGCGAGTAGTTACGTAATACCTCTGCGAGTGCGGTTTCGACGACCGTGATTTTGGCGACGATGGCGTCAGTAGTCTGACGATCAGAGGGAAATAATACCGACTCTAGTAGAGTCAGACTATGAGATGATACGTGAGGTGCCGTCTTGTTCCCCCCGGCCAATTCTGATTTTGGAATAAATAGCTAGGATTTAGAGATATCTAGGAGAACGATTAGGAAGGCTCCGAAGGAACGTTAGTCCGGTTGGACTTTGGTAAATATCATTTCTGCTCTGTGTATAACCTTGATGTGATTGATGTGACTTTAAATATTTTAATACTGTATTATACCAATATTCTTTAGACAGTGTCTTCGGTCATCTGACGAAGTAAATCGTAGACTTATGGTTCTAACATTATATGAGTATTTGGTAATATAAAGCTTAGCCAGTCATCCCAGCCGACCTGGGTAAACTGTAGGTTATTGTCTTTATTGTGATAAGTATTAATTCTGTGTTACAAGATTACTGAAAGAGTAGTTAGGGTTAATTAAAAATTAACCCGTTAGGAATAGAGCTGTAATTCCTTTATTAATTAAGTTCCCCAAGAAGCGTTCCTAAATTATCACACGTTACTGAACGAGTAGTAAGGGTTAATTATAAATTAACCAGTTAGGAATGGTGTTGTAATTCCTTTATTAATTAACTTCTCCTGTAAGCGTTTCTCAATTATCACACGTGCGGGTGTGGTGTAACGGTGAAGTGATTCGCATATTGTGTAACTAGACACCCAGAGATTAACTAATTAAGTGATCAGTTCTGGGTTGTTATTATTGTTGTTATTAATTACTACTACGGCTGTACATTTGTCAGCATAGATTAATACAGATTCCAAAGTGTATTGTGTTTTTGTTGTGTTTTCTAGAGAACTAACGTGCTAATAAAAATATACTTTATATAAGATCGTATCTCTGATCATACCTAGAGACGAGCCATACTAGGTTTAACAGCCTGTTACAGAGAGATCTAATAGATATACAGTTAGGAGAGATATTTTGATAATCGTGTTTTACTCAGTTACGGGAATTATAGAATCCCCGTGACAGGAGTAGAAAATTGGGGCGCTCGTCCCGGATCTGAAACGGGACATGCATATTTAAAAAAGTATTGTTTGTAAATGGGGGCTTTATAAATTAATTTTACAAATTAAACAGAAGTAGCACGTTGTTCACTAGAAAATTAATTACTAATAAGTGCGTCATATCTAAACATGGATAAGAATTTGCTGGATAGGCCTACGCTCAGTGTAGTGGAGATTAAGCGAGCACGTAAGGCCGAGTTAGTTGAAATCGCGGGTGAGCGAGAAATTGATTTAACATCAGCTAAAACCTTAGGTGATATAAAGACAATTATTATCCAGGAAGTTTTTGGTGATAGGCCTGTTATGGAAGACAGTGAGATTGTTCCAGAGATAGAGATAAATGAGTTAAGTGTGGAACAACAATTAGCTTTTAAAAAGCTTGAGTACGAAAGAGAAGAACGTGCATTAGATAGAGAGAGGGAGAGAGAAAGAGAAGATAGGGATAGAGAAAAAGAAGATAGGGATAGAGAGAGAGAGAAAGAGAAGAGAGAGAGAGAGAGAACGAGAAGAGAGAGATAGAGAAGATAGACATAGAGATAGAGAATTCCAGTTAGAAAAATTAAAAGTGGAACATGAGTTAAAGTTGAATACTGAAGAAGTTAGACGTGAGGCAGGAAATGGTTTTAACATGTCGGAGGCTTATAGATCAGTGCCTGTATTTGACGATGAGGAGGTAGACATGTTCTTTCAACTTTTTGAACGGGCCGCTAAGCAACTAAATTGGCCGCAGTCTAAGTGGACATTGTTAGCCGTGTCTAAGTTTAAGGGGAGGGCTAGTATAGCTTATAATTCAATGAGTGATGAGCGAGCAAGTCAGTACGACTTAGTTAAGGCTGCAGTGTTGAGGGCTTATGAATTACGGCCTGAGGATTATCGTTTACGGTATAGCGAGTTGAGAAAAACGCAGGGGCAGTCTTATAGTGAGTTTGTGGCTAAGAAGGCAGGGATGTTTGATAAATGGGTGGTGTCTCATCAGGTAGAGTCATATACCGAGTTACGGGAGTTGTTGATCTTACAGGACATTAAAAATGGATTACCAGTTAGCTTACGTATTCATTTAGAGGATCGTGATGTCAAAAAGATAGAGGAGGCAGGCATAGTGGCAGATGATTACGTGTTAATACACAAAGCTCAGGCAGTACAGGGTAGCTCTTTACAACAGGGTGATAAGAAGAAATTTCAGCCAGGTTTTTCCCGGGAAAGTAACTATCGGGGAGAGTCATCTAGTTGGTCAGCTAGTCAGGCAAGGAATGCACCTGGTGGGCAAAGTAAGGATAGACCTGCATTATCAGCCAATGCACGAACTTTTCGTCCACATTGCAGTTACTGTAAAAAGGATAACCATCTTATCGGAGACTGTTTTAAAAGGAAACGCGATAATGCGCAAGTGGTCGGTTTAGTGAGGTCAGCTCCGTTAGCGAGAGAGTTAATGGTTAGTCCCATGGCAGAAAAAGTAAACCCGTATGTGTCCACTGGTATGGTTTGTGATGTGAAACAAGAGTTGTGTCCTAAGGCAATATCAATCTATAGAGATACCGGGTGTAGTCAGAGTTTGATCACGCAAGAGAGTTTAGCTGGTATTGAAAATTCAGACATAGGACGTAGTTTGGTTTTAACCTCGGTTACTGGAGAAAATATGGTTGTCAGGTTACATAAGGTTTTCTTGTGTTCGAAGTTTGTGACGGGACCAGTCATTATGGGTGTTGTGAAGGACTTGCCTGTTGAAAACATAGGAGTTTTTTTGGGAAATGATTTGACTAGTCAGTGTTGTCAGCCGAAATGTGACCAACTGTTAATTAAAGACAGCACGTTACCAATAGAAGAGTGTGAGGTTGATGAGATTAAATATCCTGCGTGTGTAATGACTAGGGCTATGGCCAGTAGGTTAACACGAGACCTAGAGGATATTTGTGATTTGTCTGATACGTGTGTGAGCCATGAAATTGGAGTGGATGAGGTTATCAGTAAAATTGTAGATAAGTCAACTGAGGAATTAAATGTGGTGGAACCTGTTGATCTCCCGCAGAGGGGAATTGAACCAGTTGTGTTTGATAGAGGGGATTTACCTTGTAATAGACAAGAGTTAGTACTAGAGCAGGGGGCTGATCCAAATTTGTTGGCAGCTCGCACTACCTTGTTAACCGTGGACAAGAGAGTATTAATAAATAAGAGAGTTAGAGATCGGAGGTTGCCGGCGACCGAACTAGCTAGGACGCAACTGAGCCATGCTCAGAGCAAAATAAAATCAGTGTTTGATAGGAAGGCTAAGAGTCGGGAATTTAAACCAGGGGATAAGGTGCTGCTGTACCTTCCCATTAAACGGGGTTCTGTGCAGAACAGGTATTTCGGGCCCTATGTTGTGCACAAACGAGTTAATGAGACAGGGTATGTGATAAACACTCCTGATAGGGTTAGGAAACGTAGGTATTGTCACATCAATTTGCTAAAAGGTTATTTTGACAGACTGCCGATAGTTCCAGAAAGACCGGTCCAAATTGAGAGACACTCAATTTCCTGTGATGACGTCAAGACTGCGGAGATCAAGTTGGCCAACGGCCAGATTCTAGCAGACTTGAACCCCCGTCGAGCAAAGCTGACTACATTGATACAAGACAATGTTTCCATTTGTCGGGACCTTCCAACGGTTACCAATACCTTAAGCCAAGATGTGCGCTTGGAACCCAACGCTACACCGCGTCGACAGCATGCCTATCGGAGAAAACCTGGAAAACGTGCGACGCTGAGAAAGAAGGAAGCGAAGTTCCATTGGTCAGGTGAATGCGAGAAGTCAGTCGACCGTCTCAAGCAGAGGCGCTACTCGTCTCCCGTGATGGCAGCACCAGACTACCGAGTGCCTTTCAAGCTAGCTGTGGGTGCCAGTGACGTGGGTGCTGGAGCTGTGCTGTTCCCAGAAGACGAAGACGGACTGGACCATCCTAATGAAAGCCTCCAACCAGAGAGTTTTGAGATGGAGTCTTCTTCTGCAGGAATACCCAATTACCATTGGACATATCAAGGGCACATCCAATGTAATCGCTGATGCCCTGTCCCGAAGTTGAACGTTATGATAATGTGTTGACATTCCTTATTTCTGTTTTGTTTATATATATTTTATTTGTATACCAGGGACTCAGAGACTCAGTGTGATTACTGGTAGTCACCTTATTATTACATGTGTTATAAATGTCCGTATGCGTCGGTTAACGCACCTTTTTGTTTTAATGTAGTATATTTCCCTATTCCTAGAGTAGAGGAAATATCCTTTTTGAGGTGGGGGTGTGTCACGGTACATGCTCTTAATTTGTTTCGCCTGTGGCGATTTTAATTGTGTTAGGGTGCCGTGTGCAGTTTATTGCCCGTCGCCCAGGTGGACAACTTGTTACGTAATACTTCTCGCGCGATTCTTGCGTTCCAATATGCACTTAGCGAGGTGTGGAGGCCATGTGGCGAGTAGTTACGTAATACCTCTGCGAGTGCGGTTTCGACGACCGTGATTTTGGCGACGATGGCGTCAGTAGTCTGACGATCAGAGGGAAATAATACCGACTCTAGTAGAGTCAGACTATGAGATGATACGTGAGGTGCCGCCTTGTTCCCCCAGGCCAATTCTGATTTTGGAATAAATAGCTAGGATTTAGAGATATCTAGGAGAACGATTAGGAAGGCTCCGAAGGAACGTTAGTCCGTTTGGACTTTGGTAAATATCATTTCTGCTCTGTGTATAACCTTGATGTGATTGATGTGACTTTAAATATTTTAATACTGTATTATACCAATATTCTTTAGACAGTGTCTTCGGTCATCTGACGAAGTAAATCGTAGACTTATTGTTCTAACATTATATGAGTATTTGGTAATATAAAGCTTAGCCAGTCATCCCAGCCGACCTGGGTAAACTGTAGGTTATTGTCTTTATTGTGATAAGTATTAATTCTGTGTTACAAGATTACTGAAAGAGCAGTTAGGGTTAATTAAAAATTAACCCGTTAGGAATAGAGCTGTAATTCCTTTATTAATTAAGTTCCCCAAGAAGCGTTCCTAAATTATCACACGTTACTGAACGAGTAGTAAGGGTTAATTATAAATTAACCAGTTAGGAATGGTGTTGTAATTCCTTTATTAATTAACTTCTCCTGTAAGCGTTTCTCAATTATCACACGTGCGGGTGTGGTGTAACGGTGAAGTGATTCGCATATTGTGTAACTAGACACCCAGAGATTAACTAATTAAGTGATCAGTTCTGGGTTGTTATTATTGTTGTTATTAATTACTACTACGGCTGTACATTTGTCAGCGTAGATTAATACAGATTCCAAAGTGTATTGTGTTTTTGTTGTGTTTTCTAGAGAACTAACGTGCTAATAAAAATATACTTTATATAAGATCGTATCTCTGATCATACCTAGAGACGAGCCATACTAGGTTTAACAGCCTGTTACAGAGAGATCTAATAGATATACAGTTAGGAGAGATATTTTGATAATCGTGTTTTACTCAGTTACGGGAATTATAGAATCCCCGTGACAAGGACTTTATATGGTATAGTATAACCTATAACGGTATTCCAGTCGCCAATCTTGACGGAAAACCTCGAGTTCGAAACTCGATCGATCGAGATAGTAAGTCGATCGATCGAGATATTAAGTCAATCGATCGAGACAGTAAGTCAGTCGATCGAGATAGTAAGTCGATCGATCGAGATATTAAATCGATCGATCGAGAAAAATAATTTGATGTGATGTCCTTTCCGCGAAAAATGTATCACAAAAAAAAATTGCTTGTACAAGGAGATGGGTATGTGCCTGCACCGACAAAAAACAATGTGGCACAATCATTTTTGCTTAATACACAACGTAATGTCCTGCGTTACTAGAAAATGAAGCCTTGTCTATTTCTTTACAAGTACATTGATTACAATGTCGTGTCAATAAAATTTACCTCATTGACCTCATTAATGTTCATCTTATTTGCAGTTATCAAATTTCGAACGTAATATGGCTTGTGCCCCCTCCCGTATATATATTATCTGCAGGTATTTAAACATATTACAGAGGTTTCTCAACTATACCGTTACTATACGGATAGTAATTTTGGTCACCACTTCGAGTTTAATTGGTGACGCACTAGCAATTTGCTTCTAGTTGTTTACCCCTGCGCGTGCTGTAACCTCACCGTGGTGCCAGGGGTGTAACATTCTCTGATAATGGCCAATACAGCACAATACTTCTGAGAATGCCGCCATATTTAAGTCACTAACTGTACCGATCTGCGAAACTAGCTAAACCGTTAGTACTGTTACCGAATCATAGTTATTAATAATGCTTATCTAACAATAATGGCACATTGACGGTTCGAAAACAAATAACACGTTTCCTTCCGACTGCTTTCAGTTACAAGCCCCCGTTGTTAGTTTGTGTACTGTCCGTAGTTAGTGTGTATTTATTTTATTTTTCAGATAATCTCTCAGCAGCTGATAATTTTATTTATTTATATGTATTCATTCATTCATCCATATATTATTATTATTATTATTATTATAGTACTGCAGGAGCAATAATACGCTATTCATATACGGTAGCAGGGTATGGCGCCATATACAATTTTTATTGCAGATTTTTTTTTTAAAGTTAACCTTTTGACAAAATTAATGACTCTTTATTATTACTGTATGATTTTTAGAACCTAACCCTACACCTAACCCATTTTATTTCAGCGGGAGGCCTCCCATACCCCCTATCGACTGCTGTTGCATTCAGCAAACACATTGTAAATATTTAATTTCATAGCGCCATACCCAAAAATTTCTTTCCGGCAGAAACACTGGGTAGGTGTCTATGGAAAACGTACACAAAAGGGCCCACCTATTCAACCCCCATCCCCCTGTTTGTACTTAGTATGTATTCCTCCTGTTCTAACTGGTTCGGTAATATGAATCAATCAAATATTTATTTACCGCCTATATACATTTTTGCTGTGTTTATAGGCAGCCCTCGTTAGCGCAGGCCATATACACGGCTGTCGTATATATATAGCCACTTTTTGTATAAACACCGTCTAGTTCACAGTATTCTTTAAAAATGTAATAATTCCTATCCCATGCCAGCTGTAATTGCCCATGGGGTTAGGACATATTTTGCATAATAATGAATTTGACAAAGTGAAAAATGAATGCGGTGTTTAGATTTTTTCGCGTACAACAAACGATACATTTACCTGTACATGCAAAGGCCTAACTAGTCGGGATCGTCGCCGTTTAAAATGCTTCTGTTGCTAAATTAATTAATATATAAGCCTATTATTATTCAGTACTTGTTTATATAAATTTTTTATAACTTATTTTCATTGTTTTTCTTTCGATTTACCCTACGTTGCAGAGAACGGTCAAGCGTTCTCGTTACACGAGCTTGGCAAATCGTTTTGACACTGCGGTTATTCGGGGGTTGCCCATCACGTGACTACAAAAATAATACGTCACACCTCTTCGCTACAAATAGCCGTTATTTTTTCCTGAATTATAGACTGTCGACATAATTCAATTATTTTTATAAAATAGCAGTAATAAGAGGGTTATGGTAGTTATGTAGATGGTTAAATAAAGTAGTTTTAGCGACAAATCAAATGTATATATTTTCAGATAATACTTTGTTTGGTCATTAATTAGGTCACCCATCCGTAAGAGAGCGCCTTTAAAAATTTTGCTTGAGATAGCGCCTTTATAAAGTTTCGTACACAACCGATGATAACCCGCCCCCATTCCTTGCTGCTAACCGAAAA
This sequence comes from Gigantopelta aegis, assembly GCF_016097555.1. Lineage (NCBI taxonomy): Eukaryota > Metazoa > Mollusca > Gastropoda > Neomphalida > Peltospiridae > Gigantopelta > Gigantopelta aegis. Next base: position 52,453,945 of record NC_054701.1, read on the forward strand.
GTGTAGCCCATGAAGTGGCGACAGCGGGTTTCCTCTATCAATATCGGTGTGGTCTTTAACCATAATATTATGTCCGACGCCATATATTATAACCGTAAATAAAATGTTGAATGCGTCGTTAAATAAAACATTCTTTCCTTCCTTCCTCTGCAAGTGAGAGGTGGGGTTTCAAAAGTGTACAGTGTATGGACAAATAACACATACTTTTGTCAAAGGGACCGACACCAAAGCGTGGTATAATGGTTGTCAGTCAAAACATTGAAAGTAGGCTCTCCACTCTGTCCGTGCAAGGAAGAGCACTCTCAATAAATTATATATTTTTAAGGCAGTTTGCCATATGCTTGCCGCCGGTTTCATTATAGGGCTACAAAACATGGAGGATAAACAAAAGTCGAATGTGTGGAATGCAATACAATGGCATGATTTGGCATCCATGTAGGCTAGTGCAGGGCGCACATTAAGTCAATACTTTTCTGTTCGGACTAGCATCCATGTTTAGCGCTGGAATTAAGATGCATAATCATAATGCTATTTGACGTTATCCCTTTAGTCTATATTAAAGGCCGTGGTATGTGCTATCCTGTCTGTGGAATAGTGCATATAAAAGATTCCTTGGTGTTAATCAAAAAGAGTAGCCCATGAAGTGGCGACAGCGGGTTTTCTTTCTCTATATCTGTGTGCTCCTTAACCTTATGTCTGACGCCATATAACCGTAAATAAAATGTGTTGAGTGCGTCGTTAAATAAAACATTTACCCGTAGGCATAAATAACATGTATTGAGTACGTCGTTAAATAAAACATTTACCCGTAGGCATAAATAAAATGTATTGAGTACGTCGTTAAATAAAACATTTACCCGTAGGCATAAATAAAATGTATTGAGTACGTCGTTAAATAAAACATTTACCCGTAGGCATAAATAAAATGTATTGAGTACGTCGTTAAATAAAACATTTCCTTCCTTCCTTACCAAAATTTTAATACTCTGTGAAACGTTGTAATAATATTACAATAAATTAATTATGTGTAATACATTTACAAAAAAATTGGGTAACAAAATTCAACAAGTTACAGTGTGGAACTTACCGAGTGTGGAACATTATTCTACATTGTGGTAACTTTTGTATTACTAATTATTTTGATCTGTACTCTTTGTTACCGATATCAGTTTTAATGGCAGAAGTAATTTGCTTTTGCTAAAATTCTTTTCACCGATCACAATTGCATTTGTTAAACAAGATCTGAACTAAAACAGGCCCGTAGCCATTGACTTTTTCCCCCCAATATGCCCCCGGACCCCACTAAGCAAGTCTGGAGCTCGACGCGGTAAGACGTGTTTGTTTCGCTTGTGCATACTACACGTACTTTTGTGTTGTCGACTTGGGAATTCCCTCTTTTGTTTTGTTTTTGTCAGCGAAATGGACTTTTCTACTGGGATGGCCATTGGAAATGATTAAATGCTGGAACGCTTCTCGTTTCGACAGCCTGCACAACCAGGTTGGATTCTTTTCTAGCGAGATTCCTTGCATCCACGTCATTTCTCCGGCTGACTTATGTCGACTTGTTTTTCCGTGACTCGTATGACGGCCATTCTGCAGAACGCCACGGTTGTTCGCCTTTAGTATCTACATGTCCGAGCCTTTTCTAGCAGCACTGGAAGGTTGACCGTCTCACTCTAAGAAGAAATAGGAAGCGGGGTCGGCCCTCCTGTGTCCACGACAGGCGTGCGCTACAACAACTTGTTCTGAATGTGCACGTAAAACCCTATGACCTGATCTGACCGGGGTCGGCCCCATCTACTCTTTTCTAGACTTTACTTTGTTTTATATTGATACCATCTCGTATCTTCCGGAGTCGGGGCCTGTCCGCACCACTATACCAACCCATGACGAATAGACTATACCCTAGTCTTGATACTCTCTGTCTCTCTGTCTCTCTCTCTGTCTCTCTCTCTCTCTCTCTCTCTCTCTCTCTCTCTCTCTCTCTCTCTCTCTCTCTCTCTCTCTCTCTCTCTCTCTCTCTCGTTCAAACGGATCCGGCTTCTCAAGATCTGTATTTCAGCACAGAACTACACCTTTAACGTCTAATGACTGTCGGTCTATGGGTTCTCTTGACGGGATGCAACCCATCTCGTCTCTACAAGCTGTGCACCCCAACGGCCTTAACGAGGAAACTCACGTGGACATATAGATCGGACTTTAAACTTTTAGACCTTCGTTCAAAATGTTATGTCGAAATTACTTTCTTTTTTAAATATTATTAAATAGTGCGATCCTCTCTTCTTTGTCTTATTTATTTTTGGACTGTCCTTCTAAAACACTCCAAATTATATCAATATTCGGCCGAGCAGTCAATTCATTTTTATTTTTGGCTTGTACATTATTATTATTATTTTAAATTCTATTAAATTATGCCCATTTCCAATATAGGGAAATATATAGTAAAAAAGCCTCAGGTTAGCACATTTTTCCTGAATATCTCTATCATTTTTGCCCGAATGGAGGTTTTGCTCCAGAACTAGGGTGCAGTTGCCCCCTCCTTCCATCCCCCCGGCCCGTCTCGTACGCATACGTACGGGCTCCCATGTTTGTTGCTGATGTTTGCTCGAATTACACAAAAGTGCCAGAATCCGTACATTTATTAATTTGATTAACGACGTGTTTAAAAACATTTATCTTTCGTAAGTTACTTAGTTGTAAGTTTGATTATATGACCTGTATATTATTGTGTACATGTGTGAAAGTGATTAACTATGTGTTGTAAATGTATTTACTTAGTTGTAAGTTTGATTATATGACCTGTATATTATTGTGTACATGTGTGAAAGTGACTAACTATGTGTTGTAAATGTATTTACTTAGTTGTAAGTTTGATTATATTACCTGTATATTATTGTGTACATGTGTGAAAGTGACTAACTATGTGTTGTAAATGTATTGACTTAGTTGTAAGTTTGATTATATTACCTGTATATTATTGTGTACATGTGTGAAAGTGACTAACTATATGTTGTAAATGTATTTAGTTATTTGTAAGTTTGATTATATTACCTGTATATTATTGTGTACATGTGTGAAAGTGACTAACTATATGTTGTAAATGTATTTATTTAGTTGTAAGTTTGATTATATTACCTGTATATTATTGTGTACATGTGTGAAAGTGACTATTTGTTGTAAATGTATGTAGTTAGTTATTTGAATGTTTGATTGTATTATTCTTTTAAGTAGTGCACCAAAATGTTTGTAAACAACCTCAAATGTAACACCAATGGTGTTCTGAGTGAATAAAGTTCTGTTCTGTATTACAACGTTTATTCATATTAGCATTACTGCCAAACAGCTATATGGGGGGGGGGGGGGGGGGGGGGGGGCATCTCGACGATTATGTGGATGTTTTCGGTAGGTTAAGCATACGTACTGTTTTCAGAGCATACACACGCAAAGCAATCAAATGCGATCCTTAAATTACCGCCCTTCTTAGTCGCCAAAGCGTCATCCTTCCCAACATGTAAACAAATGTTAGAACTGTGATTGTCCCATTCGTGTCGAGTTGCTCAACTTTTACTCGGACAATGTCTGCCGGTACAACAGAAATACTAAAGGTATTTAAAGTACTACGCCTATGTACCTTTTTGTACGAAGCGACGCAACTACAAATAAAACACCTTTAATTTAAAAGTTTAAAGTAAAAGAAAACAGTAAAAAAGTAAAAAGAAAAAACCTGCCAACTGATCAGTCCTACGAGTTATTAGTCCCCTACCTTCTGTCTGACTAAGAGATAAGAAAAACATTTGAGTTCGGTAGGGCACATGTATTACTTAGCAGTACTCTCATAATGCTGGTTTATTTCTGAGCCGATTCTTTTCTAAATTCTGTGGACACAAAAATTGTAATTTTGTTTATTTTCAAAACACTTTTACTTGTCTTCTTACATCAAACAAAACTTAAGTTATTTACAGAAAACATTTTTGTAGAAGGATGGGGCGGGACAGTAACTTTTTGGACCCTTGTTTTAGCAAACAAACAAATTTCAGTAGCAATTTTGCATTGGAGTTTTTCCAGCGTTCTGGAATTGGAAACATACCCAGTTTAGTGTTTTTTTTAAGGAGATGTAATGTGACATCATTGGAATACTGACGTCATTCAAATTAAAAAATTTGTGTATTATTACAATGCTTCCCCACATTAAAATAAAAATTGGTCTTCTGACCTTGACCCCTGTTAAAAATCTATAATAATAATGAGCATAGAATGCTGTTTACAGGTCGTTATGTTTGTTTTTGTTTTTAATTATTATTATTTTTTTTTAAATTATTTATTGTCCCAGAGCACATCTGTAATAATTCTTGATAAAATGTTATGTTTAAGTTTTAAAAGAAGAAAAAAATAAAGAGTACCCCTGGTTAAGATCTCACTACACATGTCATCTGCCATTGAAACTCATGTTAAATTGTCCAACTTCAAATGAAGATTGGCAATAGAACGGGTTCTCGTTGGCACTAACAACATACACCACTGCAAACATACATTATATAAACATTTATTTTCACTCCAAAATTGATAACATTTTCGTCTCAATTTTTTGCTTTATGATCGAATCTGGCTGTAGTACCTGTCCAAATAGGTGGTTCATTAAGCAATTAACTCCGGCTGTCTCTTCCACTATACACCCATGTCCCAAAATGTTAGTGCACCATATTACAAAATAACATGGGCAAAATCCAGCCAGAAGGCTTTCCATTAAAAATATTAATTGTTTTAATTCTTCCCCAATTACTAGAAATGAATATGTGAACCACAACATATGTCACAATTAGGAACTATAGTGGACCATGATGAATGAACTCTCACCCGGAAGTGAACTATGTAATGAGATCTTAATGTCTGTTAAGTTTGAGGTGGACAGAATTTTGAAAAAAGCCATTTAGTGGAGTCCAGCGAGAGCGCGGACCGACTAGCAGACACCAAGTGGAGGCCAAGCTGTCATTGGCTGAAGTTCGATTCCTTGGTTAAACCTATCAAAAACCTAAGTCTGCATAGAATAACTGCATCCAAACATGTCTGGACTCTAAAATTAAACCAAAAAGTAGTTTTGACTGCTCGGCCGAAAAAGTTTTAAGGTGATTTGAGCAATTGAGCGGGCGCCAAATTGAAGTGCGTTGGACTATTTATAAAAAAATCAAACATAAGAATTTTGAATCATGGCCGCAAAATTTTAAAGTCGAAATAAGCCCAGAAAAAAGGAGGTTACCTGTCCTAGTTAAGGTTGGTGTAGCAGGACTCATGGCGAAGTGATGGGCTGTTCAGGCTTGAAGTTGGGGAATCCTACAGTCAACAGCTTGATGTTCCTGTTGATGGCTCCTGAATAAATGCCCCGCAATACAATCTTCAGGATGCGATGGATGGTTGAGTTGGGCATTACTGGACTTAGGAGTGCCTGCCTGTACAGTCCGTCCTGCTGTGCAGTCACGTAGAGATGGTTGTTTTTGGCTGTTTGTATCTGGTATTTTCCTTGTCCATTTGGAAGTTTGCGCCATTGGGTATTGGACCAAACTCCCTTAAGGTGCGTGGCATCGGAGAAATCGCCAATGACCGCTTCCCGGTATTTAGATGGTAGCTGGTCGCAAACAAGAACCCGGTCAGATGTCTCTGGTTCGGTAGCCGCTGACATCTTCCTCCTCTTGGGCTCCCGTTGTCCCACCGCTGGAACAGCAACAACTGCCGGAGGTGCTGATGGGCTGGCTGGGGGGTCAGTAATGACCACGTGTCCCATCTCCATTTCAGCTGGTGGGTCTACAGGAGGGATCGCCACTGTCAGTGGAGCTGACAGCTTTGGTCCTCCCTAAACCGCTCCTGGTGAATGCTTCGGTCGAGTAGTTGAGGGCAGCCGCACAGAATGGACCGCCTCCGGTGGTTTAGCCACCGGGATTGGGTCACCCTGCACCGCCCCTGTCGGTCTCGTCCTCCTCTTCGGAACAGGAGGGATCGCCCCTGGCGGTTGGGCGCCAGGTTAGGTCCCCCCTGGGAAGTCTTAGGTCGCCTCCTCCTTCCATTCGCTGTACTTCGTGGCTTGGTAGCGCCGTAACACAAGGTCACCGTCGCGTTGTCTCCATTGTGCTCAATGCGGTACTTGGACAAAGGACCAAGTACACGCAGCACAGCCCCCAGGGTGTGGGGGGGGGGAGAGAAATCAGCACGTTCTCACAACACATCCGCATGGTTAGAGAGTCAGCTTGGGTATGGGTAGTTCTGATATAAGTGCTGTGGGTCAGACCAGCTTTATTAGCGGCAGAGGATGAGGATGCCTGGTACAGGGAAGTACAGAGACTGCACCTGTGGAGGAAATTGAGACAGGTAGGTGATGGTGTGGACAGCTCAGAAGACAGGAGTTGGAGGAAACTGACAGAAAGGGTCGAAACAGATTGAAATCGTGGGATTTTTTTTTTTTTTTTATAAAAATTAAGATAATGAGAATCAAATATTGATGAAACTGATAGAAAGGGTCAAAACAGATTAAAATCGTGGGAAAAATTGAATTTTTTTTTTTTTTTAAATTAAGATAATGAGAATCAAATATTGGCCCCACAACCCCCCCCCCCCCAAAAAAAAAACCCAAACAAAATTCACATTGGCAGTATTTACCCAAAGAGGGCCCCCATAAAAGCATGGCTAAAAACCAAATCGATGAAATGACCTTTTGTAAGGATATCTATTTAAATCATGTTTATCCTAAAACAAAGTCCCCAAATTCAGTGCCTACAGACAAACACGCACACACACAAACACACACACATTCACACACACACACACACACACACACACAGGGTTTGTGATGATGTGTAAATCATGTGTCCCTGACTCGTAATTTGCCTCCACTGACTCACAGTATTTGTAACTGAAGGTCACAACTGACTCGCAGTATTTGTAACTGAAGGTCACAACTGACTCGCAGTATTTGTAACTGAAGGTCACGACTGACTTACATGTACTTGCAGTAAAAATTGCCAATGTTTTCTGTAATTTTACTCGCATTCAAAATATGATTTATTTGTGCCTTTACTATCAAAACTGAACATGAATTTTAAGAATAACTTCTGCTGATGTTCCATGAATATTTGCCGACATCAAATCAAAAGCCTGAAAAGGTACCGTGATCAAAACATCCATTCTGCTATTATAAAGACTGATCATTTTTGTGTTGCGCTACTTAATGAACAATGCACAGAGTTCATGGTGTTGTTTGGTAATTATTACCTCCCCTCCCCAGTTATACATGTTTAAGCAATGCATATCGTTTAATAGTTGTGTTGTAAAACACACTCACACTACTGAAATAAATCAGAGTGTTTACATAAAAAAATAGCAAAGTTTTAACATGCATCAGGCTAAGCATACAATATCTTTCATGTACTAATTATATTGTTCATAATGCTAGTTTATTTAATTAATGTATAAATGTAAAACCGCAATTTGTATACATTAGTAACATTGCTGATATACTGTTTATTTTCCATGATCGAAATACCCATACATGACCATGTGCGCAAAATCAGCATAGACCACTCTGTATCATATTACGTAAAATCAGCATAGACCACTCTGTATCATATTACGTAAAATCAGCATAGACCACTCTGTATCATATTACGTAAAATCAGCATAGACCACTCTGTATCATATTACGTAAAATCAGCATAGACCACTCTGTATCATATTACGTAAAATCTAGCTAACAAGATGTCTTAAAACACTTTCAGAGTCTGCAGAATAAGTTGCAGGATGTTAGTCGGCTGTCAAAGACACTACAGGACAGTGCTAAGAAACTTGATAATGCCAAGAAGGAGAAGGATTCTAATACTGTTAAAGACAGTTTGCAGAAGCAGCTACAGCAGTCAACACTATTGTTTGACCAGGTCAGGACTTAAAAGTGTTTCTTAGAACATGCTGATAAAAATTAGGTAGGGTAGGTCAGCTTATTTTAAACATTTTATTTTTTTATTTTTCTACTACATTTACCCCAACAGGTTCAGATAAAATATTATATACATGTATGTACTTTTTTTTACCTTCATATCAAAAAACTAAAATTTAAGTACAAAAAATTATATGTAAAAAAAATAAAAATAAGGTTGGTCCTTTTCTCTATAGGTAGGGTGGGATTCCTGGAAACACACAGTTGTTTTGTTTAGGCCTCAGTCTATATCTTTTCATGTTATTTAATCAGGTCAGTCTATACAAAATGGCTTGATACCAGTCTGTAGGCCTACAGTGATGGATCCAAACAGACGTATATTTTTTCATAAGTTTTTTAACCAGGTCAGTTTATACAAAATGACTTGATACCAGTCTATAGTTAGGGATCCAAACTACCCACATAAAAGTTAAGCAATTTAGAGGCGGGTTTTTTCTTCATAATTTATACTGTATGTACTTATTTTATCAATAACATGTCAAATGCAAAATGTCAGTACTATATATTGAACAAGACACAGTTACGTTAATTATATTCGTTTAAATGCTGCCACACAAAAAACACCTGCCCAATGTTTTTTAACGCGGATATTCACAGTGGGCATTTTCATGGTCTATGCAGTGGTATTGTATAATAGTATTATGCTAATGTTTTCCAAAATGGCTTACAAAAACAGCAAAAATGCTTCACTTCGTATTATTCTCCAATAGTCCTCTGACAGTACAAATACGGTCTTGAAACGATTAGTACCTTTCAAAAAACAAAAATACATCCTTATATAATTTAATGCACAAAACAAAACAAGTTTAATTCATAATTTATTTTCATTCAAAGGTTACCACAGTAACAAAACATTGAAAATATTATCAACAAAATATTTAGAAATAGTTCTGCTTGCCGATATAAAGACATTTATTTCTTTTAATTCCAATTATGATATACACATTTGAATTTTGTAAGAGCATAACTAATTAGTTCCAGAATGGGTATGCTAAGAATCTTTAACAGTTTTATATGAAAAGCTAATTGAGAAAAGTTTGGCAGCCATTTCTGTTTGCCACAATTGACTTCAAAGATGTTAGCTAATGTTCAGTTTGCTTGCTGCGAACAATCCATTTCTTAATGCTAATGACAAAATGTTTCGCGAACGCCCACATTAAAAAATGTAGGGCAGAGTTACACATTGCACCTGCAGGTGTTTTATATGTCACAGCACGTTAAAAATCTGTTGCTTGCCTATATATATACCCATACACTGAGTTTCTGTATACAAACTGTAGACATGGTTAGGCATCATTTCACCAACAGTGAGGTGGCTCAAGCCATATGAATAGTGACCCAAAGAAATGAAGCTACGCATCATTTGAATGTCGATTACAACAAGACTGACTAGTCTACTGAAACGGTGATTACGAATTACAACAAGACCGACTAGTCTACTGAAAGGGCGATTACGAGGTATGACCAGACTGACTAGTCTACTGAAAGGGCAATTACGAGGTACGACCAGACTGACTAGTCTACTGAAAAGGCGATGACAAGGTACGACCAGACTGACTAGTCTACTGAAAGGGCGATTACAAGGTACGACAAGACTGACTAGTCTACTGAAAGGGCGATTACGAGGAACGACCAGACTGACTAGTCTACTGAAAGGGCGATTACGAGGTACGACCAGACTGACTAGTCTACTGAAAAGGCGATGACGGAGTACGACCAGACTGACTAGTCTACTGAAAGGGCGATTATGAGGAACGACCAGACTGACTAGTCTACTGAAAGGGCGATTACGAGGTACGACAAGACTGACTAGTCTACTGAAAAGGCGATTACGAGGTACGACAAGACTGACTAGTCTACTGAAAGGGCGATTACGAGGAACGACAAGACCGACTAGTCTACTGAAAGGGCGATTACGAGGAACGACCAGACTGACTAGTCACAAGATACTGAAAGGGTGGTTACGATATACGACCAGACCGACTAGTCTGCTGAAAGGGCGATTACGAGGTACGACCAGACTGACTGGTCTGCTGAAAGGGCGATGACGAGGTACGACCAGACTGACTGGTCTGCCGAAAGGGCGATTACTAGGTACGACCACTGACTAGTCTACCGAAAGGGCGATTACTAGGTACGACCAGACTGACTAGTCTACCGAAAGGGCGATTACGAGGAACGACCAGACTGACTAGTCTACCGAAAGGGCGATTACGAGGAACGACCAGACTGACTAGTCTACTGAAAGGGCGATTACGAGGTACAACCAGACTGACTATAGTCAACTGAAAGGCTGTACTATACAACAGCCCACAGAAACAGGTTCTTCTGTGCCAGACACCTCCAGAATGAATTCCAAAGGTTTGTTTGGAACCAGATATCTGTACGGACTGTACACAGTAGGCCTTTGCTGGTCTGCATTCGAGAATACCACTTCACTGTATTCTACAACAAACCGTGATTGGCTCCAGATACAGTCATGTTCACAGATGAGTTCAGGTGCTGTCTGGATTTCAACAATGGTTTGGAGAAATGTAGAATGATTTGCCAACTCATTACTCAGCATAATCACTTTGGAGGAAGCAGTTTAACTGTCTGAGGTTGGGTTATCAGACAGATCTTGTCATCAGATGAGATGCAATAACTGGTGTTCTGTTTAGGGATGGTTTTCATTGGGCTCCACTTTTACTTCCATCTCAGTCAGTAACTGAGAATATATGGGTAATTCAACAACCTAAATTAATTTTGTATTAACAGGAGTATAGCTGTCATTGATCCAGGTATTCATTTGTTCCACATGGCATCAGTTAAAAAAAGCCAGAAGAAAAGCTGAATTGATGACACACTTGCCCATAGTATATTAATGGCATAGCTGCTCATTGTTTGCACCTCACCAACTATACTGGTATCTCCATTCATCAGTGTTTGTGGCATGTCTGCATATGCTAAACATAAAGAAATCTGTAACTAGACAACATAGATGTTTAGAATTAAAATGATCATTTGTTGAATTAAAAGTAGGGGCAATGCTATACTTTACTATTATAAACAGCATATTTTATCTCTTTGTTTAATGCATTATGTTCAGAATGCAGCAGGGACATATCCAAACAGATATTTAAGTACCTGAGGTGGTTGGTTGTGGAGCTGGTGGGGGTTAATTATGAGAGGTTTTAATGTTATATCATAACATAGAGTGAAAAGGTCTGGGTGGGGTTTTATATAGAAAGCTCTGTACTATGTATTATATTGTATGATTATTATTTTGTGAAAAGATTCAGGAGAAAATCCACACTTTACAAGAACAACTTGCTGGTGACCAAGATGCCTTACCTAGCACAAAGAAAGACCAATCTAGCTCCAAAACAGATGAATCATCTGAGAAGAAAAGGTAATTGTCCTGATGGCTGTTCAGGCTGTGATAGGATATACTTGTATGTCTGTCCACAGGGGTCACATTAAGATGCATCCATGCGTCCCTGAACGTATGGACGCCTGCTCATCACCACAAATGATAATAAAACCGTCCCAGTTTATTTTCAAAGACGCATTCCAGACGCATGTTTATTACATTATTTCATGATCACCACGTCCTAAGTTATTTGGACGCATGAAATCAATTAGCCAAGTCAAACAATCCATCACTCATAATCCCGCCATGATCTCCACTATGATTCCCACTATAAACCTATTGTAAAAATGAGTGAAAATCACTTTCCTCCCCTGATCGTCTGGTGGAATTGTGGCAATGACAAGATGAGTCTATATATACAGGACACTTCGGTTGATTACGGTATATTCTCTCAGGCCGAAAACGCCATTGGAAATCCTCATATGGCCAATGTACATCACAATCAATGGGGTTTCCATAAGCAGAACATGGGCTACGTTACTAACACTGTAGCCATGTTAGGTTTCACTACACAGATGTCATCTGCCATTGAAATCCATGTTAAATTACCCAACATCAACTGAAGATTGCCAATAAAACGGGTTCTCGTTGGCACTAACAACATACACCATTGCGAATATATATTATATAAGCATTTATTTTCACTTCAAAATTGAGAACATTTCAATCTCGTTTTTTTGCTATATGACAGCATCTGACTGTAATACCGGTCCGAACAGGTGGTTCATTAACAGATTCACTCCAGCTGTCTCTTACGCTATACACTCATGTCCTAAAAGGTCAATGCACCATATTACCAAATAGCATGGGCGAAATACAGCCAAAAGGCTTACCATTAAACATACATATTGTTTTAATTCTTCACCATTTCCAAGAAGTGAATATGTGAACCATAACTTGTCACAATTAGGAACTAAATGTATAGTGGACCATGATGAATGAACTCTCACCTGGAAGTGACTGATGAATGAACTCAAACCAATGTTTTATGAGTTTGGTGTCAAAATAAAGGGAATTTAAAACTGAAAAACATTCTAGTCCTCGTGACCTACTTTCCAAACATTTTTATTTTCAAAGATAAACATCGTGTTTGGTACCAAAATAAAGTAAGCAAACGAGTCCACTGGAAAAAATCCTTAAAGGTCCGCGTTGTGCCACTACCAGTCGTATGGTTAGTGACACTGATGATTCGTATAGTGATAGTACTCTTTTATAGTCGTCACTGTTCGAGCGCGTGTTGTGAAACACTCGTACAACGGTAGATAAACTCGGAAGATCGATCAAGTTAAGGAAGATTTTAATAGGTTATAAGTTACACATTTCACAAGGTATAGTTCAGTTCTTCTCTGGGTTCTTGTCACAGAGTTAACTGATAGGATGATCGTAGTTCGGGATGAAATGTACACCGGAACTGCATCTGCCTCACGTTATCGTCGGATGTTTCAGTTTTACTTTCGTCAGAAAGTATAACGACCGGCTGGGTCAACAAAGTAGCTGATTCTTGGATTGCCGTTGGCCGGAGCTTTTCATGGTTGAAAAAAGACTGTTGATAGAGCTTGCTGGCTCTTCTTTTAAACACTACTGGCACAAGGAAGGTATGCGGGTTATGCAGTGACATTGGTCGGTTGAGGCCGGATCTGTCCGTCAACACAGTCGTACGCGGTCATCTCGCACCGTCCACAAAGTTCATATATGAATTATAGACTGACGACCGCTGGCCCATCGCTGTTCCTTTAATGTCAGGAGAATTAGTTCGGAGATTTCTGGACTGACTTCCGCTGGCCATCGTCGTTCCTTTAATGTCAGGAGAAATTAGTTAGCTATCTGTTCCTTTAATGTGAGGGTATTGTGTTACAACGTTGATCAAAAATGTAATTCACTATTGTTTGGTATCTACATATACCTTTTATAATATATATGAAGTATCAATAAAATAAATTTAAAAAAATGTACCTGTTATTTTATATATTCGCAATAAAAAGTCGCGTTTTTGCTATTGCTTGCCAAAACGCCTGTCAGCTCCAAGAGCTAAGTCACGTGACCCCGTGACGTGCTAACCGGCATAACATGAAAGCGTGATTTGCAGCCTTTCAGACATTTTACTGGGAATGTGTATTTTTAACGAAAATTTTATTCTGTTGAATTGAATTGTATGGATGGAATATTCTTTTGGAGATAGTTTTCAAATGTAAAATATGGTGAACCATTGTTTAGTGTTTGGATGTATCAAAGCAGCAGTTTTTTCGAACTTCAAACAAACCGACAATCACAGGGATTGCATGGAAGTGGTTCTTAAACAGAACCTGTGCGTAATGAAAAGGACCATCATGATGGGATAGGATCTGCAGTGACCACTTCATCCCTGGGGATTACAACAATTATTTAAGGTGGTCGATAAATATGACACCTATTTATTATTATTATTATTTAAAAACATATCTGTTCCAAGCCTGTATCCCCACCAGCACATGTTCTACGATTGCGCATGATACAGTAAACAAGAAACCACAATGAGCACGAGCTAAACTAGAGCTCAAAAGGTTGAGGGGGGAGGAGGTGGGAGGGTACCAGAGCAGGGGCGGCAGTGTAAAATATAGTGATACGGCTCGAGGTTGCCAGACTCTTCTTTCAAATTCAGTTGAGAGGGACATTTTTACAGATACAACAAATATAACCCACAACAGTGCCTCTTTGAAAAGTGTTACAGCCATGCGTAGTCCTTGCAGTGGCATAGGGAGGGGCCCACTGGAACACCCCCCACCCCCATCAAACTTTAAAAAAAAACCTATTAAATTTTATAAAATCATACATACATGTACACATGTATATACATAGTGTGGGTTGTTCCCTACCCCGATCCCAATATAAAATCCTGCCTACACCAGTGGAGGGTACCAAGCCAAGAACAATAAAAAACATGAGGCTTGTATTTAATAATTAAATAAAAACTTTTTGTGCGTGTGTGTGTGTGTGTGTGTGTGTGTGTATATATATATATATATATATATATATATACACACACACACGCACATGCAGTTTGTGTGTGTGTGTGTATCAAAGACGGGGTAATCGTAATCAGTAATCGTAATCGATTACATGTTTTCACGTAATCGCAATCGTAATCGATTACATTGTTTGAGAATGTCATGTAATCGCAATCGTAATCGATTACATTGCTAATGTAATCGTAATCAGCGATTACTTTCATGATTACTCGTAATTATTTACTAAATTTAGATGTGTTTAGCATCAACTCCAGTAACAGTGCCTATAGTTAGAAGCAGTACTGCATGGTCAGTCAGTAGAACTGATCTCCCATTGTCTACTACTCTCATAGTAGAACTATTATTTGCCTTGAGAAACAGGGGATCATAACGTCTGGATTATCAAATGAATGTTACCCAGGGGATAAAGACACATAATGGTATCTATCGTGTTTATGTTTACTATAAAACCACTTGAATGAATACAGTATTCTAGCTAGCAATATATAAAAGGGCACTGCACCTAATTCATTGCCGTAAAAAAAATGAATTATGTAGTAATTAGCTTTGTCTACACCGGCGCGCAATCTTGCCCCTACTGTCTACACCGGCATGTGATCATACCTCTACTGTCTGCCAGTGGTCACCTTTTAAACAATGAATGCAGTTCCACAGTAATTAGGACACCACAGAAAGTGTTATGAAATAATCATGCCTCTTTGAAAGCTTAATAAACAATAACGGGTGTAGGTAGCAAGATAAATCGTATTATTATTTGTATGTGTTCATTCTTGCATTGCATCATACCGATCTGTCTAAGACAATAAATTCAGATCCCTATTTTATGTGATATTAATCAATAAAATAACATTATTTATTCTGCTTGTTTTAAATGCATTCTGATTTGAACACATATTTTTATTATCCCACTTTCAAAAGTCGGGACTGAATGTGTGTCCTGCTTCTCACAGGTAGGTAGGTAACTAGGTTAACGTGCTCATATACCACTTCCTCACCAATCAAGGTACCTTTAGAGTAGGTGTACAAATGTGATAAGACCAAAATGTCCAAACTAGCATCCGTTAAGAATCAGCTGGGTTTTAAAAAAATCATTCTCTGCTGTCGGCATGTTGACCTACTAACAGAACGCCGGATGCTATGTCACAGGTCTGATGTACGTGGGTCAGATCGACTGAGCAGTGGGTTTTTCCCCAACTGTTTTACAAAAAGTCACATTATTAATAACTGAGATGGTATTTTTGTTTTTTATATTTAATACTGTAATGTTTATGTATTTGTTTTATATACTATGCATTAATAATTAGCCATAAGCGTGGACTTTTAATGCTACCCCTGTGTCCAGATCATTTTTAGTTGACCATGGATAATAACTCACTATAGCAGCTAAAGTCAAACTTAAGATTTCTATAGTTTGAAAAACATTATTACCATTTTTTTCTTGTAGATTAATTAACCTGACCTATTACCTGTTTGTACCCACCCACCTCATAACCCACAGGGGCCAACCATTACAATCACCAATTGATAAGACTTGAAGACTACAAATCTTGCAAATTTAATGTGTACATGCTTTCATTTTCGCGAGTGGGATTGAGGGGGTGACATAGCAGACTGATTTTTACCTGCATTTAGAAGTTTTAATTGAAAATGCCAGAATCTCAGTAATAACGTTTATTGAAATTTACCAAATATTTATATAGGGTTATAAACGAATAACTGCATTTTTACAAGGATTACAACTATTTAGTATTAATTTAAGAACAAAATAGAAATGTCATGCCCCCTCCATCCCCCACTGACTTAAAACATACTCCTGCAGGCCTGTCCCATACTGGCATGGATAAACATTTGTTAAAGCATTATAAAAACAGAACTAGTGCACTACAAATCAAACTTCAATCTTTCTATAAACATCCTTCTTTTCCGGGATCTGCTTTGCCTATAGTATCTTGAAATGACATGGGGAAGATCGTTTCGGTATGGTGTATTGTTAAAACGTATCTGATTTGTTGAGATTGGGGTATTAGCATGCTTAACGGAATATGTCAAACCAGCCTTGAGCAGTCTTGAAAAATATTATCTTTCTTTACACTTCTATAATAAATGTACATGAAACACATATATTAAGGGTGGGACGTAGCCCAGTGGTAAAACGTTCGCCTGATGCATGGTCAGTCTAGGATCAATCCCCGTCGGTGGACCCATTAGGCTATTTCTCGTTCCAACCAGTCCTCCACAACTGGTATAACAAAGGCCGTGGTATGTACTATCCTGTCTGTGGGATGGTGCATATAAAAGATTCCTTGCTGCTAATCAAAAAGAGTAGCTCATGAAGTAGCGACAGCGGATTTCCTCTCTCAATATCTTTGTGGTCCTTAGCCATACGTCTAATACCATATAACCATAAATAAAATGTGTTGAGTGCGTTGTTAAATAAAACATTTCCCTTCCTTCCTTCCTGGGGCGGGATGTAGCCCAGTGGTACAGTGCTCGCTCGCTGTGCGGTCAGTCTGGGATCGATCCCTGTCGGTGGGCCCATTGGGCTATTTCTCGTTCCAGCCAGTGCACCATGACTGTTATATCAAAGGCTGTGGTATGTACTACCCTGTCTGTGGGATGGTGCATATAAAATTCCACAATTTCAAGACATTGGCGCAACGTCTTACCAGGGGGCAGAGCATTTTGGTGTGCCTACTTCACATATTGTTGGGACATCTTGAGTACCGTAGCTGGCCACACTAAATGTGTGGTTCACAGTGTTCGAAATAAACACTTATCCATTTGTCCTGACAAGTGAAAATCTGCTCAGACAAGCAAAATGGACCTCAATGGTTGTCCAGTAGACAAGTAAAAATATATAATGCTGTTTCATTTTGAGCAACAAAGACTTTATTCTTGCACTTAAATAAAACTAACAATTCATTTGGACAAGTGAAACTATATGTAAACAAGTAGATTTCTAGATGTACTTGTCCGGTGGACTAGTGACAAATTCTACTTATTTCTATCACTGGTTCAGATGATTCAAGAGACCACTCCAGTGGCATTTATCCCATGTTTGGAATGGCTGCTGTTAGGATACAATGATTCCATTGAGGCCTTGATTCGTACAACCAATCCAAGAGTGCCTGTTTGTCCCAGGTCATTACTTTACACCCCCTTTCTTCGGAGTTGGTTCTCTTCACTGATGGATTTCAGTATGCAACTTTTGAATCAACATCTGTCAGGTGTGTGGACTGCCTCTGAGAGGAGCCTCCACATCAACATGTTGGAGATGGAAGCAGTTTGTCACGCTTGTCTCCATTTTTTTAACGTAATTCAATATTGTTGAATTTTGTTGAGGCCTGACATCACATCAGTTGTTGCATACCTCATTCAATGGGGAGGCACCAAATCCAAATCACTGAGTTGTGTTGTCTGCCAAACACATGTTCAATCAATGTCAGATGCTGTTCACCTGTCCAAACAGAGTGTATGCTGCACAAGGAGGTGGCTTACAGAGTTCTCGAGTTGTGGGGGAGTCCACAACTCCATATGTTTGTCACTAGACTGAAGAACCAATTGCTAGTATTTGTGTTGCCGCCTCTGGTTCTGAGTTGGGCAGCTTGAGCTTGGTATTCTCATTGCAGATCCTCAGTATCCAAGCTTGAGCTTGAACTTTCAGTGCAGGAACTGGTGCACCTGCCATTGATATTGGATCTGCTAAACTGAGACTGAAGCAGACAGCGTGGCATCCCAAGCCAGAGGTGTCCCGGCTTCATGCAAAGAGGTTGTTGGGGTTTGCCTGCAACACAGAGGCTTTTCTCAGTAGATTGCTGAAGTCTTCTTCTCCTCAAAGTGCCTACCAGTGCCTAAGGTCTACCAGTGTCACTGAAGTCTTGAGTTCATTGGCTGGCTGAGAGGGACGTGGATCCCTTGTTGCCAACTGTCATTGACCTAGCAAGGTACTTTTTGGCTCTTGTCCAGGAAAAGGAAGCTAAAGGTCCAAACAGTGAGACGTCGCTGTTTGTCCATTTTTACTAATCTCAGGCAGTGTGGATGTAATAGTCCAGTGGCTGTGTGTGTGTGTCCCCTTGAAGTTACTCTTCATATTCTTTAGGGGTTTCTCTACAAATCTGTGCTGCATGACTTATTCATGTCATTGCAAAGCAAAGTTCAAAGGCTTTCCATTTTGCTGAAATGGAATGTTTTCCTGGTTATTCATGCACTTAAAGCTTTACGGGCCTTTAAAATTTACCAGTCTCCGTGTTGTGATGTGGAAGACTTTTTAGTGAGATTCATGCATTATTGCATGATTTGGTGGATTATAACACAGATGGGTCAGTTACGTTACGGACTGATTGTATTTCCGTGGCTAAGAATCAGGTGCTAGGAGAAGAGTTTCCTCCGGAGTTTGTGTCATACACTTCCTTCAGATAATTCTGTCCAGTCAGGGCTTGTAAGTACTATTTAGAGCATACTAAGAACTTTCATCTTTGAAAAAAGATACTTTTGATATTTTTTATGAATCAGGCGGGAGACATTATGAAGAATGCATTGTCTCAATGGATTGCTGCAACCATCACAGTGGCATATGAAAAGGTGGGTGATGATGTTCTTTGGAATTTCTCCATCAGGCCTGATGAATTTGGGTGATTTCTGCTTCCCTTAATTTCCATGTTTTGTTGGACATCTTCAAGGTCATGAATGCAAGGTTTGGAAGGGTTGACACACATTCAACCACTTCTATATCTGAGGGTACCCATCAGATTCAGACAGTCATTGTGGGGCAGCAAGTCATGTCAGTGCGCAGGGCCTCAAGAGAAGGGAAACTTCTATTCCGGCCGGTTGCTAGCATATGTAGTTTATCCACCATCTGGTTGGGGGGAATTTGATACTATATGGGGCTGTCGAGTGTCTTTTTGTTCCATTTACCCGATGAGATGTTTTACCTTGCCCCTTGTTAGGGGTTTTGGATTTTAATGTCAGTTGGGATAGTATTCAGTTGATATTAAAAGTAACTTTTTACAATAATACCTTCTATAATGTGGTTTTATTTCACTGTATTATTACTCGAGAAGAACACTTGTGGTTGAATGGGTAAGTCCTTTTTTTCTTACCTGTCATTAATGTTAAATTCATGTGCTCTATAATGGTGTTAAATCACATCCGTTATAGCACATTGGTTGTGCACAGTAAGTTGAATAAGACTATTGGAAAATTTGCTTCTAATTTTCAGTATTAATCTACTTACCTAGTGCTGGCACAACCAAGGTAACCTCTCACCCACCCCTAGGGAGATCTTCCCTTAATTTGGTAATTTCAGACTTTGAATCGAGATGAGGTTAATGATCTACCCATGCACGGATGTACTATACATTTGGCAATGGAAAATAATTCTGCGGTGGAGGTTATGATTTAGGTTGTATAGCATATTAGTTGTGCTAGCACTAGGTAAGTATGAATAATAATGAAAATTAGACACAAATTATCTAAAATATAAAATTAATACATTTAAAATAATTTTTGTTTCTAGTCCTACCAAGGCAAAACTGACTCCTGAAGAACAGGAAATTGCATATGAGCATAAGGCTCAAATGATGCGGAACCTTGAAGGGCCAAACAGGAATTTACAAACTGAGCTTATCCTGCAAGAACGTATGAATGAGGTCAAGCATCTGAACCATCAGAACCGCAAACTTCATGAAGAGTGCAAACTCTCACAGATCAATGCAATGAAACTTGTCCAAAAGTTTGAACGGAAAGCTAAAGAAAGTATGATTTCAGTATATTTATATGTCATTCTCATATGCATTAACAATCATTGTATTCATACATAAGTTGTTGCATTGCTCTTATAGTCTTGTATAAATCTGAATGACAAAACTGTATTCCATTATCAAAATCATATCTGCAGGGCTCAAACCTAACAACAGTACTGATGGCAATTGCCGTTGTTGTGATATAAATTGTCATAGGTCATGGGTGTCACCGACGGCACTCTTGTGCTGGGGGATAAAAATGACTGCCGTCGCAGTAAAGCTCCCCATGATGGCAAAATGTATTCACAATTCTGTACATTTGAAAAAAACTTCATACAGCAAATTAACCTTTCGGTCATGTTTATTTGCCACCCTAAAGGAGGGGACAATTAAGGCATTTGGCCTGGTATGCATAGTCAACGATATATAATGCACATTATTGGTTAATATCAACAAGTATAATTGTGTAGTTAATTAATAAAACTCTTACCCGGTAAATGTGTCGGCTATTATATATAACGGGTGCAGCCATTTTTTACCATCCCAGTGAATACACCCTCTGGCGAGCTGGTGGTTATATAATACCTAACGTGTCACATCAGGAATTAGTCTTTGAACTGAAGAAACAAAACATACCTGATTTTTGCAGATGCATTGCAATGTTCTGTAATAATATCCATCCCAGTAACACAGAAATGTGTATATGTGGTTTATTTTTCAATACAAAATAAACCACCATTGTCAAAGTGTTGAAATAACTGTATTATGTTTTGGACATAAATTAACCCACATACTGAAATAATAATCAGATTGTTTTCTTGGTTAATTGGTCTTTTCTTTCCGTGGCCTGTACTTGTAGTATCTGAGTGGCAGGTGTATGTTTAGATGGTCCCCAGACACTAAAAAGACGTGCCTCTTTTATTAAGATCACAGGGTATTATGTGATAACCTCAAATTGTAATGGACATTACCAGCTGGCCTGCTTTATTACTGTAAATAATTCTGTAAAACGCTTGATTAAGTAGACAGTTTCCCATCTAAAATCACAAAACTGACCAATTACGTAGTCCCGAAGAAAAAAAAATTATCACTTGGGTATCATGAGTGGTCATTTTTGCTCGAACGTATTCTACCAATAGGCCTAATAATATGCATTTTTTCTTTGGATTTTTTAAAAGAAAAAAATAATATAAATCCATTTCGTTATATTGATGCAAATTGAAATATATTTAGTTAAATAGTTTATTATACTATCAAGTCATTTATGTTGTTTTACAAGTCAGGTGGCGAAGCGCCTTGTCGTAAATTAGAGCATTTGTTTACACTGTGCATAGAGAAGTTGGACAGAGCTGACGTCACTTCGCCCCAAGCTATACCACCAGACATCACAAAAATGAAACAAAATGGCTGCCCCCAGTTAGCAGGAATAATCATGGTTTTTTATTAACTCTAAAATTAAGTGTTTTTCATTTGTTAAAGTGTCAGTATGTGTTAGTGGTCCAGGTATGCAACTTTCCAACACATGAGACTCTTGTTGGAGTTTAGTCTACCTTTTGGCTTTAAAAAACTAAACATTTGCGATTAGAACATTTGGCAATTTTAGCTAGGAACCTGGTTTACTGTGAATCCTGTTTTAGAAGTATCTGCTTTGTGAATTTAAAATGTAATCAAGACTAAATATGACCTTTAATTATAACATTGATATCAGTTAAAGAGACTTTTTGTTTTTAAGCACAAAACATCTTTAGTTATAACTGAGATAACAAAAAAAGATAGAATATTAATATGATTGAAATTAATATACTGTAAAACATGAAATTAATGCGAGTATAAAATAATGTGAGGGAAAACCTCAACCAGAAATGTATGTATTAATTAATGCTAGGGCTGTTAACGAACACATCAGTTTTAGTTAGCGTAAAATGTAGAGGATTCATCATGAGGGATTTTTAATATGGAAAATATCAACCGAGTCTACGCAAATCGGTATTTGTCGAGGCTCTACCGAGATATATACTGATTAAAGAGAAAAATTCTATTTGTCCTATATCACTTCTAAAATAACATTTTCATTCCATATTTAGTAAATCTCAGTACTAAAGTCACTTCCATCGATAATATGACATGCATTTTAACTAAATCCTATTAAAATGTTACGCTTATTTATACAGGTCTTGTTGGCTTGTAAACAAATGACCCATTGACAGCAACACATTATTACCTAGAGACCTTGTACATTTCCATATACTTTTAAATTTATATACTATTATTACACGGGTTAATACACTGAATTATCACATGGGTTTTTAACATGGATATCATGGGTAAGTTATAGGATAAATAGAGGATTTGTCATGAGTATTTTTTTAATATGAAAAATATCAACTGAGTTACGATTAACTAAACGAGCTTGATATTTTACGTATTAAGAAACACGAGTAGCGAATTCTACAAGTGTGATTTGAGGTGCAGTTAAACATTTGTTACTGCTGAATGCACACAACAAATCAGTGAGTCTGTAATGGTGATTATAAAACCATGCTAAAACATGTAAGGGATCTTAGTATTAAAGTTACAGTGTGTCTGGTTACCATATAATAATATCATGCACAAATATGAAATACAAGTTCAACTGCACTTTTAAAAAATTTGTGTGTGTTCGCTATGAACGGAGAACATTAAAAGTATACGCTCGATTCGTCGCCTGTGCGGCCATTGCTTGGAAAACTACAAATGACAGCCTGTTGTCAATTACAGTTAACAGGTGCATTTGCGGATTTGAAATTGTAGGGTTCATCTCAAAAAATGAAATGAGAATTCTTGCGCTGTACAAAGAACGTTCGGTTGAGGATACTTACTATTCTTTCGTTGTTTTGATCTTCAGAGTGTACTATCGACAATCGTACCTTCCTATTTAAGAATTAATATTTTATAAAGTGTTAGTTAAGTTCTAAGTTTAGTTTGTATAACACATTGATCATGTATATATTTTTAATAAAATATACTAAAGTAAAAAATGACCGTTTTCACTTTAATTTTATGTGTGGTAAAATCGACAAATTCAAATAAATATTATTTCGTTTGGAAAGGGTAAAGTTAGATTGTTTTGTTTAATGACATCAGTGTTAGAGCATATTGATTTAATAATCATCTGCTTTTGAATGTCAAACGTTTGGTAATTTTGACATATAATCTAAGAGAGGAAACGGGCGCAATGTGCAGGGGGGGAGGGTATTGGGGGTCGAAACCCTTCCCTGACCAAGAAAAAAAATATGAAATGTATTTTCTGGGGGAACATGGCCCCATATAAACTCCGCTCAACACAGTCTATAACCCTCAACCCCGCTGAAATCCCTGCACACGCGCCTTGGAAACCCGGTACATTTAAAATAAAATAAAAATATTTTTTATTTTTAGCAATGGATCATTTATATGTACTATCCCACAGACAGGATATCACATACCATGGCCTTTTATATACCAGTCATGGCGCACTGGCTGGAACAATCACGGTGATGGGGATTGATCCTAGACCGACCGCGCATTTAAAAAAAACACCACATTTTTAGGTCTAAGTAATGAATAGAAATAACATATAGTCTTCATAAATGTTACGTATATCGAACATACCTCCCTCTTCCCTACCCCTAGAGCATTACGTAATTATTAACACTCCCTTACATGTAACGCGTATGCCAACCGCTGGTCACTGTAAAGGTATTGTACCATACCTCTATGAATATAAATATATTTTGGAGGTATGAGACAACCCCTCAATCAAGACAGTTAAATTTGTTCGAAATCACGCAAGAAGCTCAGCGCCTGCGCAAATTGCGTAAATTCCCAGTTCTACCGGTGTCCCGCTAATTGAAGAAAAACAAGCTGGCCATTGGGTTTGCAGTTGACATAGATAATGTAGATAAACGAGCATTGCAAAACTATAGCGATGTGGTGGGCCTTTTATGTACGAAACAGAACTGGATCATCTATTCTAAATGCTTAAATAATTAAAATATTCCAGACACTGCAGCTTTAAAATGAGATGAACATTAGTTTCCTAACATCCACACATGGTGGATATAATGCACGGTTTTGTAACAACCAGTAAACAGACTGGATGGTGTTGGTTGGAGGAACAATTGAACTCTGCAAAGCAAACCTTCTCAAGGTGATTTTGACTGGTTGCAAGTGATACCATGTGCAATAACACTTCAGCACAGTGTCATATTTTTAGTTTCACTTTATTTTTGTAAAGAAATAGGCATTGTGAAATTTATGCATGTTTATATCATGTCACATTTTTACCATTAATTTCATAATGTCACAGACCATTGACCTAATTAATGTCCCAACAAAGTATTATCTGAAAATATTTACTGTATTTCCTCTAAAATTACGACTCCTCAAAAATTTCCATCGTAAATTTTCTACAGCATGTCAGTGCCAAAATACTTCTAAAACTATGACTACAGGCAAATATAAAAAATTGTGAATTAAAATTTCAACAACCCTGTTATCAGTAAAAAAAATTCTTATTGTTTTTTAAATCGGCTATTAATGTTCACACACTTACATCTAAGGTGACACAAATGGGGATAAAAGCATAATAATAAAAAACCAAGAATTAGAACAGTAACAAAATTAATACCTCAATGTAGTAAAATGAAATCAACACAATTTATGTTCCCAGAAAGACCGTAAAACATTGTTTTCACTCATGTTAGCTTTGGTTCTTTGATCTCCCAATCCTAAACAGATCTATTTCAAGCTGAACCTGTGGGGCATACTTAATTTGGTCATGATATAACATCTTCAATTTTAGAAGCACAATAGGTGTCATGCAAATGACTTTAATTTTGGAATGTATATATAAGCATGCTCAAGCAATATATACATGTATATATAATTTGGTTTTTTTTCATATATTTTTCAGGTAGCATAAACTTTGCTACAGTCTTGACCATCCCCTAAAATTACTACACACAAGCCTGGTGTTTTGAACTTATTTCATAATCCGCAATGGACATATTTTCAATTCCTCACCGATTAGAACATTTTAATTTCATGTCTATTTAGCATGCATGTCGTAACTAATTTAGTGGGATCGTGGGAGAGAGGGGGCCAAGGAAGAAAAAAACTATTACATGGTATCACACAAGCCTGGCCTAGGATTTGTTTTTGAGGTGGGTGGGACAGAGTACAGCATCTATGGGTGGGTGGGACAGAGTACAGCATCTATGTCTGCTTGCAGACCGACATATTGATGTTTACAGTTCAAGGGTAAGTTTTAAACCCTTATTCCCCACTCCTTGGATCACAAACAGTGCATGCAGGCTTTCATTTTTAAAATTAAGTAAGCAATTACATTGCTGTTTTGAATTATGATGACGTATATTCTTTACATAAATAGCTATAGTTATTTGCATATTCTCGTCAGAATATGACTGGGAAGTGGTGTACAGGGGCAGCTGTATATTAATTTGACAAAAACACTCTTTCCAATCCCCCTGCCTCCCCCCCCCCCCATTTTCCAATGCCTGTGATTTTTAGAGATGTTTTTAGCCAACACACACATTGTAGGCCAGTTATGTTCTAATTAACCATTAAGCACTATTGGCTTATGGGCTCTAATTTTTGTAGGGTGGAGAGCCGATTTTTTTTCATGAATTAACATTGAGTAAAAAAACATCAAGTATGTTTGTTTCTTCAGTTACAACCAACTCGCCATTCACTGGAATGGAACAAAATGGCTGTGCCTGTTATATATAATAGCGGTCACATTTAACCATTTTATTAATTAAATATAATACAGTACTTGTTGATATTAAGCAATAATGTGCATTTTATATAGTTGAATGTGCATACCAGTCCAAAAGCGTTGCGTGAGTATTCCTTTAATAGTCACATGCCCAGTATCCCCCCAGTGGTTCCTATGTGCGCGTTTTGTGGTATTTACAATATTTGCACATCTAGATGAATAAATAGACTGATACGTTGGTTTGCTACTGTCCACGATAGCCAGGGAGTAAGAAATGGGATGTGAGACTTAACAGTAAAGTGGGGTTCTTTCTGTAAGTATAAAATATACTTGAATATTGTATTAAAATTTAGAAAACCTGTCTGAATTAGCAACAGTTTGTACATAGTAGAATCGTTTGTTCGCCCTTGATTGACTCGCTTTGGTCAAATTTGAAAACTACGACCCACTAGCAAATTTTCATTTGGAAGAGGAAAGAATTACAGCCACTGTCAGTTTTTGAAAAATAATTGAATTGAAATGTTGCCGTAATTATAGAGGAAATAAGGTACATTTGATTTGTCTCTAAAAGTGCTTTATTTAACCATCGACATAACCACCATATCTCACTTATTATTAATATTTTGTAAAAAGTAACTGAATTATGGTGACGGTCCATAAAAATATTCAACTATTATTTGGAGGACAGACGTGATGTGTTATTTTTTTAATCATGTGACATGGTCTTGTGGTTTCCATTGGGAATTGTGTGAAGAAAGCAAATGACCATCATACGGTAAATCAGTGTATTATACCTCACAGATGAAGAAAATTGTTGGTGCCAGTTTTGAATTTTTGGCCAGGCGTCATGACATCATAAAATTTAGCATCAGTTTCAAAGTCTGCAATGTAAACTAAATATTAAAACTCTTATTTCTCAGCCAGTCATCACAAACAATATGTTAAAATGATCAGACTTAATTAAAGTTAAAGTTTGTTTTGTTTAACAACACATTGATTAATTAATCATTGGCTAGTGGATTCAGACTTAATTAAGTGCTTATAAGCAGTATGTGTACAACTAATATTAAAACTATGGTAATTGGGTTGGGGATGTTTGTAAATTAAGCTTTCCTTTTATTTTGGTGTATTTAGATACAATCCAATGGTAGCAAGCATTAAACATATGCACAATTTTGTTTTATTCCATGAATAGCAAATTGTTCATCTGTATTTTGTACCAGTGGGAATTGCATGTTACGAACGTAACACTAAAAAGACAATAACTAAGGGGAAGAAGGTATGGTCATAAGCATGAAAACAGTAGCCACATTGTTGCTGACACTATAGGGCCTCCACGAGTCCAAAATACTGCACTCGAGTACTCGAGGGTCAAACTCGACCCGTACCTCAGTATCCAACAGTTACACTTACTAACTAGATAATAATGAGACAAAGGAATTAAGTGAAATAGCATTGTGCATCTTAATTCCATTTCTCAAAATGGATGCCAAATCATGTCATTGTATTGCATTCCACACATTCAAGTTTTGTTTCCCTTCGTGTGTCATAGCCGTATAATGTAACCGGCAAAATGATGTAAAACATTTGCACGGGTACTTTGCTAGACTCAGCCCGTGCCCGAGTACTCGAGTACTCGTGGAGACCCTAGCTGGCACGGGTAAGGCTGCACTCACTCTGTGACTTAGCTAGAAAAAACAGAAATTAGCACTTGAAATAGTTTATTTAGCCTTCCCTGAAATTACAAAAGAATTTTGTGTGTGCATTTCCAGCTGTTGCAGTATCTCTGCTCATCATCCAGCAGCCCTCTACACTTCCACTGTTTTGGTCGCATATGTGACAACTGGTTTTGTTTGGAGACCAAAACATTTCATATACATGTAGTTGCCACCTGGCAATTGAACCAAAATTAATATAAACAGATCATCAACGGTCATGCTAGTGGACGATTCGGGTGAACTAGTCGCTATATGCCACTAAATGTCGCCTTGTTAATCACTGAATTAAAAAGGACCCATTAAAAATCATTACATCATCGATAATATGGTCACCACATATTTTACATTTAGACATTTTTTACTTTATAATCATTACTAAGTACATGTTGAACTTGATGATTGAGAAGATGATGGCACTTCATTGTCACAATATAATGAGAGCAGCTCGTGTGAGTGCATGTTTTTTGTACTGCATTACTTCGTACACACAGCAAATACATATCATTCTTAAGTATCAATTGTCTTTTTATCCGAAATCGCTACATGGCTATTTGGTCACATCATTTGAATCCTTAAAAACTTTGCACATGAAAAAAAAGGAAAAAGAAAGAAATAACGTCCCCAAGAACAAAAACAAAACTGATAGTGTGTGTTCCAACAATGCCTTGACCTTGTTTATTATTTTATTTCAGAAAATTTGCCGTTATTTTGTCATGAATTAATATATTTTTTATAATTTGCCATGTATATTTGCTAAGGCAAGTATATAGAATTCAAGAACATCTTACATATATATAACCTAATGATGCATTTCACTGTATGTTTTAGAATTCTCATAAAAATCGAGTTCCAAGATGTAAAAAATCGAACGTGCTGAGGGTTGTCAAGGGATTGCCCCATTGAGCTTCAGTTAAAATGTTTTGTGTGACACAAAAGTTAAAAAGTAAAAGTTTGTTTTGTTTAATGAGACCACTGGAGGTTTTGAGTGATACAAAAGCGAGTTATGGTATCCCAAATTAATGTAGTTTTCACTTATGATCCATAGTTAGAGAAATAAGGCCCTGTAAATGATTGTAAATCTGTGATGTTATGCCTTGCATTAAGTTAATGTTTTACAATACTTATGTAATATATTATAAGCAAATTTATATCATAATTTTGATATTGGTTCTTCAGTGTTTTTCATATTGCGATATTGTTACTGGATAATTTCATTTCAGTGGATAACAAAATAAAAGCAATGGAACAAGAGCTGATTAAATCTGGTCAACTTGCCCAAAGGTATAAGGACATGTATATGCAGGAACGACAGAAGAACAGAGAAAAGCAGCAAGACGACAGGAAGAATGAGTCTGCTGACAAAGAGATGGTGGATGCAAACGAGACGGAAAAGACTACTATCATTATGACTCAGCCTGGTTCAGACAGTTTCATGGGCAGTTCAGTCAGAGTGAATGATGTCATTCGACGAAATGAGGTATGCTAATAGTGTGCATGGCCATCACAGCTTAGTGGGCTGGAGGAGACCATGTTGCATTCTACTTTTGTGCACATCAGTATTGAGGACCATTCAAGAATTAAATAATGCAAAATCTATTCGTTTTGTACTATAATGTTTTGTAATATTAAGACTACTGCATGGTTTCCCCTCAAAACTGACACACCGTAATGCTCTGGTAAACACACTCAAACTTTCACATACATAAGTGTGTAAAACGTTTTTTGTGTTTATCATCGCATGAACATCAAAAATATAACGTTCAATTCTTATAATTCCAAATGCATTAATATTGCCATTATACAAAACTATATTAAAAAACCCAATCGAACTCTTTTTCCACAATGATTTACAACTGTATCAATACACAAATAAGGGAATTCCCTTAGAAAGTTACATTCGTTTTTTTCCGTCAAATCTCCGATTCATTATATTGACTTACATAAGTTTTTATAAATTTTAATTTTCTGAATCAAATGTGGATAAAACATAAAATAACAGAACATCAACTGATAACGCAGACTTTTTTTGATGAATTTTGAACTAATTAACATGAGGGAGAGCATTAAATTATTTAGAAGATTTATCTACTACCTATATTATAATTGCAGTTGTCAAAAGTTGAATTTAGTGAAAATGAATGTGAAGACTGACTTGAAAGAGATAAAGTGGTTTCAGTGTTACTGTGTGTGTGGATTTCAGAGGAAGTTTTTGATTGTGTGATATTATTCTCGGAAAGAACAGGTCGTGGAATTGTGCCTGAAGGCGTATGTGTTTTCGTGCATGTAAGTTGTCGGTTTGGTGTTTTTGTCAAATGTGACAGAGCTGCACTCATGTCTCTCTTTTGATTTGTTGAGTATTCTCTGCTATAACTTCTAATAGAAGCTTCGTTTTTGTGACCTGTCATATACATTATGTGTCTCAGTTTAAAACCAGAGTCGTTTAAAGCCTGAATTGTCACCGTCACTCACAGTGCAGACGAACTTAAGAATAAAAATAGAAATTTAGAACTTAAGAATAAAAATAGAAACAGGGATTCCGTTGTTTACCAAAAAAGTGCAGTTTTCACGTTCATGGAAGAATGAATGTTGCTTTTTTTAGATCACATGATAGCATTTTAGTTAATCAAGACACCTATTACAAAACAGTAATTATAAAATGGAATTATAAGTTGACCAACATTATTATTAATATTATTATTTTATTTTTAGGGTTTTTTCATAAACATCATTTGTAATAGAAAATTGGATATGACTGTCATTTGTGTTACGGTAACTATTGGAAATGACTGTCATTTGTGTTACGGTAACTATTGGCTATGACTGTCATTTGTGTTACGGTAACTATTGGCTATGACTGTCATTTGTGTTACGGTAACTATTGGCTATGACTGTCATTTGTGTTACGGTAACTATTGGCTATGACTGTCATTTGTGTTACGGTAACTATTGGAAATGACTGTCATTTGTGTTACGGTAACTATTGGAAATGACTGTCATTTGTGTTACGGTAACTATTGGCTATGACTGTCATTTGTGTTACGGTAACTATTGGAAATGACTGTCATTTGTGTTACGGTAACTATTGGAAATGACTGTCATTTGTGTTACGGTAACTATTGGCTATGACTGTCATTTGTGTTACGGTAACTATTGGCTATGACTGTCATTTGTGTTACGGTAACTATTGGAAATGACTGTCATTTGTGTTACGGTAACTATTGGAAATGACTGTCATTTGTGTTACGGTAACTATTGGCTATGACTGTCATTTGTGTTACGGTAACTATTGGAAATGACTGTCATTTGTGTTACGGTAACTATTGGCTATGACTGTCATTTGTGTTACGGTAACTATTGGAAATGACTGTCATTTGTGTTACGGTAACTATTGGCTATGACTGTCATTTGTGTTACGGTAACTATTGGAAATGACTGTCATTTGTGTTACAGTAACTATTGGAAATGACTGTCATTTGTGTTACGGTAACTATTGGCTATGACTGTCATTTGTGTTACGGTAACTATTGGAAATGACTGTCATTTGTGTTACGGTAACTATTGGAAATGACTGTCATTTGTGTTACGGTAACTATTGGCTATGACTGTCATTTGTATTACGGTAACTATTGGCTATGACTGTCATTTGTGTTACGGTAACTATTGGAAATGACTGTCATTTGTGTTACGGTAACTATTGGCTATGACTGTCATTTGTGTTACGGTAACTATTGGAAATGACTGTCATTTGTGTTACGGTAACTATTGGAAATGACTGTCATTTGTGTTACGGTAACTATTGGAAATGACTGTCATTTGTGTTACGGTAACTATTGGCTATGACTGTCATTTGTGTTACGGTAACTATTGGAAATGACTGTCATTTGTGTTACGGTAACTATTGGCTATGACTGTCATTTGTGTTACGGTAACTATTGGAAATGACTGTCATTTGTGTTACGGTAACTATTGGAAATGACTGTCATTTGTGTTACGGTAACTATTGGCTATGACTGTCATTTGTGTTACGGTAACTATTGGAAATGACTGTCATTTGTGTTACGGTAACTATTGGCTATGACTGTCATTTGTATTACGGTAACTATTGGAAATGACTGTCATTTGTGTTACGGTAACTATTGGAAATGACTGTCATTTGTGTTACGGTAACTATTGGCTATGACTGTCATTTGTGTTACGGTAACTATTGGAAATGACTGTCATTTGTGTTACGGTAACTATTGGAAATGACTGTCATTTGTGTTACGGTAACTATTGGAAATGACTGTCATTTGTGTTACGGTAACTATTGGCTATGACTGTCATTTGTGTTACGGTAACTATTGGCTATGACTGTCATTTGTGTTACGGTAACTATTGGCTATGACTGTCATTTGTGTTACGGTAACTATTGGCTATGACTGTCATTTGTGTTACGGTAACTATTGGCTATGACTGTCATTTGTGTTACGGTAACTATTGGCTATGACTGTCATTTGTGTTACGGTAACTATTGGCTATGACTGTCATTTGTGTTACGGTAACTATTGGAAATGACTGTCATTTGTGTTACGGTAACTATTGGAAATGCAATTTGATTATAATGTAAATATGATTTATCGTATTTAGGATTTAAAAAATATTTTTGCTACATCTAACAAGTCAGCCATTCTTCTATCCAACCATCGATTGATGCACAGTTGGATCAATCGATGTGATCAATCCCCATCAGTGGGCCCATTGGGCTATTTCTCGCTCCAGCTAGTGCACCACAACTAGTACATCAAAGGCCGTGGTACATGCTATCCTGTGTATGGGATAGTGCATATAAAAGATCCTTTGCTGCTAATCGAAATGAGTAGACCATATTAAGTGGAGATAGCGGGTTTCCTCCCACAATATCTGTGTGGTCCTTAACCATATGTCCGATGCCATATAACCATAAATAAAATGTGTTGAGTGCGTCGTTAAATAAACCATTTCCTTCCTTCAATATTATATATATAGTACACTGACAACGTACACACAAGGTTCTTCTTTAGTTCTCCACATGAGATTTTCTGAGAGCACCAAGACAAAACCTAAGTCCCTGAATAGTAAGTAAGACTTTTGTGCTGACCTATACACAATGCACCCATAATCAAGTTTAGATCTAACTAAAGATCTATAGAGTCAGAGCATAACCTTTTGATCTACTCTTCATTCAGTCTTGCCAATAACTTTTATAATATTGAGGGCCTTTAATCTTTTCTTTTTAACATACTGAACAAAAGATAGCCTCCTGTCAAAAATAAACCCCAGAAATTTGGTCTTCTCCACAACTGGAATTGGATTTTTGTCCAGAAACAGAAGATGTTTGTTTGCTTTGTTTAATGACACCACTAAAGCACACTGATTAATTAATCATCGGCTGTTGGACGTCAAACATTTTTTAATTCTGACTCATAGTTATCAGAGGAAGCCCACTGCATATTTCTTAATGCAGCAAGGGATCTTTTATATGCACTTTCCTACAAACAGGAAAGCACATACCATGACCAGTTGTGTTGCACTGGTTGGAATGATAAAAAACTCAATCAGTTGAATAGATCCACAGAGGTGGTTCGATCTTGCGACAGCAGCACCTCAAACGAGTACTCAACACTGACTGAGCTAAATCCCACCTCTCCAGAAACAGGTGAGGATCTAAGTGGTGATCTCTTTTCTAGCAGATATGCATACAGACGGTCATCGACTTTGAGAAGCAAAATCCATTGTCAATTGCTCATTGTTGAAGTTTATTCAAACAAAGCTGCAACTGACGTTCAAATATACTCATATTGGATGATCTCTAGCAAATCTGAAAATCATTGATATATATATATATATATATATATATATATATATATTATATATATATTATATATATACTATATATATATTATATATATACAATATATATATGTTATATATTTATATATAACAAGCTATCTACACCATGTTTTAAACATTGGGTGATACTGTTAATTTTTACAGAAAATAAAGTTACTGACAGGATGCTACCACGAGGCACATTTCTTGGGAGTGAGAATCGGATAACGTAGATCCCACTCATACCTTTAAAGACCTATTTTTAAAGAAATTAGAGATAAAGTCAGGCATATGATCTCTTAGGTCCATGCCCAATGTTGAAAATTAACATGAAAACCATGGTCGCCAGCAGGACCAGTAGAAGAAAAATCTTACTGGCCCTTCTCAAATTCAACTAGCCCTTCAATTATCACATTGAAATTTAACTGCCAAAATCAAAAATAGATTTTTTTAAATAATAGCCATGTATATATAGTCTGTTTGCTTTTAAAGAAAACCAATGAATTGGCGTTAAAGTTAAAATTCATATAAAAACATGTTATTACGTTTTAAATCCATACCAACTCAAATAAATAAAAAAAATGAAAAAGAAATACAGTATAAATAAAAATGTTACTTTACAAAGTACCATTAAATTATACATATTAAATCTCATTTTTAATACAGAGGTGAAGACAAAGTGCTAGAATAGACAAGGTATGAAACTTGATTTGCATTGTCTCTGAAGTAAAATATAATGCAGTACCAAGAGACTAAAGGTAGAACTGCGCGTTCTTTAGTAAACTAGTCTCTGAGTGGCAGTCCTTTGTGACGATGCAAGATGGATGGAATAAACTTTGTGGCGATGCAAGATGGATGGAATAAACTTTGTGGCGATGCAAGATGGATGGAATAAACTTTGTGGCGATGCAAGATGGATGGAATAAACTTTGTGGCAATGCAAGATGGATGGAATAAACTTTGTGGCAATGCAAAAGGTGTGAAATCCGCAGTAACTGATTTCCTCAGGAGTGGCTGTTCTCCTACGGACGAGACACTAGATAAAGCTTGATGCAGTCATCCACTATTTTGCCAAATACCCATTCCACTCTGTGTGGGGCGGGATGTAGCCCAGTGGTACAGCGCTCGCTTGATGCATGGTCGGTGTGGGATCGATCCCCGTCTGTGAGCCCATTGGGCTATTTCTCGTTCCAGCCAGTGCCACACAACTGGTATTTCAAAGGCCGTGGTATGTACTACCCTGTCTGTGGGATGGTGCATTTAAAAGATTCCTTGCTGCTAATCGAAAAGAGTAGCCCATGAAGTGGCGATAGTGGGTTTCTTCTCTCAGTATCTATGTGGTTCTTAACCATATGTCTGATGCCATATAACTGCAAATACAATGTGTTGAGTGCGTTGTTAAATAAAACATTGCTTTCTTTCTTTCTTTCTGCTCTGTGCAGAGATGCGGCCTTGATCATGTATTACGGTTTTGTCATTCAGATTGCCTTAAAACCTGTGTCAGAAAAAAAGAGTTAACCTATACGCAGTTGGATGGTAATTTGTAAAGACTTTTTGTTTTTATTTACACTAGCTGAACTTTTTCCCCCAATAAAATGTTATTTGAGATGGTATGGGTTTAAAACTTAATAAATTAATGTTTTTATATGAATTTGATCTTTATTCATTATTTTAGCGCTGTCAAAATATAGAACATGTTCTGTGTCTTCTGCTGCCAGATCTGTAGTGTGTTTTGTCACATTCTTTTTTTAACTAGTACCATACTAGCCAGACCCTAAAATTGATGGTCGCCCAATGGACTATCTTTGTAAGATTCTTAGTCACCATTAGCCAATAAAGGTCACCACGGGCGGTTGGGCGACTGCTAATTTTCATCCCTGCATGCCATGGAGGTCTTTTAAAGTTCTGTACTTCCACGTGGTATTATAAGCTTTCTCCAGGTCAAAAAAGGCTTGATACCAAATACTGGTTATGGATGAAAGCATCCTTACAAAATGTTTCAAATCTAATAAGAAAGAAAGAAGTGTTTTATTTAACGACGCACTCAACACATTTTATTTACGGTTATATGGCGTCAGACATATGGTTAAGGACCACACAGATTTTGAGAGGAAACCCGCTGTCGCCACTACATGGGCTACTCTTCCGATTGGCAGCAAGGGATCTTTTATTTGCGCTTCCCACAGGCAGGATAGCACAAACCATGGCCTTTGTTGAACCAGTTATGGATCACTGGTCGGTGCAAGTGGTTTACACCTACCCATTGAGCCTTGCGGAGCACTCACTCAGGGTTTGGAGTCGGTATCTGGATTAAAAATCCCATGCCTCGACTGGGATCCGAACCCAGTACCTACCAGCCTGTAGACCGATGACCTGCCACGACGCCACCGAGGCCGGTAAATCTAATAAGATGATCGACTGTGCTATCTAGACCTGAACCCACATTGCATGTTAGTAAGCAATTTGTCGGACTCAAGATACCAGACAAGTCTACGGTTGATAATTCTTTCCATGGTTTTACAAATATAACTCATCAAAGCGATAGGGTGATAAAAGTAGGATATGTTGGATCCTTCCTAGGCTTAGGAATAGAATGATAATTTCTTTTCTCCAGTCAGAAGGAAAGTCACCTGAAATCCAGATTTTGTTAAAGATATTTAATAGAACCATCAAGGATGATTCAGGTATGTGTTTTAATAGTTGATAGTGTATTTCATCTGGTCCTACTAAAATATCATGCACTCTACAAAGTCTCAAAATTCACATAATACAACAAGTGGTTTTAATGATTGTACTACATTTGGATTAATTAAGAGAGGATTAAGAATAGAAACTTAAATGTTTACCATATTATACCCAAATCAGATGACATAAAATTTATTACAAATAATGCAAAAACAGTGGACATTTTAGACGTGTGTTTAACATATGTCTCTCTAATGCCATGGATAATGCACAATTACATATTGTTTTTAATTAAAAAGATAGGCACACAAAATGGGGGGGGGGCATAATTAGCTATACATTTGTATATCTAACAGTATAAATTTCTATAGGCAAAATGACCTTGAAATAGGAGGAGTGGATTCAAATACGGTAAATCATCCAGGTACCAAGTCCCTTGTACTGCTCTGTTTATAGGCCTCCAAACTCGACATCTGACTGGACAGATAAATCATCCAGGTACCAAGTCCCTTGTACTGCTCTGTCTATAGGCCTCCAAACTCGACATCTGACTGGACAGATAAATCATCCAGGTACCAAGTCCCTTGTACTGCTCTGTCTATAGGCCTCCAAACTCGACATCTGACTGAACAGATAAATTTGAAGAAGAAATTTTAAAAAGCCCAACATGTGGAAAATAGCTAAATTATCATTGCAGGAAATCAAAATATAAATTATTTAAAATCCTCTCCACACAAATGGTTATAATGTTTTGAACTGTATAATCTTAAACAAATAGTTACTACGGCTACCCGAATAACCTCTGAACCTGAAACCTTGTTAGATCACATTTGTACCAACAGACAAGAAAATTGATATGAAACAAAAGTAGCTAGCTATATGCTATTAGCGATCATTATCCTGTCTGCTGAACTCGGACAATACAGATTTTATTATGATTATTATTATTATTATTATTATTATTGTTGTTGATTAATTAATGTCTAACATTTCATAATTCTGATAAAAAGTCTTCAGACGAAACCCAATGATCCTATGTAGGTAAGGCCAGAAGAATGCTCAGTTAAGCTTTAGATTCACAGATACTCTTAAATATATTCTAGAACAATTTAAATATAGGGGAAGGAAGGATATGTCAGTAATGACTGTATAATTTGTAATTGAAATATAACTACATGTATTTCTTACTGAAAATAATAAGATGTTTTTGTTGGGTTTTTTAGGGTTTTTTTTTTTTTACAGTAGGTCATTCAGAACAGTCCCTTTGTATTCTGCCTTCCATGCATTTTTTAAATTAAAGATTTTAGTTACTAAATATTTAAATTGTATTTGGTTTAATAATATTTCAGAATTATGTGTATATGTACATTATTATATATATCACTGGTGTGTTTAATGGCATCATTTTAAATTTTGTATTTGACAAAAATATAATATTATGTTTATTCTTTTTATTTCAGCATCTAGTAGAACAAAATGCTGCACTTCGGAGAGAAATTGACAGATTGAAACATGACAATGCAGAACTACTGAAGAAAGCAAAGCATGCAATGGAAAATGCACATGACTTGATGGTACGTGCTCGGATGTATTTATTGTACTGCTTTTACACCACACTTGGCTTAAATGCTAGAGGCAGAAATAAATCATTATTGTACAACATTCTTTTGAAATGACGACACCCACTTGAAGCGATCTAATTAGTGCTAAGATCACCTTAAGTGTAGAACTATCTTTGCATTTAAGATTATTTTCTTTTTTTTCTTTTTTTAATTCACAGATTTCTTGTGCCTACCCCCATCCTGGGGAAACAAGGGCAGGTGGTCAACATGACCCAGGAATTGTTTTTAACATTTAAAAAAAGAATCTGTGATTTTTAAAAGTGTTTTTTAACTTTCACTCACACATTCACATGACATCCAAGGCTATATCTGTAAATGTAATGTATGGCAACTATACAGTTACTGTAAAAAGTTGGAAAATACACATATAAAAGTGGTTTTTTTGTTGGGTTTTTTTTTTGAGCCGTCGAAAGTTGGACTTCAAGTTAATTTGCTAGCTGTTTTCAAGGAAAAGACAATAATAGTTAGCCCACCAGGTATTAAATTTATGATATCTGCTGTCGCTGAAGGAAATTTCCCTTTCTATTATATATCTTTGTCTTAACTCCTTCAACAAATGGTTTATATTTATTTTGTTATTTAGTGTTCTTTGTCTATATATAAAGTGTTTTGAATAAAGTAACAGCAAATTAAAAACTGTGTCTGTCCTTATAGTCTTTTTAACACCAAACAGAACAAGTTCTAAGCTCAGTCATAAGGCCGAATTACGAAGCCTCTTTTTCTTAAATGCAGGTGTTTAAGCATTGAAAATACACATAGTTACACATGTGTAAGTCATAAACAGGCTTTGTAAATTCGGCCCATATTGTTTATGTGTGTACAAGATGCGGTTAACCAATCCCAAAAAGAAGTCCAGAAGCTTTGTACTACTGAGTATTTCCAAAACAAATAGTAAGAGTTTCCTTTTCCTTACCACAAAATGTACAGAGATGGTTGTCCTTTATATGGAGTAAGTGTAAAAAGCTATTTGTGGTAAGAATTCGGTTTGTTAATTTAAATTGAAACCATCTCAATTTTGTATCCCGAGTAATACTAAATACTTTAATATGAATTTTTCCCCATTTTAGATTCACTGCTAAAATATCATTCCATCCGTTACATCCAATATATAATAATACACCTTAGGACCTCTCAAAACACCATTCAGTGTTTTTATACTAACCATGTCATTATCTGAAATGTTAGATTCTACAATGCCTATATTTATATTCCTTAGATATTTCTTAATAGCTGCAAGTATACCATAAAATTCTACAAATGATGTCTCCACCAGGTAGAGCCGTTTGAAATCTGTAAATGATATAAACTGGCCAGATGCACAGTAGAAATAACAGATATGCAAAATACCCTTATCAAACCATAATTTTTTTAAGAAAGTCTTTCCTCTGATTTTTATGTTAGTGTTATATAATAGAGGTTCCAACAGGAATTCTTTTGTGGAGGTTACTTTACAAGCGGCTGAAAAAGTACCATATGCTTTAACAGTCTTTCCAAAAATAATTATTCATATTCTTTACAATTAAATGTGGAAATTCATTGCCAAACAATGAGATATATTCAAGTCTTGGGTTAGAGTGTATTAAGAGATCCTTCCGTTTGGATTCCACTTTAAAAAAAAATCTTATCCATAGAGCTTCTACATAAAAAAAGATATTTAACATTCCTAGACCCCCATCCTTAATTGCCTTACAAATTATTTTTCTTTTAATTCGATCCAACTTATTGTTCCACAGAAATTTGAACAAGATTCTGTTAAGACTTTTCAGGTAGTTATCTGATGGATTTGGCAGAGTTAGGAGTAGGTAGTTTAACTTTGATATCAATAGAGATTTCAAAATAGCAATTCTACCAAGTGGAGTTATGACTCTCTTCATCCATTCGTTTATAATTTGCTGTATTTCCAAAACCTTTCCTTCATAGTTCAACGATATCATATCTTCTAAATTAGTGGAAAATGTTATTCCCAGTATTTTAAAGATCTTTGGATTCCATTCTATATTAATATGTGGAAGGAATTTTCTTGAACAATTTGTCTTTGAGCCAAACCATACTGCTTGCATTTTGGTGTAATTTATTTTGAATCCATATATGCCGGCAAAACTGTCTAATACATCAGTAGTTTTTTTCAAAGCTATATCTACTACCATCCAGTAAAAAATTTGTGTTACCCGCATATTGAGAAATACGAAATTCCTGGTTGTTTATCTCAATACCCTTATTGTTAAAAAAATTTCGAACCATTCCTGCTAGTATTTCTGCACATAATATAGGAAAATATATGGAGACAAAGGGTCGCCTCGACGACAGCCTCTCATAATTTTAAAGCTTGATGACATTTTCCCATTTAAGATTATACTAGCTTTTATATCATTATAAAAAACATGTATCCATCTTTTAATGGATTTGCCAAATCCAAAAAATATCAATGTTTTATGTATAAAGGACCAAGAGATGGAATCAAATGCTTTTTCGAAGTCAGTGGATAGAAGTATCCCCAGAACATTATGAGTTTCAGTGTATGCCATAACA
The DNA here is from genome assembly GCF_016097555.1 of Gigantopelta aegis. Taxonomy (NCBI): domain Eukaryota; kingdom Metazoa; phylum Mollusca; class Gastropoda; order Neomphalida; family Peltospiridae; genus Gigantopelta; species Gigantopelta aegis. The sequence goes on from NC_054701.1 coordinate 52,494,237, forward strand.
TCATATAAAACTCTTATGTTATTTCCTATATACCGATTAGCCATAAAGCCACTTGATCTTCATTAATAAGGTGAAGCAAAACTTTCTTAATACTATTAGCAATACAAGCTGAGGCCATTTTATAAACAACAGTCAAAAGAGAGATGGGCCGCTGTTTTTTTAGAAACCATTTTGGCTTGTCTCCTTTTGGTAAACAGGTAATTATACCTAACTTTTGTGTAACTGAAAGTTCACCCTTCATAAAACTAGTTTAAAGATCTATTAATAAAATGTCTATCCAGAAAACCTTAAAGAACTCTTCAGTGTAACCATCTACACCTGGACTTTTATTATTCTTCATGTATTTTAATGATATCCGTAATTCATCATATGTAATAGGGCCCTTTAATAGATCTGCCTGTTCTTTATCCAATAATGTCATGCCTTCTTTATTTACTATTTCTTCCAGGTGAGTATCTATTATTTGTTCTTCTCTTGATGTATAAAGATCTTCATGAAAGTTTTTAGTTGCTAACATTATATCTTTAGAATTAGTTATTACAGAACCATCTTGTCTTTCCAAAAGTGACATTGATTTACTTATAAAAGTTCGATTTTCAAGATTACAAAAGTATTTTGACACATTTTCTCCTTCATTAATCCATCTGGACCGAGAACGAATAAAAACACCTTTCATTCTTTTCTCTCTAATATCCTCAAGTTGTTTCCTTTTTATTTCTAATAATTCAAAGTCAGGTATGTAACTTTGTTCAAGTGTATTTAAGATTATCTTAGCGCTAAGATCGCTTCATGGAACAGGGCCCAGGTCTACTACTGGTCCTGATCTCCAGTTGGTACCAACAATGTTTTGTTTGTTTCATGTTTGTTGCACCATTCCTTTTCACCATGAGTTCAACAACCATACTAATGCTTTCTATATTATTTAATCGATCCTTGTGAGATCACACTATTGTTCCAACTAGATTATTTTCTAAGAATCTGCAGCTGTGAACAATGCAAATTGAACTTTCGTGCGTTCAGATTAGGGATTTGAACACGTAGCTTATTGAACTTGTACATTGTAAACAGTACAGTGTTTTGCCCTTGAGGCTACACATCTGCATCATGAATATGTAATAAATCTGACCCATCTGACATTCAAACATTGTTAAAAACTAAATCCAAAATCATAGTTCTGGGCCAGTTAAGTGCCTAACCTCAAGCTAAATTTACTGATAAAAATTGTGTTGTTTGAACGTTAGTTAGTAAATATACTCTAACCCAGTGGGCCCATTTGGACTTTTTTGGACTTTTTCTCACTCCAACCAGTGCACCATGACTGCATGGTACATCAAAGGCTATGGTATGTGCTATCCTGTCTATGGGATGGTGCATATAAAAGATTCCTTGCTACTAATGGAAAAATGTAGCAGGTTTTCTCTTTACAGCTCTGACCTGTATGTGGATAACTGTGTAACCAATGATTACAAATGGCGAATTTTATTCTATTTGTATCTTTAGAAAATTGTTTTGTTTAACGACACCACTAGAGCAAATTGATTTATTAATCATTGGCTGTTGGATGTCAAACATTTGGTAATTTTGACATACAGTTTTAAATTTATGGAAGTTATTGATTAAATTAATTTCATTTTTAAATAATGTCCATAAGTTATACATGCACACTTGTTACAATAGTTTAAAATTTTCTCTTTCTTTTAAGCAACATCTAAACACAAGTGAAATGGCGAAAGCAGATTTGCTGAAGAAGTTTAACCATGAACGAGCACAGGTACAGAAACTGAGTATATAACATGAAATCAACAATCATTTCATTCTACTTGTTTGAACATTTACATTACTGTATCTGTATGTAGAATTCAATGTGAACAGTTTTATTTTGCTGTAACATAAGAGTAAAGCGAGTTAACCCAGTAAGAAACACTCCAACAAAGCATGATCGACTGTCAAGTTGGTTCTGTTATCTTCTTCTCTTTGTTTGTTTTTAGCACAACCAACTGAAAAAGAGTCTTAATAAGCAGGCTTCTGATTGGATCAGCAGTAAAAGAGAACAGCAGCAATTGCAAGAAGACATACGTTTCCGATTGGTATGAGATTGAAAATAATTATTTTGACTACTTACAGGCATGCACTACCAAATACTTCTACCATTCTGAATATGCACATTTTTCACCTACTGTATAACAGTATATCAAAACATAAATCTCACTAAAAATGGGGTGTCACCAGGCTAGATGTTTTTTTAAAGACAGCTCAGAAATGGTGCCATTTTCTCCTATTTTGCCGACAAATACCTTAAAATGGAAATTTGACTTACAGGGTAATTTATACCTAATAAAGAGTTTCCCAATTGAAATATGTGTCAAATTTAATTTATATATGTGCTTTATAGAAATTCTATTGATACAAAGCAATATTCATTAAAAAAAGTTATGTTCTTGACAAAAATGTGGGGTTATTTCAGTATTTTTGTGCAATAACGTGGCTTCCATTGGCTGTCAACTTTTCACATTTTTGACTGCTTCTCAAGTTCCACCAGGCAGATATCAACCAAACTTGAACCAAATTATCCTCTCATGGCCCTGACCAAGTGGTGTTAAAATCCAAGGTGTCCTTTGATTTACCAACACATATTTTACTTCTTTTCAAGTTAGCCAGACAGATTTTAACCATGCAGATATGGTTCAAATAATTCTTCCATGGCTCATTGCAAAGTTTTTTTTTAATGTTTTGGGCTGATTAAATATCCAAGATGGACATCTTGGCCTCCAATTGGCCAAAACATTTTTTACTTCTTCTCAAGTTTCGTCTGGCAGATTTCAGCCAAAGTTGGTACAAATGATCCTCTTATGGCTCTAACTAAGTGTTGTTATTTTTAAGGCAGATTCAAAATCCAAGATAGCCACCCTAGCTTCTGATTGGCTGATACATTTGTGACTTCTTCTCAAGTTCCACAGGGTAGACTTCAAGCAAATGTGGTCCAAATTATCCTTTCATGGCCCTGTGTTGTGATGGTTTGGGTCAATTCAAAATAAAAAATGGCAGGCATGTTCCATGTTCCATGATGCAGATTTCAACCAAGCATGGTACAAATGATTCTTGACCAACTGTTGTTATTTTAGCGACAATTCGAAGTCTAATATGACTGACCTAGCCTCTGATTGGCTGAGAGATTTTCGACTTATTCTCAAGTTCCACAATGTAGATTTCAACCAAAGATGTTACAAATGATCCTCTGATGTCTCTGACCATCATCACTTTACATCTTCATTTATTCCCTAATTATGTCAGGTGAAATTAAAAGTCACAAAATTTTAAGGTATTTTTCTGTGTAAAAAGTGAATTATTTATTAGTTTGTCTTACAATACATATATATGCACATCTTCATTTGTTGCTATGTTAATGTCAAAATTACCATCTGTAATACATTATTATTATTATTCACTTTTCAGAGGTAGTTCAATACCAGATGAGCGATTCAGGCCCCATGGGGCTCTTGTTTTACTACAATTTTATATTTGATAGGTATTTTAAGTTGGCTAAAAAACAAACAAAACAATGCCATTCAAAAATTCCCATATCTTGTATAAAGACTACTAGCATGCAGGGGTGGGGAAAACCACTTTTCCTAATTAAAGCAAATGTGTCTGCTTGAAGAACAATCCTGTTCTTGACGAAGATTGTAATAAACCCTGGAACAACCATCATTCAAGAAAGATGCTATTGATCTCTGGATTTATTATGAACTAGAGATCATTTGAAGAAATGAATATTCATTTTGAACCATTCTGAGAAAAAAGGCCATTCCTTTAAATATATATATATATATATATATATTTTTTTTTTTTTTTTTTTTATATATATATGTGTATATATCATATTGGTCCTTGGACTTCAATGCCTCATCTATTTGCAGCTGCTTTAAATATGTTTTCTGGTCTGTTCATGGATTTCCCAACTTTGGACTGATCTTCATAGATGACTCAAACACTCCTATTATTGTATATTTCTGATCCATATACCATCCAGTACCTGAGATCTGTCAGACCTACAGCTTTACTACCATCTTTACGGAAGCATTATTCTGCTCATGTTCCAGCTGAAAATGGTTATCATGCTTTCTTCACTGTGAGGTGCCCTGCCAAAATTCAGCATATACATCACGATTGTATTTATTAAGTGCCCCCAAATCTTTGAAATGGACTGAAAGTCACCTAGTTTGTGTTGTTTCAAGAAAACAATGATAAATGTTGACTAGAATCCGTATATACAAAAGGAAGTTTGTTTCTCAAATTGTTCATAAAAAGAGCAAACTTTTACTTCCAACTGCAGAACTGGAAAACAAAACTGGAACAGAGTACATGATTCAGCTATGACTGCCCAAGTCTTTGGCCGACATGAAATATAAATCATACATGCTTTCAACTATATGATGGTGGGTATGTGTTACATTAGCGGCTTTTAGGAAGGGAGTCTGTCTTTTCTGAAGAGGCAACTCCAGCCCATATATACCAGAACATCCACTAACTCACTACCATCAAGAAGATCTGCTACCACTTTTGAGAGCTGCCATATGAAGGCATCCGAAGAGCACAATTAAGTGATATATTCACTATGACTTAATAGGCATACATTCGATCCATTTGTCACTGGTATACAAAGACTGGTCCAGGATGATATTTCATTGAGTGATGAATAGGCTGCGTTAAATATGTAAGTCACTTTCTCCAAAGAATCGCTTTTGACATTAATTTTGATTCAGCCCCTGAAATATTTATTAAATAGAAGCCATACTAGATTTTAAATATACTAGTCTATTTTGATCTATGTAAATCTTTAATGTCAGCTATTTAAGAAAACTGAAATAGAAAATGTGGACATCATTTTCTATAAACAAATAAATACATTTGACTTATATTATATTTGCCCCAAAAAATTTCATTATAAACAGTAACCCCACAAGATGTGTAATGGATTTATATAGGCCTATATAAATCAGTGGAATTTGAGTGCTGACCTTGAACAATGTCAAAATTACCTTAACCTCGATTCGAAAAAATAGAACCATATTTTTTTGTAATCTACATATAATAAAATTATAACAATTACAATATGGTTCCAAAAATTAATATTAAAGTCCCATGGGAATTACCTATGCCCCTACACAACAACTTGAATCAGAGGTTCTAGAATATGATGGCCTGATGTCCAAGGCCAGTGGTTTTTTGGATTTGGGCCAGTAAAAGTTACTGTGTACGATCCCGATGGCAAGTGGTCAAAAAAAAGAAAAAAAAGAACAGAAAAAAGAAGAAGAAAAAACTACGATCGTACGAAAACAAAAGAAACATGTACAAGTCACTTTTTTTTAATTTGCTGTCACATGAAATATTTCACCAGTAATCTTTGACCCATCCATGGCATCATTATACCTACCAATGTAACTTTATTCAAGTTATAAAGTGTAAACAATGAAAAAACAAAAGTTCATCGTATCGCCGCCATTTTCTTTTTTGCACTGGAACCCAATTTTTTTTAACTCTAATACTAATATTAGCATAGTGCAAGCGTAATATGCAAAACGGTAACCAGTCTTTTGTTTGTTTAAAGCTTGCAAGCCACAAATTTCGTTTGCAAAACTTTAAAAGTGTAAATTATTGATTTAATTTATAAAATATCTCATAAATTGCAAAACTGAAAAAAAAAAAAAAAAAAAAATTAAATACACAATAAATAAATTTAACAAAGTATCTACATTGAAAAATTACTCATTTGGTATACAGTGCTGTCCGGTGTATCGGCACACCTAAGCTTTCAAGGACCATTTTCTATGTGAACATTGTAAAATATTTAATCAAATACGTCTCTCACCAATGAAGAAGTGCATAATCTGAAATACACTACAAACTGTTTTATGTCTGTAGTAAATACACATTTTAAAATGGTGCATAAATATAGGCACCCCCTTGTATCCAAAACGATTTGCATGTCCGATGATTCGGCGCAGTAGATGTAGATCGTTGACCCCGCTATTTATAAACCGCCCATGACCTCACTTTTTGCCCATAAACGCTACACTATTGTCCCTGAATTATTTTAGTACTTTTTTGTTTTGTCTTGTTAAAAATATTACTATGAAAATGAACGATCACATATGACCCATCTCATGATCAGTTTCGGAATCGTTTTCTTGAGTGGCACAATACTGCAGATGCATACGTGTTCATTGTCATGCATGGCTAAGATGCCTACATTGATTTTATTTTTCTCGGGTAGATTGTGCACACACGTGGATCTTATTTTGCTTTTATTTTTTTTATAGGAATGACTGTCAATTAAGGTGTAAAATTTTCGTTTTGTTTGCATTTGCCTGTTTTCTTTTTCGGTTTAAATAAAATAATAACCGAACAAAAATAATTACATTTATACTGTTTACTATAATTTTTAAAATGCGGGAAAGGTGTTTTTAGACTGGTTTTAACATTCTTAATTAATATCAATAAGGATGACCTACTTCGCGTTTATAAACACGAAAACAGGTGAATGATTTATTTTGAAATTATTATATAGGCCTAATTATTGATAATTCTAAAAAAAAATTTAATTGCACCCTTAACAATAAATATGTTGATACTTGATTAACCATTGAAAAAGGAACTGAACTTTAATTCGTTAAAAACTCCGACAACATGACAACTTCCTAAGCATACTCAAGCAAAATACCAAGTGCGCCGAATCACTGGACGCGCCGATACACCGCACACGGTTGTATGGTGGGTGGGGTGGGTGGGGGTTTGAATGCTATAAACTGTAATACATATACAATTTATGCTAATAAAGGTTCTTGTTTCTTTTTTCAATTTGTTTTTTTTGGGGGGGGGGGGGGGAGGAGTTCCCATTTGTAAGTAAATAAATATATACTCGTTTATAAGTGATAAAATATTATTTTTGTTTTTAATGCTGTTAATTGTTGTAATAGGTAACATGGATTGTATAACTTAGGTGGTTTTTGTGGAAACAATTCTTTTAAAATATTAAGAGGTAACTTTATTCTAAACTGTTGAAAATTGTTTGCATGTTTTTCTAAACATACTTGAAAATATGCCCTATGAGCATGTTGCGTAAATTGACAAATTGATTAAACATGATCTTAGTATGCAAAATGTACATTAAAAAGTTAATTATTTTAATTTACTGGTTTTTTGTTTTATCAACAGTTAAAATTGGGCAAGTGAATTTTTCACCATGGCCAGTGAATTTCAAATCCAATAGCCCTATGTATTGCAAGTGAATTAAAAAAAATTCTAGAACCTCTTTTGAATGTACATAATAATAATATAATAATAGTCCATGAGCCAGACCAAAAATTGGTACTGTTATAATTATTTTAGTATATCCTAGGACAAAACAAAAATGCATGATAGACTTTTCGATAGGGTAGCTTTACTTGGTTATCACACTTTTTAACATTTATCATTTAGGCGGTCAAAAAATCTGAGAAATCTATGTTTTAGTCTATACTAAAGCACTTTTAAACCTGTAGATCGGTACCCACAATGTTCTTTGTGCTTTTTGCATCTGTCGTAAGTGTTGATTAAAGGAATGCTAAAGCAAGGCTTTTGGACTGGTATGCATATTCAGTGATATATAATGCACATTATTGCTCAATATCAACAAGTATAATCTTATATTTAATTAATAAAATGGTTAAATGTGACAGCTATTATATATTACAGATGCAGCCATTTTGTACCATCCCAGTAAATACGCCCTCTGGCGAGCCGGTGGTTACGTAGTACTTAACATGTCACCCATCCCAGTAAGCCAGCAATAAGTATATATTATTTTTTAATAAAAATAAACCACCACTGTCAAAGTGTCAAAATAACTGTATTATGTTTCGTCCATACATTAACCCATGTATTGAAATGATAATCAGAGCGTTTTCTTCGTTAATTGGTCTTTCTTTCTATGGCCTGCACATGTGATTCCTGATTGGCAGGTGTATATTTGCATGATATCCAGTCAAGGTAATTGATTACCACTGTCTAGATACACATACAAAAATACTTGCCGTTTTTTTTAAGATCACAGGGCAGTGTGGGATAACCTGCCGCCCCTACAATGTTAATGGACATTATCAGCTGTCATGCTTTATTACTGTAAATAATTCTGTAAAACCCTTGATTAAGTAGACTTTCCCATCTAAAATAACAAAACTGACCAATTACGTAGTCCCAAAGAAAATAAAATTATCACTTGGGTATCATGAGTGGTCGTTTTTGTTCCAACGTACTCTACCAATAGACCTAATAATATGCATTCTTTCTTTGGATTTTTTAAGAGAGAAAAATACTATATAACTCCATTTCATTCTGTTGATTCAAATTGAAATATATTTATTTAAATAGTTTATTATACTTTCAAGTCATTTATGTTGTTTTACAAGTCTGGTTGATTAAAGCGAAGCGCCTTGTCGTAAATTATTGCTTTTGTTTACACTGTGCATACAGGAGTTGGTCGGAGCTGACATCACTTCGCCCCGAGCTATAGTATCGGACTCCACAAAAACGAAACAAAATGGCTGCCCCCAGTAGTACAGTTAGCAGGAATAATCACGTTTTTTTATTAACTTCAAAATTACACGTTTTTCATTTCTTAAAGTGTCACTATGTGTTAGTGGTCCGGGTATGCATCTTTCCAACACATAAGGCTCTTGTTTGAGTTTAGTCTCACTTTAAGGATCCGAGAGGTGTAATTTCGTATCATTGAGCATTTTGAAATAGTCAAGATGGCATCCAAGATGGCTGTCGAAACAGAACTGGAAACATCTCCAATACTTTATGAATAATGACGAAACTGTTGATGTTCATGGTGGTGTTTTAGGTGTTAGAGGATTCATATTGAACTATTCCCAGCCAATCAAGACATTGCAACATTATTTACATCCAAGATGGCCACCACTGTAGTAGTCAGAACAAGAAAATTGAAATTTATTTCATTTTATACCAACTATAGCAAGATTGTGAAATTAGGAATTGAGGGGTTTTTTTTCACCAAGGAATACATTTACAACAGATGCTAACTGAGATATTGCATAATTTTTTTAAAGCCAAGATGGCCCCGAACATGGTTGTTAGGAGTAAGACGTGGCTATATCTTACATTCTATTTATCCCAAACAATAATTTTTACTTCAAATACAGGGTTTTATAGGGGGCAGGAAATTCAATTCTTGCATTAACTTTCTACTGAGAAATTTTATCATTTCCATAATTCAAGATGGTTAACAAAATGGCTGCAAAAACAAAGAAAATGTTATATGCATCACCTGAAACAATCAGTTTGAATCCAATTGCTACGTTTTGAGGGTGTTCAATCCATTAAAAATATATGTATATCTACAAGTAAAGTTATATAAAATAACAATTCTTATGCTGACCTCTATGTCTTAAGGGTGCACCAATCTATTTTGAAACTATCTAGAAGAAATGTTACATCATATAGACCAAGTACATGTATATAATGTTAATCTGGCTGTGATATATGGCCAAAGTCAATAACTAATGTTTTGGTAAAGACTGTGGAATCAGATTTTATCATTCCCATTTTCTGTCTCTTGATAATTCAGTAGATTCACTAGATTTGAATGGCTAGGACAATTTGTCTCGTCAAAACATCAAGTTTTCTCGCCGTAAGTTGCTACACATGTATATCAAATATCAACAAAAGGGTTGCTGCTTAGCAAAAATGATTGATTTTGAATATACATAACCCAATCCTGGGTTGCCGAACAATGCACAGAGATAAAATGCATCACCTTGAACACCAACATTACCCAGTCGGCGAAATGTTTTAAAAGCTGCATTGAATCGGACAATTTCAGAGGGTTTATATTATAGCAGCAGTATTACAACCTGGAAGGGCATGGGTCATCAAATGAGAAGCAACCTTTTTCATTGCTGGGTCCTCATTGCCCATTGCAGTTCTTGCTAGTAGCTCTATCATTTGGACAGAAATCAGAAGAAGCATCTCTGAATTTATGCAACTAATTTCAGTGTAGCTTTGAAAAAAACCAATACCAAATTTTGAATGAAAAAATTTAGCTGTCATGGGACAAATGCTAAAACTAATGCCGCAATCCTTTAATCATGTTAATAATTATAATTAGCCACTAAGTTCATTTGGTTATGGCCGATCATTTCCAGGTATAGCTGAAGTATACTAGTAATTGCCATGTTATGGCGAGAAATATTAGCGTCACACGATTATACATTTAGATAAATTGTCTTGGTCAACAAAATGCAAGGATAAAGTATATATCAATTATATAGAGATAGAAAATGAGAATGATAAAACTATAAGGGATGGCTGAAATGTTTTGAACCTAACTATGATGAATTACGCTGACAGAGTTTGTTGTTATTTTTTCAACATAATCCCCTCTGCAGTCTACACACTGCTGCAAATGATGCTCGAGTGCCTAAATCACACTAGTGTTGCAGGCTTTCTCCTGGTCATCCACAGGTCATCCACAGCAGAAATAATATCATCATTTGCATAATGCTTACTAGTTTTTTCTTCAAGTGAAAATCTGGTGAATACGGAGGAGGATTAATAAGTTCAAAGCCACAGTCACACAAAGCAGCCATGGCAGCAACAGGTGTATAGGTGTATTGGAACAAAGTGCTGAAACTTTTGTTATACCCAATTTATTCCTGAACTTTCTCATAGGGAATGCCTACTGTATTGGCTATGTGATGTGTGGTGAGTCGTCGATAATCCTTGTATTTTATCAACATTTTCTTTGGTAGTGTCAGTTGAAGATTGTCCTGGACTTGGATCATTTTTGACACCCTCTTCTGCTCTTGTACTCTGCTGCCCACCTCTTAACTGTTAACAGTGACAAAAGAAAGATTATCATCTCTTAAAGTTGATACCAATGCTGCATGGATATCTGTTGGAGTTAGTCCTTTCAGTTGGAGATACTTGATGACAGCACAGAAGCCAGTTTTGTCCATGTTTTATCAACAGAGAATATCTAGTCACTTTGATGACTGTAGATATATGCTACAAGATTATGTATTTCGTTCAAATGCAGCATATGAACATAAAACATATTATATTTACCAAAACGTTTCAGCCACCCTTTGTATACTAATTACTGGTGTCTTGCGTGCATATGCCCAATTACCACAGCAATGCAGGTCCGTAGGAACGACTTTTGTAGTGGAGGGGCACAGATGGATCGGGTACAAACTCTGTATCTGATTTTGGTTACAATGGCATTATTAAAAAAAAGAGAAAAAAGGGCTTACAAGTGGGGGAGCACGTGCCCTTCTTCCCCCTTCCCCCCCCCCCCCCCCCCCCCCCCCCCCCCCCCCCCAGTTCCTATGGGCCTGCAATGTGAACTACGGTATTTGATCGATGTCAAGCAACTTATATTACCGGTAGTCCAGGGAGTTGTGTAAATTTGCATTTAGTTTTTGCTCAGTTCAGTAAAATGTATTTCTTTTTATTCTTAAGACTATCCACAATTAGAAATCCATTGGTAGTTTTTTTCCCGGTCATTTGATCATGGCAGTCATCTTGAAATTCAAAATGGCCATCATTTTAGGATATTTTATGTGTATTTTTACTCCCAGTTAACATAGAAACACATTTTTTGTGTCTATTTTCAATTTTGAGGACAATGAACTCGCTAATAACATTTTGTTTAGTCATTTGGACATGATTGCCATGTTGAAATTCAAAATGGCCGTCATTTAAATATCTTTATGTATATCTTTACTCTCAGTTGACCCACAACAACAATTGAGATATCTCTTTACATTTATGAGCTCATTGAATGAATCCGTACAAAAAGAAAATTGTTGCCTGACCTAGGCAGCCATCTTGGAATTCCAAATGGCCACCATTTTAACATATTTTCCCATATATTAGAACTCCTGGTTAACATAGAAACACACTATTTTTTGTCTATGTACATTTTTGCAGTCATGAATTTATTGGTGATATTTTTATAGACATCCAATAATGACAACCATCTTAAAATTCTAAATGGCCACCATTTTAATTAATGTACATATCTAGGATCATTGAATTAATTGGTGACATTTTTATATCCTCCAGTCATAGCAACCACCTTGAAATTCAAAATTGTAGCCATATAGAAATTGAAAATGGCCACCAATTTAATAATTTTGGTAAATAGTTTTGATCTCACTACACAGATGTCTTAGCATTACGATATCATAAAACTATCAAAGGCCAAGATGTGACAGTGACATGCGCCTAAGCCTACGTCGGTTTTATGATATTGTAGTGTTAAGTTAGCTTCGAGACTATATTGACCCAGATAGTGGGGATAACTTGTATGTTCAGGATGTTACTCCTATCAGTGACATTAAGTAGATTTACAAAGGATGATTTGATAATACATCTGACAGATAATGTTATACAGACTCAATAAAAGATGTTCTCTAAAATGTACCAAAATACAGCTGTCAGTACACACAAAGAAGCAGATATGCTCATACCCCTGAAGTAATCGGGCCAGGCAATGAGGTGGATTTCTGATTTAAAGACACATACTGTTGGGTTGTCATCACAAGATGGTTACATGGTAGGCCTCAATACACAAAAAGTACATATTGAATCACAACCAGTCAACCTGCAACCATTTTATAATAATTAAATTTTCTTTGCATCTATACACTTTACGGCAATCTGATTGGTCCAGAGGTGCTTACTTTTTTTCATTCATATCTCGATGAACTGAAAAAATTTAAGCCACGCCTACTACCCCCCACTGACTCGCACTACTTTTGTGCAACAAGCTGGATTATTCTGGCAATCATATTTAGATATTTTGAAGAAAACACACGTGAAAGCTACAAAAAATGTATACGATAAATTAATGGAAAATGCTATAGCAGAATAGACATGTAGATATATATTATATACGCATTGATTTTTTAAAAAACCTACACCCCAAATCCCCAACCTCTTCGATAATCATGACATGAGACTCGGTCGGTGGCCAAAGAAATCAGGTAGGAAACTTCACTTCTGTAACTTACTTGTAAGCGATGTTCTACAGCTGTTAGCGAAAATTAACCGGTTCCACCAACAGCATAAATGTTAGACACGTTCTCTTCGTTCACTTTCATAAAATATAAACTAAACAGGAATAGGACAATTCCTTCCAATATAACTAAACGATCCGTAAAAATGCACAGCAGCTAGAGGAAATGACGTCATTTACAAAAAAATAACCTGATTCAAATGATAGTGAATGAACGTTTGCATTCTTAAGCGACAAGTATCAATGAAGTTTACACAAACAATACTACAGGCATATTTAAAGCTAAACAAAATAAATTCAGTTATGTATTGTTAAAGTATGCATACAAATTTAATTATAAGATTTGACCGCAATTATTTTTTGGTTCATGCAAGTATGAACCGAAAAAATTATGTGCACACTTTTGTATGACCCTCATACAATGTGCACATCGTTTTTTCGGTTCATACTTGCATGAACCAAAAAATAATTGCGGTCAATTCTTAAATGAACTGTGTCTAGAGATAGACTGAAAAGGACAAATTGGTGATGGTGGACATTAATAAAGAGAATTCAATGTATTCACAAAGGCTCCACAGATTACAGAACTAATATATTAAAACTATCCTTTTTTCATTTGACTATTGCTCAGTGGAACACCTTGCCATTAGAAATTAGCAACTGTGAGCAAATTTCAACCTTTAAAAAAGCATAATTTTATTTTCTTTGGGACCGTAATTGGTCAGTTTTGTGGTTTTAGATGGGGAAAGTCTACTTAATCAAGGATTTTACAGAATTACTTACAGTAATAAAGCAAGACGGCTGATAATGTCCATTATGATTTGAGGGGTGTCCGTGCAGTTATCACACAATACCCTGTAATCTTAATAAAAGAGGCAAGTCTTTTTAGTGTGTCTAGACACAGTGTCTGGGGACCGTCTAAATATACACCTGCCAGTCAGGAACCACAGGTACAGGCCACGAAAAGAAAAGACCAATTAATCAAGAAAACACTATTATTTCAGTACGTGGGTTAATTTATGTACAAAACATAATACAGTTCTTTCAACACTTTGACAATGGTGGTTTATTTTGTATTGAAAAATAATATATACTTGTTGCTGGCTTACTGGGATGGATATTATTACAGAACATTGTGATGCATCCACAAACATCAAGTATGTTTTGTTTTTCCAGTTTGAAGACTAATTCCTGACGTGACACGTGAGGTATTACATAACCACCAGCTCGCCAGAGGGCGTATTCACTGGGATGGTACAAAATGGCTGCACCCGTTACATATAATAGCCGTCACATTTAACCGTTTTATTAATTAACTTTACGATTATACTTGTTGATATTAAGCACTGATGTGCATTATATATCGTTGACTATGCATACCAGGCCAAATGCCTTAATTGTCCCTTCCTTTAATGCCTTCTCACTAGCTTTGTCTAATACTTTTAAAGAATGCCCCAGAGAATTTTGATTACCCAGTATGATTGCCAGTTACTTTTTGTCATTTCAGATCAGTCCCATCACACCATATGGAGGTTGTCCTAGCAATACCTACCAATCCAATAAGATGCAGTACGAGAGCAGGGCGTAAATTAAATCTGTTTTTATCTGGAGGTTCTTGCTGCTGTTTTACAGAAAGAAGCCATTCTTGAAGTCTGGGATTTTGTTTGTTGGTACCTTATTTATTTGTGGTATAAAACACAGATGACAGTGACTTGAATTTAAAACTAATAGTATAGAATAATTTTGTAATCTTATAATTATTAATGTTTAAAAAAAAAAAAAGTTGTGTCTGAAATGTTTGTGCCATTTTGATGTACATATGTGTGTAGTTTTATACTTGTATGGTGAAAGTAGCTTACATATAGTCCATGAGCTAGACCTGGGATGTTTAGGTTTGACAACCAAATCGAGGGACTGAAAGCCACTATGATTTTCAATTAGCTTGATGTCTGAACTGTACGACAATATGTGATGGCAATTTCAGAAGCCCAGCTAAATATAGGGCCGTAGCTAGCAGGAAAAAATTATAGAAACTTAAAAAAAATTCTCTTCTTGACCGTTTAATGAGTTTTAGACTATTAACTACTCAGTTATATACTTATGGAAACTTTACTATTAAGTTTTTCATAACATCATCTTTATTGAAAATTACCAAAACTAGTTGTGCCTCACTTTTGTCACAAGTGAAACCTTGTGCATGAATACCAAGCCTTATTACAGCCAAACAGTTTGCACGCCTGGTGAAAAACCAAATGTATTTTTTTTAATAACTCTAGCTAAAGAATGTACTTCATATTACAAATATTTGTTCTTCAAACATGGATTGATGCAAAAACAACAAGCGAACTCTCTTCTTGACAGGGTACACAAGGGAGCGAACTATATACTGCTACCTTACAAGTTAGCATACATCAGAAATTAGCCACTTTTTTAAAGGGGTGGTGAAATCAAATGCAAGCCTTATCTGTTGGAAAGATGCTTACCCGGATCACCAACACATACAGTTTAAAAAATGAAAAACACATAATTTTAGTATTAATAAAAATAAAAAAACTTGATTATTTCTGCTAACGGTGGGCAGACATTTTGTTTTTTTCATCACATCCGGTACTCTTAACTTGGCAGGAAGTGATGTCAGCACTTCACTTTGATCCAGTTAATATAATAAACTATTGAACTAAATATATTTAAATTTCCATTTACAGAATTAAATGGGGTTATAGTATTTTTCCCTCTGAAAAAAATCCAAAGAAAAAATGCATACTATGTTAGGTCTATTAGTACGTTGAAGCCAAAAACGACCACCCACGATGACCAAGTGATCATTTTCCTTTCTTTGGGACTACATAATTGGTCTGTTATATGTAATAGACATCACATCTTTACCGTTTTATTAATTAAATATAGTTGATTTTAAGTAATAATGTGCATTAAATATTGTTAAATGCATGTATGCATACCAGTCCAAAAGCCTTGCTTAATCATTCCTTTAAATGGCTGATTGAATATTGTCCAATGTTGCATTCTGAAGATTCAAATGTATAATTTGTATGTGTTTTTATATATTTTAAAATATTTGAGAAATATAAGATTTTTTATTAAAAGTGCCTTTTTTGTTTTTACACTAGTTGAAAAAGACAATTTGTGTATAAAAAAAGTGAAGGTAAAATGGTTTATAGTTTTTCTGAATCAGTGTAGCCCATGTTTTAGAAAACAAAACCCCCATGTATTGGGCATGGATTATAATGTTTTCCCCAGTGACATGGGTTCGAATCCTGATAACAATACTATTTCACTGTATTTATTTTCAGCCTTTTTATGCATCAGTTATAAAGTGCTAACATGTTAATTTTTAATCTCTTCTGATCTTTCTGTGACAGTGTGGGGGCGGAATATAGGCCAGTGGTAAAGCACTCGCATTTTGTGTGGTCGGTCTAGGATCGATCCCCATCAGTGGGTCCATTCGGCTATTTCTCGTTCCAGCCAGTGCACCACGACTGGTATATCAAAGACTGTGGTATGTGCTATCCTGTCTGTGAGATGGTGCATATAAAAGATCCCTTGCAACTAAAAATGTACCGGGTTTCCTCTCTAAGACTTATGTTTGATATCCAATAGCTGATGATTAATAAATCAGTGTGCTCTAGTGGTGTTGTTAAGCAAAAAACAAACTTTAAACTTCTGTGACAGTGAAAATTGGTCAGAACTTAAAAAGTTAAAACTTTTTACTGATGTCTGTGGTTGAAATTGATATGCTAAAGCCATCTTGATAAATCCAAAATGGCGTTCATGTTGACTGGAAAAATATAAAACAATAGTCGGCTAACGCCATTCTGACTCATTGAAAATATTTGAAACAGTTTGTAAGAGAATCATATTTATCTCTTATTACAGACCCTAACAATCTGGTCTGAATTTCTATGGTAAATTAGATCTGTAATGACTGGAATCCATGTTTTTACATTGATTATTTTCAGCCCTTTATCCTTAGAGATCAGCTGAAAGAGTTTTCAACAAATAACTCTTTGGCAACCTCATCAAGTCTACATGCTTGATTCTATGGACGAAATACAAATGTAGGTACACAAGTTTGTACCAGATTGGTTGGAACTTCGGTATTTACACTTACATCTACAATGTAACGTTCATGTCCACTATTGTTAGTAAAAATCCAGAACAACCATTCTTTGAAATAGTTTCCAAAGAATTTGTAGAAGCACTCGCTATGATTTCAAAATGTTTAACAGTACAATCAATGACTGGTACTTGTAAAAGTGAACTCGTCAGAGTCCATACCTTACCATTTTCATCCTCACACAGCCAAAAGAAATAAAGATATACCAAGTTTTCCTAGGATGTCTTGGGTGTCAGAGTTGCATACATGCACAATTTATCAGCTATTTGAGTCAACCATTGATGATGTTTTTTTGTGGTGTACATTTTGGAAGGCTTTGTTCTTCCAATAACCTTACGAACAGATATGTTAACCAGTTCATCTTTCCAGTGATGCAGAATGATACCAATAGTAT
Organism: Gigantopelta aegis; assembly: GCF_016097555.1. Lineage (NCBI taxonomy): Eukaryota > Metazoa > Mollusca > Gastropoda > Neomphalida > Peltospiridae > Gigantopelta > Gigantopelta aegis. The sequence goes on from NC_054701.1 coordinate 52,511,850, forward strand.
GGAGACTTGAGAGACTACTGAAGAAAAACTAAAATATGTTGCATGTTCCAAAGCTATATACATGTGTGTTGTTTTCAAACTGAAATACATAATGCTCATGGCAATTTTAAAATGTCTACTTGCCCTGGCAATTAAAATTGAGCATGTACTTGGCAATATTAAAATGACCCCTACCTGGTAAACTATTTAAAACATTAAAAAGCACAAAAGTTCTCGAATCAAAAAATAGTATTTCTCTGACAGTAAGTTTCTTTAAATTGCCTACACTCCTGGCAAACTAAAATCAGCATCCACCTGGCATTGTTAAAATCGATCTATTACAACACTTTCAAAAATATCTTAAATATGTGTTAGCGACCTGTAAAAAAGGCAGAGCAGTCTTGAACATTAAACAATGTCCATCTGCCAATATCTGTTCTTGACCAATGCAAGGAAATCGACTTTCAGTGAAACATATGGATCATGTGCAGAACTCTTTAGAATTTCAAAAAAACGCATCCACATGTGTGTGATGATGGGCAGCGCACATTGGCCGATACATCACTCGAGATGTATAGCCTTGCTGGTCATGATATCAGATCCAGTGCAGAATCTAAAGAATAGTCCCAAGTACTCTAGGTCGTCCATTTCACGTACAAGTTTCTTTATATGTGAACTCAGCACTGTTTCATCTTGGCTCATCTGTTCTGGGAACATGAATGATTTCAGCACTTTTCTTGGAGTTGGATACAGCTTGCGGTAGAGAAGGGATAAATCATCCTGGGCTAGACTAGTGCTGTGAAGTACCTTATAGAACAAAAATGGCCTGCTGCATAAAAGGAGGTGCAAGTTTGATCGGGTAGACTTCTTCCTGCATGAAACCAATCTTGATGATGGTTGAGACAGCCTTCCACTGTACCACTGTCATATCATGGCGAAGAACTGGAACTTTATGTGTTACCTTCTGTGAATTGCAGATAGAAGGTGTCCCAGAATTCAGCAAGAGCATCTTGCATAACGCCTCCATTATCCTCAGCCACTTCTGGTGTTCTGTCTTCCTTTAACATTTTGATTTCAAATGTCAAGTGTTTTGATTGGTTCTCTTTCACAACAGACATACCCACGGTGCACTGTAATTTCATGCACAACAGGGAGAGTGTTATCATGGTCTATACCATCCTGTGGTGGTGTGCCAAACTGTATCACGCCAGTCATCAGCATCTACTAATAGATAGTTTTCGGCATCAAACTGTGTTGACAAATCTACAGGTTGTCTGGTTCTGCTTGGGTCAGGCTCTGATGCTTTGCATTCCTGCATATTGGGCAGATCAGCAGCATCCTATGCCAGAACAGGTGTGTATGTATCGAGGTTCATTAGATCTCTTTGGTCTATTGCCAGTGTAAATAATCCAGGAGCGATCATATCATGAGAGTCATTATACTGCAGTGCTCCATCCACTGAATCATCATGCTTGACAAGGATCAATTCACTCTGAACCATTTGATCATCATGTGGTAATTCCTCAGTTGCCACAAGGTTTTCGAATACTGGTGTCATGGTTGAACCAACACTTTTTCTCTTCCTGTCAACACATTTAATCATTTCAGGTAGATTTTCTTCACTGTCAGAATTGTCAAAGTTCTCTTTTTTTTTGACCCAAAAGATAACACCTGAGGTGTTTCACATGTAGCCTGTTGATAATGTCTTCCACTGATTCGCTTGTATACATCAGCTGCGTCCCATGTACATGGCTGGATATGTCAAAGACAAATTCACTGACAGTGCAATAGCAGCTATTTCCATCTGGAAAGAACAAAGGACAAATTATTTCTATTAGCTCCTCTTTCTTTGTATGTTTCTTAACACTGGGATGTTTGATGGGTGCTCGAACTTGGTGGTACTTTGAGTCACTGTTTTTAGTAGGGTCACAGATAGAAAATCCAACTACCAATGACCAGTCATGTTTTGATGCAGTTGCTGCTTACTTTGCACTGATACTTTTATTGTTCCGAAAATTGGAGAAGAAAGGCAATTTCTTGTGTTTCTTCAGGTTGGATAGTATGCTTTTCTCGACATTGAATCTGATGGGTATTTCAACTTGGATGCTAACTTCATGTGACTTATTAGGTTTTCAATCAGGGATAATTTCCTCTTGTCGTTTTCAGTTTCAGATTGCTGTCTATTGACAAAAGCCTTGAGAGCTACTCTGTCACCTTTGCTAGGATGGTATTCCTGGAGATCCAAATCACTCATTTCAATGATTAGATCTATGTCTATCTAAAATCATTCATCTGATTTGCGAGAGGTGATTTTTGTAATCGCAGGTATTAAGAAAGCTCTCAAGAAGAACAAGATATCAAATGAAATTACACAATGTTTTGTTTAGAAGTATATTGCATACTTTTTAGAAGTATATTACTGCATAACAAACGAGTAAAACAAAAACAGTAACAAATGGGCGAATTATTTACATCTGCTAGTGCAGTACTTAGGTTTAAGACAAAATAAATAAAGTGTTGTTTTTTTCAATGACGCCACTAGAGCACAATGAATGCTTTTTAATAATCGGCTATTGGACGTCAAACATATGGTCATTTTGAATTTTTTTTAGAGGAAACTTGCTGCCGCCACATTGGCTACTCTTTCCGATAAGCAGCAAGGGGTCTTTTATATGCACTTTCCCACAGACAGAACAGCACATGCCATGGCCTTTGATGAACCACGGGTTGTAACACAAAATAACCCAAACTGCAAATGGGTGCACTGAAAAAAGATTGATCTGATGACCGACCGCTTGAGCTACATCCCGCTCCTGCAGGTCTAAAACAATACTGATGATCAAAAACAAGTTTCTATTTGGTGAAGTATGAAAATAACAGAATAATGACAATTTTTTCTAAAATATTTGTTATTGCTTTGATAAGAGAAATAGGATATAACTTTAAAATAATATGGGATCATCTTTCTTAAATAATTGAATTATTACTTTAGAATTTTTGATTTTATCAGGAAAAATCTAAGAATTTACCATTTGGTTTATTAACAATGCTATTTAGTCAATTACCATTATTTCAGGTTCAGTTATCTTTATTTTGTTTTAGCAAATTTGATGATGCCTTTGAATCCACAACAAAGATTTATGGGTAGATTATGTATTAGTTTCTTTACTGTACATTCCCCTACGTTTTGAATTTTAAACGCTAATTTGAGTTGGATGATAATCTTCTTTGTAGTTTACCCTCTGAATACTTGAATGTATGGCATCTTAAAAGGTTGACAAGGCAGAAGGATAATAAATGATGGTTGCCTGTGTATTTGGTTGCCAACATGGTATTACATCGTAGGCTTAGGCTGTAGTCTGTTCCTCATATGCACCTTATCTGCTCCCATTTTATTAACAGTTTCAGGTGGGATTCCCCTGTTTCTCAGGAACGTCTGCAGAGACATTCTGTAATGTAAAATTTATAAAACATGGTAAAAACAATATAGTAAAGAAAGCAGGATAGTCTTCAAGCCTGAGCTCTAACTCTCGGTCAGTATGATGCTAGTTAACCCAAACGTCTTTGAGAAATGTGACATTTTATTAATGGACAATTGGATGGACACACACATGATACCCAGATGAAATGTGGACTGATCTTTATCATAAACATTGATTTAATAAAGACAATTAAAAAGTCAGTGTTCTAGCTAGCAATAAATATAATGTAATGCCCCAATTTCATGTTGCCCTGTCCTAAGGTTGTTCACAGTGTATTTCTCTGACCGCTGTCTATTTGGGATCTAGCTATTATAAACGTTAAACATATTTCTGAAATATTTGGATCTAGTATATATTTGTAAACGTTAATAAATCTCAAATCTATTTAATAAATATTTAGAAGATTCAATATACAGCCAAAGCCATCTTAAGCAGCCACCCAAGGGGGTAACAAAATCTGTCCTTACAAGACAGGGGTCTGCTTAATACAGGTTATATTATACTAAAATACTAAATTGATACAGGTGTCTTAAATAAAACATCTTATGTGAAACAGACACAAATTTTGCCTCGCTTGCCCCCGGTTTTATTTCAATAGGGTTTTTTTCAGTATTAATATTATGTTAATTATGTTAGCAACAATGAATTGCCAATAAGCAAGGATCCGAATGGTACTAGTTTCAAAAAAAATAGTTGACTATAGCCTGAGAAATTCAAGTGTTGACCACCTATCTTCCGGTCTCCAAGCGGGACTAGCCTTGTTTTCCAATTTCACAAACCAGGACACGCTGGACCCCCTGATGGAGAAACCTCTGTCTGAGCCGATAGGGGAAACTGTCAAAGTGTAATTGGGAAATCGGCAAATCTTAGTTGGGAAAAAGCTCTACTCCTAAGTGTAAATCCAGTTTAGGGGAATGGGGCCAGTGACTGGCCCAAAATTACATGGTAGCTTAATCCCTGCAGTGGGTTTCTCAAACTATTAACATTTTATGAATAATTTGGCAAATTTTTACACTCACAACCAATATAAAAAAAATCCTTTTGTTCTGAGGTGTCATAAAACGTTTCATTGATTCATTCATTCTATTGACTTAGAAAGTCTCAGGCATGGCATACTTATATCACCCTCTTGGCTTAAAGCTTACACTGCACAGATAACCTTGGTTTGATTGTGAGGCATGGCATACTTATATCACCCTCTTGGCTTAAAGCTTACACTGCACAGATAACCTTGGTTTGATTGTGAGGCATGGCATACTTATATCACCCTCTTGGCTTAAAGCTTACACTGCACAGATAACCTTGGTTTGATTGTGAGGCATGGCATACTTATATCACCCTCTTGGCTTAAAGCTTACACTGCACAGATAACCTTGGTTTGATTGTGAGGCATGGCATACTTATATCACCCTCTTGGCTTAAAGCTTACACTGCACAGATAACCTTGGTTTGATTGTGAGGCATGGCATACTTATATCACCCTCTTGGCTTAAAGCTTACACTGCACAGATAACCTTGGTTTGATTGTGAGGCATGGCATACTTATATCACCCTCTTGGCTTAAAGCTTACACTGCACAGATAACCTTGGTTTGATTGTGAGGCATGGCATACTTATATCACCCTCTTGGCTTAAAGCTTACACTGCACAGATAACCTTGGTTTGATTGTGAGGCATGGCATACTTATATCACCCTCTTGGCTTAAAGCTTACACTGCACAGATAACCTTGGTTTGATTGTGAGGCATGGCATACTTATATCACCCTCTTGGCTTAAAGCTTACACTGCACAGATAACCTTGGTTTGATTGTGAGGCATGGCATACTTATATCACCCTCTTGGCTTAAAGCTTACACTGCACAGATAACCTTGGTTTGATTGTGAGGCATGGCATACTTATATCACCCTCTTGGCTTAAAGCTTACACTGCACAGATAACCTTGGTTTGATTGTGAGGCATGGCATACTTATATCACCCTCTTGGCTTAAAGCTTACACTGCACAGATAACCTTGGTTTGATTGTGAGGCATGGCATACTTATATCACCCTCTTGGCTTAAAGCTTACACTGCACAGATAACCTTGGTTTGATTGTGAGGCATGGCATACTTATATCACCCTCTTGGCTTAAAGCTTACACTGCACAGATAACCTTGGTTTGATTGTGAGGCATGGCATACTTATATCACCCTCTTGGCTTAAAGCTTACACTGCACAGATAACCTTGGTTTGATTGTGAGGCATGGCATACTTATATCACCCTCTTGGCTTAAAGCTTACACTGCACAGATAACCTTGGTTTGATTGTGAGGCATGGCATACTTATATCACCCTCTTGGCTTAAAGCTTACACTGCACAGATAACCTTGGTTTGATTGTGAGGCATGGCATACTTATATCACCCTCTTGGCTTAAAGCTTACACTGCACAGATAACCTTGGTTTGATTGTGAGGCATGGCATACTTATATCACCCTCTTGGCTTAAAGCTTACACTGCACAGATAACCTTGGTTTGATTGTGAGGCATGGCATACTTATATCACCCTCTTGGCTTAAAGCTTACACTGCACAGATAACCTTGGTTTGATTGTGAGGCATGGCATACTTATATCACCCTCTTGGCTTAAAGCTTACACTGCACAGATAACCTTGGTTTGATTGTGTTCAAAGTAAGCAGAACCATGGGCCCGACTTATCACTCCAGCTCACAAAACTGAAATAAAAAATGTTTAAAGTTAGACAAATTTAACTGTTTGTAAATGTATGTTTATTAAAGTGACAGCGTCTATTTTTCTATCTTTTATTATGTTTTATTAAATTGCAAAATACAAGCAAAACTGCAGTTTTAATAAAAATTAATCATGTGTTGTTTTCTATTAACGAATATTGTTCACTGCCAATATCTAACCCTCAAATCTCGAAAACATTTTGTCTGTTAAATGGCAAAAGTGGTCCGCTATTTACGAAGACTGCCACCAAACAGTTCTTTGTAATAGAGAAAATGGCATCAAAATCTGAGCATTGTGTGTTAACAGTGGACGATATCTGTTGATAGAAAAAACACACAAGTTTATTAAAACTGCAGTTTTGCTTGTTTTTTCATTAGTAAAAGATATTAATAAATAGAAAAACAGACAATGCACCTTTAACTGTATGTTTATTAAATTACAATGACCTTTGGTTGAATAAAACATACTGTACCATCCAAGCATTTTAATGTACACGAATTATTGGTGTATGACACGAAACCATAGTTCTGCATAAGAAAGTGTTCGAAAGATGTTTTGATAAAGATCTGATGGCATGAGTTCTAAAAATCAGGATATCCTTCTCAAAAAATTAAAAGTTCAATTCATAAAAGTTCTTGTTTTGGGATTTAGAGGGTTAAAAACACAAATTTCAGTTTGGTATACAGCATTTTTGGAATCAGCAAGTCCTAGTTATATAAAAAGGACTGTATACCATAGTCTACCCAAAAATACCTTAATGAGTCTCAAATCTCCAAAATCTGCCTAGACTATTAAAAGTACTTTGATGACGTCAAATATCAAAAATGTAGGTATGAAAAAGTACGGTTCCGCGCGCAGATTACCTTAATGGAAAATGGGCCTTATGTTGAGATCTCGACATATATTGATGTTGAGCTAATTTGAGAGTATATACAGTAACACCAATTAGGAGATAACCATATGGAGTTTTTAGATTTGCGGGTGTTATTGTCTATTTGATCCCGCAAATGTCATTTTTGACTGAAAGCGTTAATCTGAGGTCAAAAATTAAACATTTGTGGGCACCCATCATCTTTTGAATACGGAAAATATTTAAGTTAGTTAGTGTTATGCATGGGCGGATCCAGTACATATTTTTGGGGGGGGGGGGGGGAAAAAAAGTGGCACATTGGCTCGTTAAAAAGGCATCTTAAAAGTTTTAATATTTGCAGTTAAATTGAATGCGTCTGTGCATATATCACAGTGTACGAACGGAAGTGTACACTAAATGACTAGATGTGGTTTTCTGTAGCGCTAGCTGCATTAATAAAGATTATTATATGAACTTTGATTCCCGTCGGAGCATTTCTTTAAAGTGTGGAGGGCTTTGTTAAGCATGACACAAGAATGGGGGATGGGGGCATGCACCCCCGGGGAAATTTTAAAAACTGGATGGCTTTAAACTCCTTTTCTTGGCATCTGAATTGCAAAATTAGCCATTTTTAAACACTAATTTTAAAACTATTTTAAGCATTATTTTGCATAGTATTATAACCCAAGAAGGTGGTTTTTTTGCCGTTGGCATCTTGATAGCAAAATTACACATTTTTAGACAGTGATCACTTCCTCTTTTGGAGTTTTATAACCCCCCAAAAAATAAATTATTTAGAAGAGTTCAAACCCCTTACTCTTAGATCTCAATCACAAAATCGTGAATTTTAGCATTGACCAGGGGCGGGAGAACGGGGAGGGGGACCCAGGAAAAAGCCAAAAATCAACTTTGCTTCATGTATAAGTATGACTATTTCATATTTCATTGTAATTTGACTTTAATAAAAAATAAAATAAAGGGCACTATTCTAGGGACGGCTCTGTCTAGGTAGGTCAGTTATACATAAAAAACGATACAAAGGGGCACTTGTAAATTATAGCTGTAAAGGGCACTATTCTAGAGACAGCTATCTAGGTAGGGCAGATATACATAAAAATAACAGAGCCTATTGTTCATTAGTAATTTTTAAAAATCTCTACAATTTCAAAGCAAAAACTATCAGGCTATCATTATGCAACTTTGGTCACTCAATTTTAAGGCGCTCATTACTCGCGTTAGATAATGTGGTTGACACTTAGTAACACGGACACACATCTGCAAGCTTATGCATACACGCACAACTTAACTTCATGCATCAAAAATGCTTACGTGTAAAACATTTTTTATAGAAACAAAAAGGGCACTTGGACATTTTGAGAGGACTTGAAAAAAAAATGGGGGGGGGGGGGACACGTCACCCTGGTCCCCAACCCTCTGGATCTGCCTCAGGTAGAATGTCTTCTGTTATATATTTTAACAGTGAATATTATGTATATTGTTGTGCTAGGGATAGGTAACACCAATGACATTTCCCACTAATCCTGAATAAAATCTCTATCAAAGCTTGATTACTAGAGGAAAAAAAATGCTATGACAGGATGATATTATTAATAAGGTATCGTTAAAGACAACAAACTTAGTTTTCTGTATATATAAATAAAAAATAAATTGTACAGGGACATACAATCTAATTAAAATTAGCTCCACTATTACATGTGGATCTAACAGCAGCTAGTTGGAGCTCATGTCCACCAATCAAAACCTTACTTGCAGAATCATGCTAGTGATTTGAAAATAATTTGAAAACATTCCGAATTATCCTGAGGGTATACGACATGTTATAACACATGTAAGAATAACAAAATCATCCGTGGTTTCATGAATTTTGTAATGGTAAAACCTAGCAGGTCCAGAGTATTGATTCATTTATTCAGCCAAAACCTAGCAAATTGAAGTTGGGCATTGTTCTGGTACTTACTAGGTTTTTCATCAACACATTCCTTACTATTTGTATTGGCAAAACCTAGCAAGTTGAACTAGCCAATCATGACGCAGGAAACACAATGAGGAAAGCCCCAGAAAGATTTTGTTGATCTGTGTGCCAGGGCCAGCAAGCACACTTCAACAGTAGTTATGCACTACAACGACTTCCACTTTTTTCAAGATGGACATAGGACCCGCCAAAGCAAGAATGTGCGGTTGCCACTACTGGGTAGCATTTCCGAGGTTGAATTCTGTAAGGGTTGTCGATCACACTTTTACAAGCAGAATTTTGCTGATGAATTTGCAGAAGTCTAATTATTAAAGCCAAAGTTTGATATCCTGATGTTTCTGGGAGTAATGGAGCCGAGAGGCATCCCTACAGCGAAAAAACCCAGAAGCTCCTGAAATTAGCCGAATGTTTTGTCCCTGCAAAGAAGAGGTTCTGGCTAGATCTGCCCAGTAATGATGCTAACCACAACCATGTGGAGGCATTTGACTGATGTAGCCATCAGTGGGAATTATGTAACACCCCACCCCACCCCGTCAGGCATCGAATCAACACTACACCAAAATCCTTGACAACCCTTACTAGGTTTTTCCTGACGGGTGGCCCAATAAAACTAAAATGGCTTATGTGTAATGACTAAACGGCTGCTGAAGTAAAAGCTTCTGACTTTGCAAGACTGCTAAAGTGCACTATAAAGGGAAAGCTCTTCAGTGAAAATATCTGACTTCGCACTAGAAACTGCCAAAGTGCACAGAGCACCTTTCCATGATTGATTAATCCATTAGATTTTGGGACATTTATTTTTATTGTGCCACCCTATATAATTATGGAAAAATTGGACTGATGTAATCAACATTTTGATGTAGCCGGGATCAAATTGGCCTTTTGGGGGTAAAAGATACATTTTGTGAATTTTGGCAAATTTTGGTCCTCTTCCAAGGTCTACTGGTAATAATTGAGAGGGGGTTTCAAATGACTGGTTGTGTATTTTATATTTTGTATTTGCCATGGAGTTCAGTTAGATCGGCAGTTTGTATTTTTTCAAGATATGTGGAATAAAGGAACCAATTTTATTGACTTGCTAGGTTATTGTTGATAAACTGTGCCATAACTGTTTTCATTCAAGGCTAGAAAAACCTAGTAAGTCAAGTTGCGATGGAACTGTCAAAATAAAAACAAAAACATTATTTCCCTAATTTACTCTTCCGAAGTGATGAACAAATAATCACAAAGCAAGTTGTTTTGATAAGTGGCTGCTTAATCCTGGCAGGGTGTAGTTTTCGGTCAATATCTCAAATTCAGATTTTTCTGACTTAAAGGTTTTTCCAGAACACTCGAGATGTGCAGGGGGAGGGTTATTGGAGATCGAAATTCTTACTTGCGCAAGCTTACAAAAACTTTGAAATGTATTTTCTGGGGGACCATGGCCCCATATAAACTTCGCTCAACACAGTCTATAACCCCAACCCCACTGAAATCCCTGCACACGCACCTTGGAAACCCGCTACATTTTATTTTTAGCAAGGGATCGTTATATGTACCATCCCACAGACAGGATATTACATACCCGCCGATGGGGATTGATCCTAGACTGACCGCGCATTTTCAAAAAACACCTTTTTAGGTCTAATTAATGAATACAAATAACATATAGTCTTGAAAAATCTTACGTAAATCGAACACAGTACCCTCTTCCTCTACCCCTAGAGCGTTACGTAACGCGTATGTCAACAGCTGGCCACTGTCAAAATTTCAAGGTAAATCCCCCACCCACCGACCCCTGGAAAGGCGGGGTTTTTTTTGGGTTTTTTTTTATGGATATAAATATGTTTTGGAGATGTGAGACAACCCCTCAATCAAGACAGTTAAATTTGTTCAAAAATTGCGAAATCTCACGTGATCTCTTGTTGGGGAATTCCACACTTGTGATAAGCCATTGAAAACCAAGATCGGTAGGAGCCCGTCAAAACTGTCCCACTTTCGAAATACTAGCTTTGTTTTTGACCTGGATAAGCAAGCGTAGTGAAACCAATACGGAGTGCGGCGTCATATATGCACCAAACGTAATTGGATTTTCTGTTCTATATGCTTAAATAAAAAATATTCGGGATACTGCCGCTTTAACATTATCTGAAACGTGCATTTTCATATCTACATTTTCGTAATTTGACTTCATCAAAGTACTTTAAAGTTACAAGTAGCATCGATCGACTGTTTTTTTCTGTGCATGATGAATGCACACTCGACTTGTTGTCTCGAGCTTTCGACTAAGCGCATTACTGATTACGGTATCTCAAAGCGCTCGGCATTATTTCAAATGCTCAACTTATTATCTTGAGCACATTACTGATTACGGTATCTCAAAGCGCTCGGCATTATTTCAAATGCTCAACTTATTATCTTGAGCACATTACTGATTACGGTATCTCAAAGCGCTCGGCATTATTTCAAATGCTCAACTTATTATCTTGAGCACATTACCGATTATCTCAAGCGCTCGGCATTATTTCAAATGCTCAATTTATTATCTTGAGCACTTGCATGACTTATTATCTCAAACATTTGACCGATTATCCTGAGTGCTCAACTTATTATGTTAAACTTTTGACTTGTTATCACGAGTGTTCGATTTGCTCTCTCAGATGCTTGATTATTATCTTGAGTGCTCAAGTTATTATCCTTAGTCATTAACTTATTATCTTGAGGTTTCAATTTATTATATTGAGCTCTCAACTTCTGCATCAGTACTGTACAGCCAAAAAAAGAGAATTGCAAAAGAAAAATACATGCATGTTGTCTAAAGTTAATATTGTTGGGCGCTTGACATAATATATTGATCGCTTGAGATAGTAAGCTGAGAGCTCGAGATCATAAGGTACGTTTTCCACTAGTAGCAAGGGATCTTTTATATGCACACTCTCATAGACAGAAAAACAAATACAGCATTTGACCATTTGTCGTGCACTGGTTGGAACAAGAAAAACCCAGTCAGTTGACTGGATCCACCAAGGTGGTTCGATCCTGTGACGCAAGCACCTAAGGTGAGCACTCAACTGACTGAGCTAAACCCCGTCTGCGCTCAGCCAAAAAGAGATTTACAAAATATAGACATACTTGATGATGAGAAGTAAAATGTTGAGCGCTCGACACAATCAATAACACGAGATAATGTTTTCAGTAGCAGCAAGGGATCTTTTACTTGCACTTTGGTGGGCCTTGGATATACCAGTCATAAGACACTGGTTGGGACGGAAAAAACATTCACAAAATGATCCACTGAAGAGATTAATTCCTATAACCAAAGAACCTCGGGTGAGCACTCTACCGACATCTAGATCCCACTTCCTTGAGATAATAAGTCGAAATCAAGATAATAATTTTAAAAATAACACACACACACACACACACACACACACACACTGGAATGTGCTTTCTTGTCTGAGGGAAAGTGCATATATAAAAGATGGTATGTGGCTTCCTGTCTGGGAAAGTGCATATATCAAAGACCCCTTGCTGCATTAGAAAAAAATAACCCAGATTCCCTCTGATGACTACGTGTCAGAATTACCACATGCTATTAGACAGAGCAGTGGCCCAGACTTGTTAATGACCTTATACTAAGAGAACTAGTATCGTCCTTAAAGTTCTATCTCCGTTCTACGCATCCCTCTGGATGTACCGGCCTTGGTGGCGTCGTGGCAGGCCACGGTCTACAGGCTGGTAGGTACTGGATTCGGATCCCAGTCGAGGCATGGGATTTTTAATCCAGATACCGACGACAAACCCTGAGTGAGTGCTCCGCAAGGCTCAATGGGTAGGTGCAAACCACTTGCACCGACCAGTGATCCATAACTGGTTCAACAAAGGCCATGGTTTATGCTATCCTGCCTGTGGGAAGTGCAAATAAAAGATTCCTTGCTGCTAATCGGAAAGAGTAGCCCATGAAGTGGCGACAGCAGGTTTCCTCTCTCAATATCTGTGTGGTCCTTAACCATATGTCTGATGCCATATAACCGTAAATAAAATGTGTTGAGTGCGTCGTTAAATAAAACACTTCTTTCTTTCCCTCTGGATGTTTTTATTGTTCTAGAGGCCCTCAAAGGTGTTTCCTTTGAACCGACTCTGAAATGCACCTTGACCAACTTGTCGTATAAAACAGCTTTACTTTTTGTTTTGGCAACAGTGTAACGTGAACTTCATGCCTTAGATTTCAAAGTCATTACATTGGGAAAGAACGCGTTTCTCCCATTACCGGAATTTATGGTCAAGAACCAGAGACATGGGGAAAGCTTTCCTCTGATCAGGGTTCCATCGTTAAGCAAACCTTTAGTATGTATAGATGTCAAGAAACAACTGTGCCCAGTGAGGCCCTTGTTATGGTACCTCAAGAAGTCAATTAGTCTCAGAACTATTCAACGAAGAGTTTTTATTTCCTTCACTCGGGAAGGTAAAGAGATAGCAGCTTCCACCTTGTCCAGATAGATAGTAAAAGCCTTATCCAAATGCTTATTAGCTAATGGGGATTTATCTTGTATTCAATCAGTCCCCAGAGCACATAAAATGAGAGCTATAGCGACTACATTGGCTCTATCAGTTGCTGGCATATTAAAAGCTGCATTTTGGCGCTCCGAGACTACCTTCTCGAATTTTTATCTCAGAGACATGTCACTCAGTTCAGATGGTATTTGTGGTATTGCAGCACGTTTTGGCATAAACCAAGGGAACAGTTGGGACAGATGACCTGATCCCCCAAGGGTAGTAGTTAAGCGGGTTTCCGCTCCCTTGAACTTGTTCACGTGGTTTTCAGATTCCCCTCCCCTATGGTCTTGGTAGGGGATTTTCATGGTGCTAAAATCGAACAAGCTCCCCAATCACCATCAGGCGAGGTGAGTAGAGTTCTTTGTTTACAATTGATGTTGTACATATTATATAATATTTAAGGATTCCGATCTGATCTCCCTGTTTTAGGGTTGTTTATTAATTCAGTAAGTTGTTATATTTGCTATACGGATGGGCTAACTAATGTCTAACCCAGTGTTTATTATCGTGAGTATTTCATAGAAATAGAAAATAAGGGAGAAATGATCTTCTAAAAATTGCCATATTAGAAACTGCACCCAATGTTTGCAGGCCGTTATGGGGTGTGGCCTAATTTGGTATGTAGCAGGATCCATACGTACCTTCTTACTAAAGGACATACAGACTTTTAAAATGCTACTTTATTCTAACTATAGAGTGGCTGAGAAATATGTGTATTTTGTATACAAATTGCGATATTAGAAACTTCACCCTGTTTGTTGGCCCAGGCGCTGATTAAAAAAACATAAAGGGTCACAAGCCTTCTATGATCCCTAAATATTTGTTTTATTACATTAGTCTAGGGTCAACAAATTGAGCAAGCATCTAAATTAGGAAGCCATTAAATTTAAGCTCAATCTACGTTTTGGGGTATATTTCATAAGATACTCGCCAAATGCAGACGAAAACTATGAAATAGCAGCATATGCCTATCGTTTTTTAAAATGGAAGAAAATGTTTTATTTAACGACGCACTCAGCACATTGTATTTACGGTTATATGGTGTCAGACATATGGTTAAGGACCACACAGATATTGAGAGAGGAAACCTGCTGTCGCCACTTCATGGGCTACTCTTTCCGATTAGCAGCAAGGAATCTTTTATATGCACCATCCCACAGACAAGATAGTACATACCACGGTCTTTGATATACCAGTCGTGGTGCACTGGCTGGAACGAGAAATAGCCCAATGGGCCCACCGACGGGGATCGATCCCACACCGATCGCGCATCGAGCGAATGCTGTATCACTGGGCTACGTCCCGCGCCTCGGTTTTAAAATGGATAAAAATACATTATGTGGGCGACTTATAACGAGTATAGCCAAAAGCTATCGAAGAATGGCGTTCAACTGTAACACACCCCCCCCCCCCCCCCCCCCCCCCCCCGAAAACTCCCAAGAAAAACACCCCGAGGAAAAACAAAAATAAACGAAGAATACTTATTGGTTACATAATACATATAAACTTTGAGATTGCAGCTTTAAAGGGGGGTGTTTGTTGTAGTGGGGGGTTTTGGGTGGGGTTTTTTGAAGATATAAAGATACTCTTTAAAACTCTAAACAGTCTTAAAGGGACAGACCCTAGTTTTTAAACACTAAGGCAGATTTTTCACCTAAACCCTAGTTGTAAAAATGGACACTAAGTTTGGTTAATTTACAAACCTGTAACAAATTTGGATACAATAGAGTCTGTGACGTTGAAATACTCTTAAAAATAGACTAAAACAAGATTCAATTCTCGGAACCGGTGTGACGTCACACGGCCTAGTTACCGATCATCCGGGTCTTTGGGGGTGAAGCAAAGCCTTAGTGATTGCTGGTTTACATAGAATAAAGTTATCATATTAACTTTTTACATGACTTACATACTGTCATTTATTTTCTGTAGCTAACACATAGTTGCAATACGTCTTATGTGTATTATAACAGCTTGGGTAGCCATATAAGAGAAACGAACAATGGGAATCTGAATTAGTATAATCTATATTTAGTACCGATGTGTTTCCCGTGTACTTTGAATGTCGAGGGGACAGGGCAGGTTGGGCAGAATATAATTTTTGTTGATGCAATTTTCAGGTAATATTAATTATAAATTTTAACAATTTTGAAATGATAAGATAATTATTAATATAATAATTATGATGTGGGCTACAAAATATATAATTTGTATTTATAATAAAATTTGTATGCATGATTAAGTTAATTATTTTTATGATTTAATAATTATTTTATTTCCAAATAATATGTAATAATTAAACAATGGCAAAGTTGTTACTTTACAAGTTCAAAATTACAATAGTATTATTGTCATATCTTATTATATAGATGTATTGGCAACAGTATACATTCTTTTATTCTTAAAACAAAATACAGTTTCTTGAAATAATGAAATGCTTTTGTTTTTACAGATTGCAAAATTACCACATGATGTTGCCCTTCCTTACCGGTTGAATGCAGGCAACAAAAAATAGCAATAATAAAATATAGCCATCCTCCGACCTTGACATCTAGGGGGAGCAATATCTCTCTCTACTTACCCATCACACCTGAGATTAGTTTCAAGGAGAATAATATATAGTTTCCTTTGGCATGTGAATTTATATACATGTAGTATCAATATGGTAATATTTTAAATTGCCCCCCATAAACTACATTAGGGAGCAAATAATCAGTTCCCTCAGTTATTTTCATGTCAAGGTCTACAACCTAATAAAACGTGAGTGTTACCTCGTCGAACAAACATGCAAATGTTTTAATAATAGGGTTTAACCTGGTATATTTAGTAATAAAACAAAAACTTACCTGAGTAAATAATGGTTAATATATATATGTATAATATTGGTGTTGTTTTATATCTAGTCACAATGGATATTGCAGATATTTTCTTGTTTAGTCTTGTGCTGTATTGGAATTGTTATTGCAGTTCAATTTAAGTAATATCTACAAAACTAATTTTTAATAGTATACAGCTGGAGAAAGGAGGCAAATATGGTTGTTAATAAACTGATCTATATCGGTATGCCTTCTACTGGACTACACATATTTAACCTAAGTTGCTTTTAACCCGGGTTAAATTACCTCATGTAGATGCACTTATGTAGCATATTCAAAGAAAATATATGAATGAGATAGTTAAATGCTATATTCTCCATGTCAAACAGTGTTTTCAAAATGGAAAACAAATATCAGATATGGCAGTTGACCATTCATTTTATTGCAGGTAATTTCTAAGCAGATTACACACACAAACACACACTGAACTGTAGAATACCATGAAACTACATATATATGTAAAAAGGTAAGTCCTCTAACTTGAACAAGTAAAATTTACAAATGTACCACAACCACCAAATTACATTGATCCACAATAGAATAGATTTTTAATGTATTTTTAGATTTATGTACATGTATGTGTAGTGTTTTCCCTAGCTTGTTTTAGCAAGGTGCAGCACCATGCCTCAATAGTCTAGCACCATCTTGCCTTAATCAGCACCATGCTGCCCTGAGATTAAATAAGCCTTTTTCACTAATTAATTCTAAAATTGCCTTTATAAAACACCCAAAAAGGTATTATTAATTAATAAAATATGCCTTTTACATCTTTTGCCATTCATTTATTAAAACAAGCACATAAAATTACATTAATGTTTATTTCAATTAATTTTTGTGTATTTTTAATGAAAAAAAGTGCTTCGAAAATGGTGAAAATGTCCCAAAAGTGTTTGGTCTACCATGCCTTGACAAATTTCTAGGGAAATCACGTGTGTGTGTGTGTGTATATATATGTATGTATGTATGTAGGTATATATATATATATATATATATATATATATATATATATATATATATATATATATATATATATTGTATGTATGTATGTATATGTATACATATATTATACATATATAGATATATATATACACACACACACACATTAGTGATTTCCCTAGAAATTTGGCATATATATATATACTGAAACAAAGGCACACACACATTATTTATCCTCTGCACCAAAGTAAATACTAAACACGGAGAAGTGGGGGGGGGGGGGGGGGGGGGGGGAACGACCTATATTTTCTTACTGCAGGCCTGCTACAGACACATTTGCAAAAAAAAATAAAAATAAAGTTTAAACAAGAATTTAGGCCTATATTATAATTATTATATGTGTGTAATTTAGCAGTATAAACTTTTATTTTAAAATTAAAAAATAAATAAATAAGATGTAGTAGCTGTGGTATGGCAAAATAAATACAAGTATAGATATATCCAAGCAACTAAGATTAAATGAAAAATAAAGACCACACAAATTTAATGATAAAGGAATATACTCTTTATTCAAGAACTGGGTGCATCGTGTTGTTGGAGGGGGGGGGGGGGGGGTCATGGAAGACGATGGAATTGTGTATTTTATTTACAGTATAATGTGGGATTTTTATCACTGCACATGCTTTAACCATTTTGTTCCTAAATTAATCTCTGTTGGTGTCCACAAGCAACAACATTAAAGTCAACGTAGTCACATTCTGTGAGGGAAGCCATGGAATTCCATCAGGTTTGTCGTTTAATGACCCTACCCACAAGCGGCGCCTAGTCTCTTCTTTTGGAAATTTGTAAAACGATATTTTTTTTAACATCATGTTATGGTTTATGCAGCCAACTGCACAACATGTGTTAGGCATCGTGACCGTTAACTGTTGTAAATGATCGACCAAAGTTGCCTCATTTCACTATCAAACCATACGTAACTAAGGAGAAGTTTCACCGCGTCACGTGATAAACAATGGCGGCCAGGGGTCGAAGTACCCGTATGTTCGGTTCCGAGAATAATCATTACTTCTCAGACACACGTGCGTTTTTAAAAATATGAAAAATGCATTTTGTGGTGTTAGAAACACCAAGATGACCAGAAACACTTCGGTTGTACGAAAATGGATAATCTAAACAATAAAATATAAGTAATGTTTTATTTCAGTGATCATAAACGGCTCTAATAGTGAAAAATATGCCTTAGTGTTTAAAAACTAGAGTATGTCTCTTTAAGTTATAGTGAATGGCATTAAAGTGAGTTTAAAAGTGTGGAAAATACATGTAACGAATCGACAGGCGTACGAGTCCGGTGTTTAGAACGTCGCCATATGTGTTTGCTGAAAGTGGCTGCTAGCGTAATTGGCTGTTAGAATCAACTCGGGCGAAACGTGTCCTCGCACAAAGAGCAGGATAGTCACGGGATACCATTTCCAGGTTCCATTAGACCAAATCAATTCCTATTTCCGATAATGTTAACGTTTACTAATAAAACTGATATAAGCAGCGTTTCAACACACCCAGGAAGTACAGCAATAGAAAGTGTGGCACCTCGCATCTAATCTAGCTGCAAGAAAATGGGGGGTCACGTATCATTTAAGAGATTTAATTTATGTTTTTAATAGCAACCGTCATTTTTGCTGAAAAGGTGTAACATTCTCTTTGAGAATGGCCAATACAGCACAAAATTGAAGTTTTGAGTAAAATTCTGTGATATTTGTGTTTTTGCACAGTTCTTTACACTGTTTTTGTTTGTCTTGAATTTTTATATTGATGTTGATCATCACTTTATTTATTTGCATTACCATAGTTTGACACCCAATAGCCGATGTATTTTTCGTGCTGGGGTGTCGTTAAACATGCATTCATTCATTCATTTTGCTGAAAATTGCACTTACATTTTTGGGGGTACCCCGCATTAGTTTCAACCTCTGGTATATACTGCATACCAACTGTATGACAAATAAAAGTGTATTTATTTATTGTCAATGGATAATAGTATTAGCACAAATAATCAATGTCACATATTACTACCAATCACACCCACAGCTGCTTTTACTCCGTAAATATTTGACGGTGCACGTCGAACCTTGACACGGTGCACGTCGAACCTTGACACGGTACTCTCTTCTTTGGTACTATGCAACCTATAGTTTTCTCAACGTGGCTATTTGGTTCACCGTGAAGGCATAAACCAGTCTAGTGGACTCACACCAGTTTAACTTTCATTTTGAGAGAAAAGCAAGTCATGGTTTACGTGTCAAGTGGTAAGACATTCATTGCTGTTATTCAACTTATTGACATAATAATAATATTGTTTATCATTCAGAGCTACGATTTATATCTGTTTTTTGTTTTTTTATCTTGAGTTTATCTTATGGTGTATAACATTAAATGTTTTAAAGGGACATTCCTGAGTTTGCTGCATTGTAAGATGTTTCTGACTAATAAAATATTTCTAGGATTAAACTTACAAATAAAATACATTTTCTTGTTTAGAATATCAGTGTCTGTATATTCAATGTGTTTCGTGTCATCTTAATATTTGTAAAAAGCCCAAACTGGTTTTTGTCTTCAAATAATTTCGTACACACGAAAAAAATAGGGGCCTACTATCAAGTCATTTATGTTGTTTTACAAGTCAGGTTGATGAAAGCGAAGCTCCTTGTCGTAAATTAGAGCATTTGTTTACACTGTGCATAATAGAGAAGTTGGACCTGAGCTGACGTCACTTCGCCCCAAGCTATACCACCGGACGTCACAAAAACAAAATAAAATGGCTGCCCCCAGTTAGCAGGAATAATCACGTTTTTTAATTAATTCTAAAATTACGGGATTTTCATTTGTTAAAGTGTCAGTATGTCTTGGTGGTCCGGGTATGCATCTTTCCAACACACAAGGCTCTTGTTGGAGTTTAGTCTACCTTTAATGTTTCAAAGAAAGTATTGGGCTTTTTGCTTATTCCCATTTCAACGCATTTGACATTTACACAAATTACAGCCTCCGTCACACAGGTATCTCTAGATATGATAACATAGCGCTGACTTAGGCGAAAGTTTCCATTACAATATCGTAACTAAGGTATCCTCAAACCAGGGTTGAAAATTAACATGAAAACCAAGGTCGCCAGCAGGACCAGTTGAAGAAAAATCTTACTGGCCATTCTCAAATTCAACTAGCCCTCCATATATTCATCATATTGGAATTTAACTGCACAGGTAAAATTAAAACTAGTGTTTTCTGTTTAATAATAACCGTTTGCGTCAAAGAAAATCGATGAATTGACGTTTAACTTCATAATAAATAAAGTAAAAATTTATATAAAAATATGTTAAGATTTAAACCCATACTAACTCAAAAAAAACAAAACATCCAGTGTAAATAAACATGTTTCTTTACAAAGTACCATTATATTAAATATTTTCGATACAGGGTAAAAGATAATGCAGTAAAAACAGACTGAATGTAGAACTGCGCGAGCTTTAGTGAACTAGTCTGGGAGTGGCAGTCCCTCTTTGTGATGCAAGAGGGATGGAATAAACTTTGTAGTGATAAAAGAGGGGTGAAATTCCCAGCAAATGATTTCCTCTGGAGTGGCTGTTCTCCTAGAGGTTGCATAGTACCAAAGAAGAGAGTTCCGTGTCAGAGTTCGACGTGCACCGTCAAATATTTACGGAGTAAAAGCAGCTGTGGGTGTGATTGGTAGTAATATGTGACATTGATTATTTGTGCAAATACTATTATTCATTGACAATAAATAAATACACTTTTATTTGTCATACAGTTGTTATGCAGTATATATACCAGAGGTTGAAACTAATGCGGGGTACCCCCAAAAATGGAAGTGCAATTTTCAGCAAAAATGACGGTTGCTATTAAAAACATTAATTAAATCTCTTAAATGATACGTGACCCCCCATTTTCTTGCAGGTAGATTAGATGTGAGGTGCCACACTTTCTATTGCTGTACTTACTGGGTGTGTTGAAATGCTGCTTATATCAGTTTTATTAGTAAACGTTAACATTATCGGCAATAGGAATTGATTTGGTCTATTAGAACCTATAGCATATATTCACTATATTATCATTATTTTATATAGTGTGCCATTTACTGTTATTTGACGTCATAATTGCTTAATTAGGTTACACTCAGGCATGGGAGTTCATAATGACCTTGACCTTGGCATTAATTTACTGTGCACTGCTGAGAATAGTTTGAAAAAAAGTCTGTGCTAACGAATTGGAGATTTTGACCCATATTTTTTACTTAAAATATTTTAAAGCTTATTTACCCAAGGTGATGGATATGTCATAATAATGTCAGTAATAATAAAGAAAATAAATATATATTTTGTATAATACTCAATGCGTTCGTGTTGACACTGTGTAAAAATGCGTGCATGGGTACACAGGATGGCACCTGCCTTCAATTCCCCCCTCAAATCTCCCCTATTTTAAATTCCCACTTTATGGATATACAATGTACATGTAACAGCATAAAACCTCAACTTTGCTACCCACATTTTTTTGGTTTTACTTTTCCCAATTAGATACACTAAGAAAAATGCAACAAAACACATTCTGATATTTAAAATATGACTTTACTGTTAAAACAAACTGATATGTGATTTCAAGTCACTCGTGTCAATCAGAAACCCGCAAACACTCTCCGTAATTTAAAAAAGTACTTTCTGGTTCCTTTCTTGTTGAAATGAACCCCATCTTTGTGGAATTCGGCCGGGTATTGGATGTTCAGACCAATCACACGTTTTACAAACTTCTTCCTGAGGTGTGTGTTGATAGAATTTCTCTGCTTACAATACGCTCATGAGGTAAGCCCGGGCGATTTCTCAAAGTTTCCTTATCTGCTAATCTCTATGAAATATACTGCTTCAACTCCGAGACGTTTGAATGATTGTTCTACTGCACACAGTTTATTGAAGATATCTTTTGGTGAACTGCTCCCAGAAATGTCATTTTCCCCTAACTGTACAATAACAGGCTGAAATTGCTTAACATCCTCCATCATTCCATTAGGGATGTTATTCGTTCTTAGTCCTCCACGTCGTAAGAAACGGAACTCACTTGTGATCCTCAGATATCCTGAACAAAACTGCTCCAGTCTTATGTAGCTGCTTCCAATCAAAGCAATTTTGGCCATTTCTAAGCATATATTATCGATCTCAAAACGTGTTCTCTATAAAAGGTTTAAAAGGTAATGTCAAGCCAAGGCTGTGTTACTCTTTTATATATTTCACTTTCATTATTTTGTGTTGTCACAAGCAGTAGCATGATGCCACATAAAAATAAAATTTTACACATGTAGTAAGGGATTAACAAGATATAGATATAAATATATAGGTATAAATATAAAGGTATTTGTTATGGATAAGAAAAGTATCAGTTTCAGTATTTCTGTTGTCCTTAACCACATATATGACGCCATATAACCATAATTAAAAGTGTTGAGTGTGTCGTTATATAAAACATTTCCTTCCATAACACAAGTGACAGGACAATGTACATATATGTAGTAATTAGAACATTCCTGCCTATTCGGTATGTATTGCGTTTGATGGATATTGTTTCTGTATAGAATCATGTACATAAATAAATTGATATTTATCTCCATGGTTGTTTCACTGTTTAATTTAATTAACGGTGATCATCAATAAAGTAGCCCAAGTGCTCCCAGAGGGGTGAGTGGGTGGTTGTAGGTCATTATACACAGTGTGAGTACCAGAAGTGGTGTAGGTAACAGTGTACACGTCTACTGAATTCATTACAGAAAAGCACAGTTTTAACTAGAGGGTGGGGGCTGTTAATGGTCCATGTACATTGCAGAACTATCTGTGTGTCTCTCTCTCTCTCTCTCTCTCTCTCTCTCTCTCTCTCTCTCTCTCTCTCTCTCTCTCTCTCTCTAACTTTCTCTCTCTCTATCTCTGTGTCTCTCTCATATATATACAAAAATGACGTGTGTATATGTGAAAGTATATACGGTAGACAAACGTTTATATTGTCTAAAGTTAGCAATGTCTGATAGCTCATTGAAATGTATGATAATATTGTTATATCTGTAGGTCTATAGTGACAGTAAAATACTAATATAAACTGACATAACACAACCAGTAGCACACATAATGAATCGTACTGGGTAGCGCCGTCCCATGTAGTGCTGGCTGCAATGACCCATACACGTCACATGACCTTAGCCTACCACAGACCATCCTGTGCAGAACCGTCTTGTGTAGAGCCGGCACTGCACAGGGTGGTAAGCTTTTAGATACATATCATCCTGTTGCGCACAAACGACGCAACCACCCAAACAGGAACCTCACCAAAACAGGGCAACGGACGATATATATGTAACTATAGTATTTGTATTAGGGGTTTCTGTTTGGAGTTACTTGTGCTCCATCAGTCCATGAACATTTAAAAAAAATAAAAATTGAGTTTGATGTGATGTAAGAAGAAAAGTAAAAGTCGACTTAGAAATATATAACTTGTCCAAGGTGTAACCAATAAATTGAGTCCAGACTCCAGGGTATATCCTTGAGTAACTGGGTAGGACTTTCCTTTGGCACAGTCACATGTAAAGAACATTATAAATACTTATAATAAATACAGTTAGGTTTAGGGTTAGGGTTAGTGACCGTGCCAAAGGAAAGTCCTTCCAGTAACCGTGAACGAGCCTATTAACGAGAAATAGTTTCTGCGCACACGCACTGTAATGTACAATCAATTTGATGAAATAAAGTTTTACCGTGTACACTTTATTGTCAAAATCAACCAAAAAATATTAATATTCATGCCATTTTCTGTTGTGAAGAGTTTAAATGCATGTCGTAGTTGAATGTTGACATTCTTCAGCTACTCCTGTAAACTGGGCTATTGTTTATCAAGTGACTTTGTGTGAAGTCACCAAAACTCTTGTGCAGTGAATCTGCAAAGCAGACAAGACCGACAATGACAGCAGCGTAAAACTGTTGTTTATTTAGGTTTGTTTACTATTACACGTCATTTAATATAGTGTGCACAGTGGAAAATGGTGGTCATGTATACATTTTCCTATGTATACAAATATTTTGAATATCATCTTGTCTTTTCGTGACATTCTGACTCTTATGAGCTCCTTTTGAAATGGAAATGCAGTTTTATCATTTATAGACTCAATACATACATTTATAGTATCCTGGATCTATCGAGTTCTGTCCCATTAACAGGAAAATGCTACTGCGCATGTTCAGTCCAACAACCTAATAAATTTAATGACATCATTTTAATTTTAATTACTTACCTTTGTTAACAAATGTAAAATTCCCACCAGGAAGTGAATATTTATATATTTTTTTTTAACAGCATCGAAATCCGTCCCATATGAATGTAAGAAATGGGAATGTATGGAAGACCACATCCAGCATAAAATTGAAGGAATAATTACAGGATGTTTTTACAAAATGCAGAAAGAATTCTCAAATACTAACCTTCCAGTATACATTTCATGTCAGTTATTTAATTCTCTTGTTGAGCCTGTCCTTTTATATGCTAGTGAGGTTTGGGGGGGCCCAGTTCATATCATTAAAATCTTTGGAAACTTTCCTGCCAGAGAGAGTGCTTTAAAAATTCTGTAAATCAACACTACAGGTTAAGTCATACCCATAATTTGGCCTCTAGAGCTGAGCTGTGGTAAAAAGAATGTTACATTTTTACTCCCATATGCAAACTACGGACAGCATTTTACAACATGCTTTCTCTGAATGCACAATCCTTGAAAAGAAAAATATTGGTTGGCTTCACAAACTATATTATTACATTGGTGAGTTGAATAAAAAAAATGAAGCACTGTCAATTATCCCATCCATCTTATAAATATAATTAAACTAACTATCACAATATTTTAAAAGAAAATCTTACAGCTTCAGCCAAAAGAGATAAATCCAGTAATAAGATGTGAATGTACTAATTATATAAACAATATTCAACTATATAGAGCCATATTTATTACACTGTATACATCCAGAACACTAAAGCTTTTACTAAATTACGTCTCGGTGACCACAAGTTGAAAATAGAGACTGGCTGCCATACAAAACCCTTTACTCTAGTGGAAGAACGTTTATGTCACCACTGCAATGTAATTGAAGATGAATACCATCATACCACAATATGTAAAAAATATAATAATCAATGTGTCAAATTATATGCATATCTAACTTTAGATAATTACCTACTGTATTTACAGTATGAATAGCAAGAAACATTTATATTTATTATGCAAAACCAAAATCCAGCCTGTGCTGGTGCGGTATACAAATTTGTTCATGATTATACATGTATTGCCCATAATTAGTCTTTATTTAGTTATTAGAATAGTATGATGTTTGTTTGTGTCTTGTTTGTGCATGTGTTTTGCATCCAATACCGTATGTGGAATGTCTATATATGCAATAAAGTTTTTGTCTTTATCTTTTATCTTCCTCCATTTTAACTCAATTTCTAAAGCTATCTGTAATTTTAAGGAATAAGTTTTGTATTTAGATATTTTCTTGTCTGAACTTTATTGTTAATAAAATGTTCCCAAACTGAAGGAAAACTTTACAGATGAACAACAAGCAGATAACAACAAATCAGATGTTGATTTGTGCAAACTGTGCATGAGAAAACAAACCTAATGGAATTTGAAGCATAACCAAAGGTACCCACTGGACAGGGAAAACAAGAAAAATGTCTTTTAAAAATTTCCTGCAGGGAAAATTCAGGGAATTTGAAAATTTGGTCTGATTCAGGGAAAATACAGGGAATTTTATTTGGGTGTAACGGAATCGTGGAAAAATATCAGGGAATTTTGTTGAATCCTATATTGTATATACATGAATATACGAAAGCATGTAAAAATGTAATAAACCTAAGATATTGTGTGTTTTGGATTCCTTTGTCTTTTTCATGAGGGTATTGAATAATAGCTACTGATTATTTCTAGTGTATGTTTAAAAAAAGATTTATTTATTTTTGTTGAGAAATCATCTGGTCACCATATCAAATTGTATCACTAAGGAAAATGTCCTGTTTATATAATCTACATATAACAGGCCTCACGCGATGTTCAAATTATAGGGCGATGTCGCTTCTCTCTCACTTTTTGAGAGGGTGAAGTTTTTAAAAGATGGAGAGATGTTTTTTCATTAAATTAAAAACAATAATAAAATACAAATAATTTCGCCCATCTTTATTTTTATGTTGACGTATAAACGATGAAAACGTAATACACATTAAAAATGAAAAGAATTCATACCAAAACGAATAGGCACTATAGAAAATATTTTCATCTACCTTTTGAATGATCAAGCCTGAGGCTTATATTTTGATGAATTTGTCGGTCTACAAATATCTTGCTCACAGACTATAAGTGTATTTTAATAACAGTTTCAACATTCTTGTGTTTCTGATGGGGACGCCTTAATCTGGGATAATATTACTATGTTCTTCTTGTGTCTTCCATGTGTGAAACAGACAAATCACTCCTCGATCCTGCTGGCTGATAATGATTTCCACTGTCATACAGAGTGAAATATAGTCAGAATGTTTGTTTATTATTATTTTAAAAAAATGTAATTTAGTATCATACCAAAATTGTATTAGGCCTAATAAAAAGAAAGAAATATATGTTTTATTTATTCATGGGCTACTCTTTTCGATTAGCAGCAATGGTTCTTTTATATGCACCATCCCACAGACAGGATAGCACATACCACGGCCTTTGATGTACCAGTCATGGTACACTGGCTGGAGTGAAAAATCCTCATACTGTTACTTTCGTCAATTGTAATTTTAAAGATATCTAGCTATGTATGTAAATAACTTTCTTTCAAACACTCCCACACATGCAAGCATATAATATTACCACACACAAATACACACATGCACGCACGCCATAACGTACGAGACAAGGTGGGTTTGAGTGGGGGTGGGTGGTTGAGATGGGCAACTATCCCTCTAGTTTGCTTGGTTATTTTTTATTTTTTTTTGGTGTGATTAATTGATATATAATCTATAACAATATAAAATTGCTCAAATTGTGACTGTTATTTAAAAAATAAATTTTTTCCTTGATTCAATTTGTTTTTCAGTTACAGAATTCAGGAAAGATTATTTTACAAAAAAAAAAAGATTTCTCTCCCCATCCGTTTTTAACATAGGCCTATTTACCAATAAAAGGCCTATAAATCAGTTCATGGCACTCATCCATTGCTATGTGGCAACTATTACTACGAATTACTTTTCATATCAAGTGGTACATAATGGCGAGATTGATGACAAGATAAAGCCCTCACAATAACAGCTCTACCAACTGCATTTCTCATCCAATTTTCATGAAACTTCACATTTAGGAAACAGGGAAATGTCTCATTTTTTGTTTTTAATTATGAGTATTTTACTGATATATTTTATCAGTTAGATTCATTTTTGCTTTTCTTTTTTTAGGTCATATTTTGGATTCCAGATCACCATGGCGTTTATCATTCATTCCAGATCTGTTTTGGGGGATTGTCAATTTCATAGTGTTGTTGTAAGTATTCATAGACTGAAATTGTGTACATATATAATATGTAATTAATGCCTGTTTCTGTGCCAGGCCAGTACATCGATGGAAGCATGGCTTGAACCTCCCTAGAAACTTTGTATGCCACAATCTAGACCTCTCATCACCTGCAGTTTCTTGCACATGCACTATTAACTGATTGGTTTATTCTGGTGCCACATTTTTTTGATGATGACCCTCCATCATGGGCTACCACACTTCAGTGAAATAGAGAAACACTTAAAAGATCAGACAACACAATAGACAAAAAATACCTAAACAAAGGATGCACGTTGCACTACTGACATTTGATGGTAGCTGACATTATTGGTGCCATAAACATCCACAAATGTATATACAAATGTTAATGCACATTGGTTTGCAGAAGAGATATTAGTATTTTTAAAACAATGAGGTTGCCTTTGGAAAAAAGCATCACTTTCTTGTTAAAAAAATGACAAAATCTCAAGATTGATATTTTTACCAATTTTCTTGCGGGTAGGGATCAGCTTTTTCAGGACTTGTTTGACATCTTCAAAATTCAATATATTCATTTATTTTGTAACAGATGTGAAGAGAAGTTGTCACAAAAATACCAGGACCCACCAAAATCTTTGTATTGTGCCTCATTGCCACACAATCATCCGAAATTATACTTTCAGCTGCCATATGTCATGTGGAAGTGTTACTCTTGACAATTTTTTGTCACAGATGGCACTTTGTGCCCATGTGTATATGTGTGTGTGTATGTATATATACAGTCAAACCTGCATATAACGGTCACCCAAGGGACCTGACAGAAGTGGCTGTTATAGACAGGTGACCCTTATATACAGGTTCAAAATTAGAACCTGCATATAACGGTCATAAAAAAAGAAGACATACATAGAAGACATACATGTGTTATCAATAAGATTTTTTTATTACATGAGACTGTCCATGTCAGAAGATATTTTGTTTAATTGAAGGTTATTACCCATGTGGAATGTTTAACTCATTTGTTTGTTTCATGTCGCCGCTAATCCTTCAGTGGGGGATGACCGTTGATTACAGCTGAATAAGATCATGAGTCATGAAATAATCCTAACACGGGACATCTTTAATGACTGCCGCCTTCAGAAATTCATGTTTATTTACCAATCATGTCTGGCTAGAAACAATCGGATACCCAACATAACACCTCATTTGTTTTGTTTCTGGAGACTCAATAGAGTGACCATACATGGAGATTACATTATGTACAGCCAATGGGAAGTCGTCTACTCTTCAGTGAGGATGCTGAGAACCAATCGAATTACACCACCAATAACTGCGTGTCACGGAAGTTATTGAGTGTCCGTTTGTTTTTCAATTACGATCAGTAAATTACAATGGAACTTTACTTTTACATACAGACATGGCCATATAAACACATTTAATTTATAATTTTTAAGATGATTAAAAAAGTAAAGACATAACCAGGGTCAAAAAATAAACAAAAAAATGTCTTCACGACGATCATCTTGTGACTGTTATAGCAGGTTCAACCTGTGATTATGGGTGAAAAATAGTGACCGCTGGCCGTTATGGACAGGTGACCGTTATGTACAGGTCAAATAAGGAAGGAAATGCAGGTGACCGTTATGTACAGGTCAAATAAGGAAGGAAATGCATTGGGGGGATTTATAGTGGCCGTTATAGGCAGGCGACCATTATGTACAGGTGACCGTTAGACCAGGTTCGACTGTATATGTATCTATCTGTTATCTATATGTATATGTATATGTATATGTATATGTATATGTCTATATATGTATATTTATATTTATATTTATATACACAAAGAAAAAAGTTAAGCACCCCTAGATGTAATTAGTACTGAAATAGCCCCACTCGTAAAAACTGCAAATTACGTGATGAGTATGTCATGAATGGTGTTCCATCGAAATAATAGAGTACAATGACAACTGCGACATCCCACAACAGGATGACATGCACGTCCATCATGCCACCCATGCTTTGCTCAAAATGCAGTATCAATACACTGCAATTGTTGCCATTTAACATCACTGTCTTTCATTGTTGAAGTTTAATCGTTGAATATGCCACGTCAACGGTTATCAGAGGCCCAAAGATGGCGTATTATTGGTATGCATGCGACCGGCATGACATTCAAAAGTATAGGACATCAATTGGGGTATCATTACACCATAATCGGCAGATCGATACAAAAACACGGGCGTACCAATGCTGTAAAGGATCTCCCACGGTCAGGGAGACCGCACCTGACATCACAGCGCGAGGGCAGGGCCCTGCTTCGGCTCGTACGTCGTCAACCCTTTGCTACGTCTCGTGTTCTGAAGAGCCAATGGTTACCCAATAGACGGATGTCAGCCAGAACAGTGAGGAATCATCTGAAATTTGTGGGATTGAAGGCAAGAAGGGTCATCAAGCGTCCCTTTCTTGCTGATCATCATGAGACGCCGTTTAATGTGGTGTTTGGCCCAGATAGGTTGGAATCAGAGGTCCTGGCGAAGAGTCCATTGGTCCGACGAAAGCCGGTTCCTGCACCATGTCACAGATGGCCAATTGAGAGTTTGGAGACATAAAAATGCTGCCTACACACCCAGGAACATACGACCTATGACCTTGTATGGTGGAGGGTCAGTAATGGTTTGGGGTTGCCTATCACATGATTGTAAGCTGGATCTTGTTACAATCCAAGGCAACCTCAATGATGATCGGTACATTCGTAACGTCCTGCAACCAATTGTTGTGCCGCATTTTGACAACCATCCACTCACCACCAGACCTCTTGTACATGGATGACAAAGCTAGGCTACATCGTTCCCGAGCAGTAACAGTTTTACTCCAAACTGAAGCTGTGACGACCCTGCCCTGGCCGGCCATGAGTCCTGACCTAAACCTGCTAGAGCATGTTTGGGACATCTTGGGGTGTTGAGTACAGGCACTGACCCCACCTGTACAGACTCTGGCACAATTAGAGGCAGCTCTTCATCGAGAATGGCAGCAGTTGCCCATGCAGCAGATCAGACGACTTACTGGAGGGATGAGACGAAGGGTGGAAGCTGTCATCCGGGCACGTGGTGGGTTTACCCGCTATTGATGATTTGTGTCATGAATGTCATCTGTGAACTTCAAATGACATTTTTCATTATCAATCATGATGTTGACTTGTGTTTCTGACTCTGCACCTCAATACTTATTTTGCCTCAGTTTTTGGCTCAAATACAGCATATTGGAATTCTTCTCAGAATCATGATTAAAATTTCAAAATTGGATACACTTCTTATGTTTTCTTATTGTCAAAGATGTATTCTTGCAAAACACATTTGTTTTTCCGAGGTTATGTTATCAGGCTTTCAACGCCAAACCTCATAAGACAAGTCACTGTGAAAAATATAGGGGGTGCTTAACTTGTTTCTTTTTGTATATGTATGCCCATCTATTATGGGTCGTATTATGATATGGTAGGGCTCGAACTTAATGGCGGCAACGGCGGCAATTGCTGTCGATGACATATAAACTGCCATCGGTTGTGAACGTGTATGAACATTATCTGCCAGTATTTAACACGGGCATTTGGGTCCTGGTTGGAGTTGATGGGCGTTTAGTTTGTATCACTCGATGGAACTAGTCATGCGCGTACCCTGTGTTGTATAATATACGTGCTCACTGCATTTTGCCTACTCGCTTTCGTGTTATGCCGCCCTTTTTCATGTTTGGCAGCCCCATTTGTTTTTCTGTGCCCTTTATTTTTCGGCATCTTGTTATAATTTACAGCACCCAGCTCCACTATTTCAAAATGCATACTTTTTTCACACTAAAAACACTCTGTCTTGTGTCCACTAACTCCTGTCTGATATTTTATCCTCAATTGCAGATTTAATTGGTTGTAACTTATGATTTTTACTTAGTGTCATTTGTTTATTCGGCAATTCTTTATAAAATATTAGAAATGTTTAGGTGTTTTTTTTTATATCATTGCTTATAAAAGTGTTAAAATAATTTATTTTGGGTGTCATTTAATATATACATCGCCTTTACAAAAACGAAACTGGCAATATCAGTGCGATCGATTCACTCGATGAAGATGTTATCCCAGAATAGGGGATCGCTTGAAAAAATCTCGTTATTTTTTCAGATATCTTAAAATCTTTTATAAAATAATAGTATTAAAAGTGCGATCGGTTTAGCTAAACGAATACTCGTGAATGTCAAACCAACACTCCGTTTTAACTGAACTATGTTTTAACTAACAGTGCACAAAAGATGAGGCAGCTTGTACATCGTACCAACTGTTTAGTACCAAATACTGAGGGGCAAAATAAGGGATAGGTATTTCCACAAAGTCGACCAACACAATTTTTTTTTTTTTCTTCAAATTTCAGTGGGTTTTTTTTGTTTTTTTTTTTTAAATGGTGGAGTGGGGGGCCGCGCAACCACCCTCCTTTAATTTTCACACAGCGTGAACACTGTATACAATTTAATGTCATCCATAGAACAATTTTCATGTCATATTCACCGAAAACTTAGGCAACTTCGTCTCAGAAACACCAGGTTCTGTTAAATGGTTAGCTTATGCTAGTAGACCATAATTCCATTTATAATCAATTCTTGTTTATTGAAATTTATAGACATAAATTGAAGAAATTTGACTCCATTTATATGCAGAAATATAACCTTTTAGTCAAGTATATCTGCTGCAAAAGTCAGTTTAAAAAAAACTGCCGCCGGAATACTCAAAATTGCCGTCGGTGGGCCCTTTCACTGACGGCAGTTTGATTTTTTAATTGCCGTGGGCGATAAATTCTTAAGTTCGAGCCCTGATATGGTGTTGTCCGTATGTCCATCTGTTAACATTTTATTGTCCGGACTATATCTTGCATACAGATGCATACAGAACCATCAAACCATATGTAGGAACAACCTGGTCCAAAACAAACTGTTCATCCATCCCATTGCAAAAATTTCACATAATTAGACTTGAATCATACCTGTAACATATTGATTAATACAGATGTCGTTTTCCATCAAACTCTCGATGGGCGTATCATGTACCTCGCCGATACTCTTGTTTAAATAGCTTTTGTAATATATTTAATTCTTTCTAAATATTCATTAAATATTTATTCAAATATAATGCTGACTATACATACTGTAATAATAGTCATATTTTTAATGTAAAACTCAATACTAGGGGTGTAATGATATACTTGAATATTTGGTGCACCGAACAATGATCTATATCATAGTTACATTCATATTTATCTCTAGCTGAACCAAATACACGAATACATGAAAACCATGGTCACCAGCAGGGCTAGTTGAAGACAAATCTCATTGGCCCTTTTCAAATTCAACTAGCCCTCCAGTTATCACATTGTAATTTAAATGCACAGCAAAATCAAAACTAGAATATTCTTTGTTGAATAATAATCATGTGCTCACCGTCTATAGTCTGTTTCCTTCAAAAGGAAACCGGTGAATTGGCATGTAATTTCATAATGAATACAGTTAAAATTCATATTAAAACATGCTATTAAGTTTTAAACCCATACCAACTCAAATAAAAAAAATTAAAAAAGAAAGAAAGAAATCCAGTATTTATATTATAAATAAAAAGAATTCTTTACAAATTACCATTAAATTATGATGATTAAATCTCATTTTTAATACAGGTGTGAAAACAAAATGCTAGAAAACCGAGGTATACAGCTTGACTTGCATAGTCTCTGAAGTAAAAACAAATAATGCAATACAAAGAATAAAGGTAGAACTACACATGCTTTAGTATATAAACCTAGTTTCAGGGTGGCAGACCTCTTTGTGGCGATGCAAAAAGGGGTACAATCTCCAGTATCGGATTTCATCGGGAATGGATGAAGCACGCACACGTGTGCGTTTAATTTGGATATTGTAAATGCTACAGTAGTAGGCTACTAATAAAATATCAAAAGAAAAATAAATCTGTAAAAGAAAACCAACATTTTAACCAAATATATGATGTACTTAGTTATTATATTACGGTGTACTTATTGTTTATTACAGTAATATTTGGACAGTTATGTTATTATGTAAGTCTTGGTGTCCAGACTTTAGATCTGATATTTTCTTATTTAATTCAAATTGCTTAAGGGACATTCCTGAGTTTCCTGCATTGTAAGATGTTTCCGACTAATAAAATATTTCTACGATTAAACTTACATATTAAATATATTTTCTTGTTTAGAATATCAGTGTCTGTATATTCAATGTGTTTCTGGTCATCTCAATATTTGTAAGAAGCCCAATATTTTTAGGAAATAAAATGAAATTTAACCTAGTACAAATATTGGAATGATCAGAAACACGTTTAGTATACAACCACTAATATTTTATGCAGAAAAATGTATTTGATATGTAATTACAATTGTTAAAAAGTCTGTTAATTGATAACATCTTACAAATTGCAGAAAACTCAGGAATGTCCCTTTAAATTTAAATCAATGTCGACAACGACAATCAGATAACTGACCTTTGGAATAAGCCCTGGGCTGTAGTAATAGAAAAAATCATTGTTATTTGAATATATGCGCATGCGCTCACGTAAATGCGAGTTAAAACTACAAGATAGATTTGATTTTGTCCCAGAATAATGTAAGCTAATTAAATAAGATTCCTCGTTATCATAACATTGAATAACAATTGTCAAATAGTAGATCTACTAGATACATGTAATTATAGCATATACAGTCCATTCTAATAAGCTGACGACTTCTAAATTAAAAAAATACACCCAATATCTTCAGTACGTTTTGGACTATATTTTTAGAAGACCCGGCCCAAAGCCACAGAAGAATGAATCTGTCGCTGTTAAAATATAGAGCATGTTCTATGTCTTCTGCTGCTGTAGTTTGCACCAACACAGACGCGATGTGTTTTGTCAATTCGATTCAATTTTAGTGTCTGTTTTTTAAGTGGTACCATACTCGTCAGACCCTAAAATAAATTCTTAGTCGCCCATAGCCAATAAAGGTCGCCACGGGCGACACAGCAACTGCTAATTTTTAACCCTGGTAATGCTAACTGTACAATTTATATTTCTAATTCATGTTAACCAAAAATGTAATACTGATTCGATTGTTTTGATGTCCGAATAGGTCTTGAATTAGATCAAGCACATAGACCAATCCTTTTTTATTCAACCCATTGGACTGGTACCCTACATGTACCTTGATTTTGTTTGTCAAAAAACACCCATTATTAATCAGTTTTTACCTTTTAAAAATTGTTCTTCCTTTCTGCAAAACCTTTTCACTTTTATATTCATAGACATGAATACATATTCGTATTCGTCACCTCATATTCGTGATATGTATTGTATTTGCCACCATGTGTATTCGTTACACCCGTACTCAATACTGATATACATCCTATTTTGTGTTTTTAATTTTTACAGCCCTTATTGAGAGCTTCTAGAATATGGTACCCTGACACCCATGTCTAGTGTTTTTTACCATCGGGCAAGTAAATATTTTATCCTGCCGAGCCCGACAGCTAGTAAAAAACCCAATTTGAACATCCGGCCAGCCCAAAAAACCCTCTTTTTCTTAAAAAAACAACAAACAGAAATGTCATCATTTTGGTTTCCCATGCATAATCTAATTATCATCACAGGCTTCACATGCATCATGGAAAACTTGGAAAGTCATGGAATTTGACATTTAAAAATCCACATCTGGAAAACCTGGAAAACTGTGATTTTCAATAAAAAGTCATGGAAAATCTAATACATGTACCAGTATTGTGACCGCCTCCGACTCCACCCTGAAAAAACCCCCATTCGGGAGATAACATTTTAATAACATGTATAATTCTTAATATCGGTAAATCTGATCGTTGTCTTGAAACAAGTCCTGAACTGGTTCCGGTTAGAATTAGTCAGTTAACTGGTATTAATCTTATTCAACTTACTGTGCTAGCACAACAAATATGCTATTCAACCTGAGTCATACCTACACACTGCAGAATTCTCTCCCTTGCCGGATATGCGCAATGCTATCCTTGCACGGGCTACCTGTAACTTCATTCTCAATTCTGCAGTCCACCTGTTAACACCTGTTTAAGCTTTGGCAAAAAGTTTTCTTTACTTGTAATTTTGTGTTTGTTTTTCGGTTGAACTTGACATACGGTTGGTAGTTGGGAATTCTGTGTTGAATTTACCATGTCCAATGTGAGTTCGTTGACAGCTAGCGCACGGAAAGTTTGTGCACGAGATGGTTGTCAATTTCCTTTACGACGTAAAGACACACACGTGTTGTGTCCGGACTGTCGGTCTTGTTCTCAAGAGATTGTGCCACGTGGTCTCCTGACCAGTAGGTTCGGTTCAGTTCGCAGACTCAGGTTTCGGGTACAAAGCAAAATCTTGTCGGCTGCTTCGGCAGTAGTCGGCAAGTCGGACTTAGTGGGTAGGTCCCATACGTCTGTAGATACTTTGAAAAGTGTCCGGAAAGGGGGAAAACACAAGGGTGTTTCTTTGTCGGTCCGTGTTACGAGTACAGTTACTGATACTTCGGGAGCGCCCCCCAGGGCTCCTATTGTGACTGTGGTAAGTGAGCCGTCTTCACGGTTACCTTTACAAACAGAAGGGGGGCAGGGTGGAGTCGTCGCGGCACCGGTTTTGACGACTTCATCGGTTACCGAGCACATGCACTCTGTTGTGCATAGGTCCACTGCTTCGTCCGCAGAGCAGGTAGCCCCGACATTGCCTTCGATTGCTGACAGTCGCTTCGGCACCTCAGCATCTCAGCATTCTCAAGGCCTGAGGAGAGTTCTGCCAGTTTGCTTCGAACTGAGCCAGTTGTTCCGATGCCAGGATCTGTCTCTGATGGCATCCCGACCGATGTTTAGCATTGGGTGGAGGACTCATCCCTTTTGGGTCCTTCGTTTGCATATGTTTACCCCAAGGGTCCGGTGACTTCGGTAGCAACGGACATCTCCTCACAGTTTGCACCGTCTTTGGTCCCTATCTCTTCGACTTTACTCGATAGAGGATGAGGTTCGTGCAGATACCCCTCGGCTGGGGGTACTCTGTGGCCGCAAACTCCGACTGTTCCGCACTTGGCGCAGGAACGATCATTAGGCTTTCAGGAAACGTTGTTTTGGAGTTTTGTGGAATTTTTTAACACTTTGCCTCAGTTCGGATCATTGCTTTCGCAGACGTCACTGTCAGGTGCAGCTCCCCCCCCCCCCCCCCCCCCGTTTTCCCGCCAAAACCAGCAGAAACTGCATCTCGACAGCAGTTTGACGATGCAGTTAGGGATTGTCATTCGGTTCCTATTGTTTCCGTCTCGGGAGACGCTGCCCCAGGGGCGTCTCGATTAGGGGGAGGAGTCCATGTAGATCTTCGAGATCCAATGGACAGTGACCTGGCTTCAGAGGAAGCGTCGGTTGGACCGGATTCTGTCGCTGACCCAGCTCTCTCTCACTTCGGTTCGGAGGTAGAGGAGGAGTGCGATTATCCGGTGGTTCTGGCTTTTGTCAGGGACCAGGTCCGACAGGTATGTGGGGACGCTATACCTCAGGTTGAGGCCCAGCCTACATTCAAGGGTGTCTCCTTCGGGAACCGTTCTTTGAATTTGGTCACTCCACTTGCACAGGAGGCGCACAGTTCACTTTGTGACATTGATGCGTTGATCACTGGCAGTGATCATATCCTGGGATTGGGTGTTGACAAGTACCCAACGGCACTGCCTACGGGAAAAATCTTAACAGGAGCGTGCATTTTTCGTGCCGACTCCTATGAGACGTTGGGGGCGGATTTTCTCGAACATCCGGCGGTTGTTCCCGCTTGTGTCCGAGCCGCTTGTTCCCCATCGCTTCATGTGTCATTGCCAATCGCGGATCTGGAATTGTTCGAACGGCTGGCTAAGTCGAAGTTCCAGGTTAATAACCATTTAGGTACGTTCCTATTTGGCTTGGATAAGGCTGTCGAGAGCCTTCCCGCGATGGCGAAAGGCTGTTTGGAGGCTGCATCAAAAGCCTCTAAGCATATTGCTCAGTTATCTGGCCGATTGTTTGCGAACAGTCTTTTGTTACGGCGTGACCAATACCTGGCAGGTTTGAGTGCATCAAACGTTGCGAAGACGTTTTTTTGTACACGTTCGGTACGGGAAAATTTACTTTTCGGTCCCGATTTTAATATTGTCCTAGACAAGGATTTGTCGCGACCAGTCCCGAACACTCAACCTCCTGTGAAAAAGGCTGCTTTTTTACAGTCGGCTCAGATCCCTAGGGTTCCTGACACTAGGAGGCAACCAGGTAACAACCTGTCCTCCGCTAAGCGAGGACGCAAACGTCGTACTGCGTTCCGTTCTCAGTCCACCAAAGGGGTTGCGCCTACGGGTGGTAAGCGGTTCGGGTGAGGGTATGTGAACGATCGGCAGTTGCTTTCGGAGGTACAGTTAGCAACCATACCCGTGGGGAGCAGGCTCTGCCATTTCCTTCGAAATTTGTGCAAGCTGCCGGGTCTCGACCCCTGAGTCGTTCGACACGGTTACAAAATACCCTTTTTTTCGAGCCCCCCTCTTACTTCCACTCCGAGAATGCTGCCGTTACCGTCTGCGGATCAGCGCGTTTTAGTGGAGAGTATGATTGCCTAGTTTCTCGACAAAGGGGCCATCCAGAGAGTCAGTCTGGACACTCCGGGATTTTATTCTCATAATTTCTTCGCCCAGAAGAAAAATGGGGAATGGAGACCAATCCTAAATTTGAAGCCACTGAACGTCTACGTCAACGTTCCTTCCATGAAAATGGAAACAGTTCATTCGGTCCGGAACCTGCTTCAAATTGGGGAGTGGGCTGCGTCGATCGATCTGAAGGACGCATACCTCCATGTCCCGGTGCACAAGGCATTTTGGAAGTTTCTGCGCTTCCTTTTCAATGTGCTCCCGTTTGGGTTGGCGACGAGTCCCCATGCTTTTACACGTGTGGTAAAAGTGGTGGTAGGTCATGTTCATTCGTTAGGGGTTCGAATGCATACCCATCTGCATACCTATCTGGACGATGTCGGGTTGGTTTTGGACACGATCCTCCAATTGGGTGAAATCGGAGTTAATGCCGGCTCAGATTTTCACATATCTCGGAGTGGTCTTCAATCTTGTGGTAGCGTCGGTTCGTCCCACCGATGCGCATATCCACAATTTTCAAACGTCGGCGTGACATTTGATGGGGGAGCAAAGTACTACGGTACGATCTCTCCACGTGGTGTTGGGCCACCTCGAATCTCTGGCCTCATTGATTGTGAGGTTCAGACGATTCAAACGACCACGATAGTGCCTCTGGGCCCATGGTCCACTCATCCGATATAGGAGTGCCTGTCGGACAAGTGCATGTCCCTACCGTTGCACACCCCCCCCCCCCCCCCCCCCCTGCTCCAGATCTGATCCTTTTCACGGATGCGTCGCTGCACGGGTACGGGGCGCATCTGTTGGATCAACACATTTCAGGGGTATGGAATCTCCCCGAGAGGAAGCTCATATCAACTGTTTGGAGATGGAGGCAGTGCATTGTGCCTGTCTTCATTTCCAGTGTGTTCTTCGACACCGTCGAATTCTGTTAAGATGCGACAATACGTCGGTAGTGGCATATCTCAATCGTTGGGGTGGAACCAAATCGGAGACTTTGGGTCGCAAAGCTCTTGCGATTTTGGAATTCTGCGACCAACTAGGGACGACTCTGTGGGCGAAACACATTCCTTCATCAGTGAATGTGTTAGCCGATGCCCTCAGTCGACATACCCCTGTTCAGATGGAGTGGATGTTGAACAAAGGGGTGGTTGCAGCGGTTCTTCGGGTGTGGGGCAGTCCACAGGTGGACATGTTTGCCACATGGTTTAACAACCAATTGCCGGTGTTCTTGTCCCCGGTACCGGACACATTGGCGTTGAAGTACGGCGCGTTGAGTATGGATTGGACGGGACTGGATTTTTATGCCTTCCCTCCTCCTGTCTTATTCGGCAAGGTGTCACCTTGTCAGGTGACGTTGATATCTCCTCTGTGGGTGGCGCAGCCCTGGTTTCCACAGCTCATGTCTGTTAGTGGCAGTCCCGTTCTGGTTACCAGTGTTGTCCGATCTACTCAGCCAGTGACTGAGTCAGACGGTGTGGCATCCGAAGCCGGAGGTCTTCCGGCTTCACGCGTGGAGGTTATCAGGGCTTCCTTGCGACGCAGAGGTTTTTCCACAAGAATTGCGCATCTCGTCTCTTCAGCAAAGCACAAATCTACCGAGTTTTTTTTATCAGTGACACTGGTGTATGTGGGTTTGTTAGGCGAATGCACGGGATTTCGATCCCTTATCGCCTACTGTCAACGATTTAGCGGAGTACTTTCTGACGTTGGTCCAAGAAAGGAAACTTTAAAGTCATGACAGTGAAAAGTCACAGAGCTGCGATTTTCACTACTCTTAAACAGTGTGGATGTAGTGACTTTTCTACGAACTTGGTGTTGCATGATTTACTTAAATCATTGGAAGAGAACAAGGAAGAGGAAACGTGCGCCAGAGGTGGCTCAGGCGGGAACAAAGCTGGTGGCTCAACCGCCAGTGTCTACGAGGAAAACTTCAAGACGTTTCCCGATGGCCACCAGGTCGCCATCCACACGATCAAACTACGGGGAGTGGAAGCTATTGTAGTGACGTCGCGCCGGTATGATCTTTACCGACAGGGATTCCTCAGCCATGACATGGATTACACCATCCACAGAATCATGAAGATTGTCACCGGCGCCCAGTACCCACAGATGGTCCACTGCCTTAGCACCCACAGCTACAGGAGACTGGTGCCTCACTTTGAGGAGAGGAACATCATCACCTCCTCGTAGATGCTGTGCACCCAAACGGCCTTAACGAGGCCACTCGCGTAGACATATAAATCGGACTTTAAACTTTTAGATCTGCGTTCAAAATTTTATATAGAAATTACTTTTTTTTATTTTTTTATTATTAAATAGTCCGATCCTCTATTCTTTCTCTTATTTAATTTTGGACTGTCCTTCTAAAATGCTCCAAATTATATAAATATTTGACCGAGCAGTCAATTCTTTTCTATTTTTGGCTTGTAACCTTTTTATTTTTTTTATTTTATCTATTAACTTCTTTACTAATTGCTATTTTCAAAATTCTGCCCAGTTTCAAACCCCCCTCTCCCCCCCCCCCCCCCCCCCCCCGAGTCAGGCCACCGATCTTATCGGAGGTCGGACTCGGGATGGGCGTGTTTGAAACCCTAGTGGTATATGGGCACGTTAAACTAGTTATCATCATCACCATTAGGCCGGGTGATGTCACAAAAAATGCTTTGTCTCGATGGATAGCAGCTACCATCAAGCTAGCATATGAGATGGCGGGTGATCATGTGCTTCCCTGAATTTTCATGACTCTTTAGATATTATAAAGGTCATGAATGCAGGGGTTTGGAAAGGACGGCACACTTTTGACCGTTTCTATTTCCGGGATATGGCGGTTGGTCCTGACGGTACGCGTAGGATCCAGACAGTCATTGCGGCTCAACACGTCATGTCTGTGCGCAGGGCAACCGAAAGGGGTCGACCTCTTTTTCGTCCGACTGCCATCGATTCACGCTTCGGACATGTTTAACACTCCACCCTTTTCTGAGGGATGGGTTTTTTTGTAGTGTTGTCTACCGTTTCATCTCCCTGGGGAGACTGCCATCGATTCACGCTTCGGACATGTTTAACACTCCACCCTTTTCTGAGGGATGGGGTTTTTTGTAGTGTTGTCTACCGTTTCATCTCCCTGGGGAGATGTTTTTCCTCCCTTTCATGGGGACGAGTTTTTCTTTTGGGAAGTCCCTTTTTATTCCCAAAAGTTTTTTGACTCCTTGTTACCGTATGTCGTTACCGTATGTCGTGGTTCGTCCTATCTCCATGTCATTACTTCAAAGGAGCATTTTGGGTACGGGTAAGTCCTCTATTTTGTTACGTACCTCCTCCCATCAATGTTGAATTCACGTGCTCTAACGGTGTCATTGCATGTCCGTTATAGCATATTTGTTGTGCACAGTAAGTTGAATAAGACTTAGAAAATGTGTTTCTAATTTTCATTATTATTCATACTTACCTAGTGCTAACACAACAAACTATACCTCCCACCCACCCCTATGAGGCTTTCCCTCGGTGGGTTTGTGTGGACTTTGAACCGAGAATGAAGTTACAGGTAGCCCGTGCAAGGATAGCATTGCGCAAATCCGGCAAGGGAGAAAATTCTGCAGTGTGTAGGTATGACTCAGGTTGAATAGCATATTTGTTGTGCTAGCACTAGATAAGTATGAATAATAAGAAACAAATTTTCTAATTGTCTCCCTAATATTACAGCTTTACGTTGCAAGCGTAATGCATACAGTTAATTAGTCGTACTTTCACGACATTACATTGCACACTTAATTCATACAAATGAGAAACAGTTAACTGTTCTTTGCGGCCTAAGGCCCAAAACACACTGAAGTTGTACCTGGGTATGGAATGGTGAGTATGGTAGCAAACGTGCAGTGTATCGAAAAGACAAAGCACAATATGTGTGCTGGCGTGAACTCCAGATCTGGCAACAGACGACATAGAACATTTACAGCTGCATGCAACCAGTGCTAGCAATATTTTAATTTGGTGTTCTTAATAAACAACATGAAAGATTTATATCAATCAAACTAGGATGCTAATAATTATTACAGATCCAGATGTCAAAATACATGGTGTCTGCCAGACCAAGACCCAGCATGTTTGTGTTTTGGGCCTAACCTGATTTTAGCAGGGACATTACTGGTTTAATACAAATATCCGCATGTACTAAAATTGAAACAGTAATTATATAGTCATGGAATTGTGTTATTTTAGTCATGAAGAGTCATGGAAAATCAATTTGTGTATGAACCCTGTCATCAATATACATGTACCATCTAACAAATTAATGTACATACATGTAGCAGTTAAATTTTATTCAAATCTAAGGTGAGCAGACCAAAACTATTTTTAATAAACCCTGCCATTTTGGACACTGATTCATCTTTATGTAGTTCCCAGTATGACATTCACAGGCATTTGTTTTGGGGAAACGGTCAAATTTTTAATATTATTTTAATAAAGATTTCAGGATATCTGAAAAATAATGACTGAGCATAAAATGGCTCACAAGGGTCCTATGTATACTAACAATGACACCTATAAAACATGTTTAACGTAACTTGTTATTTTGCTTTGAGTAGACCACATACACATGTTACATATACATGTATATATTATTAAACCATGTATAACCAAGCAAAACAAATACCTGCTTTTTTGTTCATACCCTGATGAACTTGTATTGAGA
Source organism: Gigantopelta aegis (assembly GCF_016097555.1). Lineage (NCBI taxonomy): Eukaryota > Metazoa > Mollusca > Gastropoda > Neomphalida > Peltospiridae > Gigantopelta > Gigantopelta aegis. The sequence goes on from NC_054701.1 coordinate 52,555,208, forward strand.
ATCAGCTGGAATTTAATTATTGATCATCGTTATACTTGGTTTGCACCTACCGATCAACTTTCAATTACACAATCGGTTAAAATTATATGAACATAAGAAGGATTTGAATTACAAGGACCTCGCATACATCAACATGTATTATCGTGTTGACTTACACCATACAAATTGCTACTTTTACATGTACCTTTAATAACTATTTAATCTCTTTTTCTTTATTACTATGTACACATCAAATGCCATCATCTAAACATTTGTCTTTATTACTATGTACACATCAAATGCCATCATCTCAACATTTTTCTTTATTACTATGTACACATCAAATGCCATCATCTAAACATTTGTCTTTATTACTATGTACACATCAAATGCCATCATCTCAACATTTGTCTTTATTACTATGTACACATCAAATGCCAGCATCTAAACATTTTTCTTTATTACTATGTACACATCAAATGCCATCATCTCAACATTTGTCTTTATTACTATGTACACATCAAATGCCAGCATCTAAACATTTGTCTTTATTACTATGTACACATCAAATGCCATCATCTCAACATTTGTCTTTATTACTATGTACACCAAATGCCATCATCTAAACGTTTTTCTTTATTACTATGTACACATCAAATGCCATCATCTCAAAAATGTTCCACAATTGATTATGAATGTCTATAAATGATCATTGCATGGAACATACATTGAGGATTGTTACTGATATTTTTTTAATTTTTGGTAATATTCAATGTTTTTATTTTGGTCTTTCAGTTTCCAGACAATGTTTAATGTAAGTATTTTCAAAATAATATTATAGTGTAGAAAAGAGTACTTGTAGGTTTATTTTTTACCATCCATTTCTTTGTTTATCAATACATTCAGCAATTCCAGCTTTTAAGTGATTTATAGGTGTATATACTCTGTTTGATTAGATCATAGATGCCATTAATTGCATTTTTTAATACTCAGATAGTTAATGTAGTTTGACTCTGATAGCTAATAAAGCTCAACTTGGCTAAGTACTCAGTTAATCTAGGTTGACTCGGCCAGTATAATACTCAGATAGCTAATGTACTAGCTTGTCTGAGCCAGTGTAATAGTGAGATAGCTAGTGCAGTTTAACTCGGCCAGTGTAATACTGAAATTACTAAAGTAGCTTGAATCAGCCAGTATAATAGTCAGATGGTTATTCCTGACTCTTGTAAGCAGTGTTTAACAAATGAAATTGTCACTAGCCCTCACAGAAGCTTTGGCTAGTGCGCAGGTTGAGGCTCATTTTGGGGGTCTAGTGGCAACTGTAACCATACTACCAGCTAATTTTGGTATTTCTTGATAGTATGTCTTGATTCTCTCACAGGTGAAAATTACCCGGAATTCCTGTGGGGGGAACATGCGCAAATAACGTCATAAAAATGGTGACCATATTTAGTATATTTTACAAGCAGCTGAGTAAAATGATATAGACGTTCCAGATAAAAGCATCAAATTTCGTCCATAAGTTGCCCATTACCATAATTTTCAACTTTTAATATGAACCACTTGCCCAAATTACATGATGGCTAAATTGGATTTTCAAGATGGCACCTATAAAAACATATTAGTACCAATATCTCAGCACCCATGTCACCTACAATCGCAATTTTTTGGTCTAACCTAACATTTTTATGGGCAAGGAATGCAATTTTATAGTTACAAATTTTACTAGCTTGATTTTTATAAAAAAAAAAATATATATTATTGAAGAAAACAAACGTCTATTGTGCATTACCAGCTTGTCACTTTATTATTGTTGTGTATTAGATGGTCTTTAAGAAGAAAATATATAGAGAAAGAAAGAAATTTTTTATTTAACGACGCACAAAACATTACATGCCAATATGTCATCGGAAATATGGTTAAAGACCACAGAGATAATTAGAGAGGAAACCCGCTGCCGGCTCTCCATGGTATGATATGCAATCAATTAATCTATGAGAATTGACTTGAAAATAGAGAATATATTGTAGTCACTTCATAGATTAACATAATTATGAATTGCAATATGTAGAGGCATATATTATTGAAAATGCTTTGCTCATTTCATACCCAAACGTCATAAGTAAACATTGTATCCGAATTGTCAATTATTACGCAGGTAATGCTATTATCTTATCTTTTAGACCAATTGCAATCGAGACGTAGACATAATTGGATGACACTCAGTTAACTTACTGCGGGCCTTGGAGGCTACAGGTGGCAAGGCTGTCCTTCGTCCATCCCCACCCCTCTAGAGTGGGTTCATTTTGTTAACTGTTAATTGGTGAGCCATATTTCAGCTTAGAAGGCCACCTGTTTTGCTGGAATTGGGCATCCTGGTGTAAATTAAATTGTTTCTATGATCTTCCCCTTGCTTCGTTGATAGTTGTCAGTTTGCTGAACTTATCATACAAGATTTGTATCTGCTTTAGTGTAAGAGTTGAGCGTTATGTTGGTAAAGTCACTGGTCACTTCAGGGTAGGCGTTCTTTACACACCAGACTGTCGATCTACTTTCGGAGGAAAGCAAACTGTTGTAACATCCTCTGAAGATTTTTGATGAGAGGCATGACCAGGGATTTCACTTTAACCAGGATGCCTGCTTCTTTGAATACCTTTCTTTGCTTTTCTCCTGTGGACGCTTTGATTGCTGTTCATGATGTATGTGTCCTATACCAATGCAAGGAGATCGGCATCAGGTGCAATTATGAGTTTTCCCCGCATGTTTGACTCCATATGGGGAATTATTACTCAACAAACAAACACTGAGGGTCCGTGTATCCCAGGCACAGGTGATACCGAGATAGCTCATCTGACAGAACATGGGTCACAGCCGTTTCAATAGTTCCTTACCGAAATGGAAGTACTGTGGTTTCACTATTCATCTTATTATCATCCATATAATTGTTTATGTCAAAACAAAAAATAAAAAGACGTGGCCAGCATACTCGTGAAATGTCAGGTTACTAGTAAAAACAAGGTTCTGTGAAACTAGACATTTTACGTGATCCAACCAACAAAGAGGAACATTTTGTATTCCACACCACCAAGATTGCCACCGTATCTGTATAATTTGTGTCCGAATTTGAGGTTTTTCTCCAGCACTAGAGGGGTAGTTGCTTATCTCAACCACCCACCCCCACCCAAACCCACCTTGTCTCGCATGCTTATGGCGTGCGTGCGTGTGTGTATTTATGTGTGGGAATATTATATGATTGCATGTGTGGGAGTGTTTGAAAGAAAGTTATTTACATACATAGCTAGATATCTTCAAAATTACAATTGACGAAAGTAACAGTGAGGATTTTTCACTCCAGCCAGTGTACCACGACTGGTACATCAAAGGCCGTGGTATGTGCTATCCTGTCTATGGGATGGTGCATATAAAAGATCCCTTGCTGCTAATCGAAAAGAGTAGCCCATGAAGTGGTGACAGTGGGTTTCCTCCCTCAATATCTGTGTGGTCCTAGTAAAAACCATATGTCCGACGCCATATAACTGTAAATAAAATGGATTGAGTCGTTAAATAAACATTTCCTTCCTCATGTGAGGATACAGTCAGACACTAAATATTAGGATCCAGGATAAAGTAATGTTTTTAAAATGAATTTGTATTAGTAACCAAGACATTGTAGTAGCTATAACCAGACAAGCTGTTACGGCTTAAATTTAGTATTAAATCTTATTTCATCATCATTAAGAAACAGCATTATAGGCCTGGAGACAGCCATATTAGAAGCACAGCATTATAGGCCTGGAGACAGCCATATTAGAAGCACTCGATGTTGTTTTCAAACTGTATTATAACATTTCCAACCTTTGTACAGGCTTAAAATGTTAAGCAACTAGATCCAAACTATCAAAATCGAGACGGCCATATTGATACGTCATTTGACCATGTTCCCCACAGGTATTCTGGGTAATTTTTACCCAGGAGCTAGTCAGAACCCATACTTTCATAAAAAATCAAAATTAGTTGGTAGTTGCCACTTTGGTCATTTTTAAAGCACTTTTAGGCCATCTCATGCATGCCTACTATGTATTAAAGTAATTCAATTGATATTTCCACTAGCTCGGACCACAAATTCACTAGCTGGGACAGAGGGCTAGAGGATTTGTCGAAGCCTGCCATGTAAGAGTCTAAGACAAGTATGCAAGGAGGTAGATTTTATTATAATTGTGGATTCTTTGAATGTAAAACACTAGGACTAGTTATACATGTGTATATGTATATATGGTATGTACATCTGCTTAATTAATTGACTCTCTTCAAATGAACATGAACAGTTTCATGTTCATTTGGGAACCACTGATTAATTAATGCTACAATATTTTACACAGTTAAACTTTTTTTATTATTTCCTCTTTATTACCCATATGGGCTCAAATATACGGGGTAATATTTGTTCGATCTGTGCACAGTGTGCAGATTGCTTCTACAGCCACTGATTGGCTGGCTTTATAAACACAAGATTTGATTGGCAATTATATATGTCGGGACTACTTTTTGTTCATTCATGACTTCATTCATCTGTCAAACTATTACTATAAACTACTGTAAATCCTGAAATTAATGCGAGCAAGTAATTAAATTGTTTACATGTACATAAAATTATATATTTTAACAAACAATGAAATATATAATAAATGAAAATAATTTAATTATAAAAAATATGTAATAAATACGTCAGACATCTACAAAAACATCGTCTGCTAATACGAAAACAATCATGGCTTTGTGTCTGTCACCAATTCATACAAACAATTTAGTTAAAGTAGATGGAGATTTGATTGGGAGAGTTGTCAACATTATACAACGGTTAAACACTTATAACATTTACAAAAACTGATATTGGTAAGCTTCAAGTTCCACGATTTCGACTTCAGGTGCTACCTGAGATGGTTTCATCCCCGACCCCCGAACCTGAATTGTACCACCCTGCCTGTCTCAGGAGGTGGTAAACAATCTTATGCATGATGACTTTTTTGACGCCCCTGTGATAAAACCTGATAAACAGATTTGTAGATGTCGTTGATAGCAACATAGATACTTTTTTAACACAAAACGAAAATGAAAACACAAAGAAAAAAGAAGAAAAACAACACACAATCTTTAAGTGATCAATGCATTTCTGGTCAACAACCTATTGAAAAATCCACCCTCCTGAACTAAACGCAATATTGTGCAACTTTTTTTTTTATAAGTGTGAGGAAAGTTAATGGCACAGAATACGAGCCCGTGTCCTTAGCAGGTTTCAAAGGCAGCATTGAGCGGCATTTGAGGCACAAAAACTATGGGTACACACTAACTGATTATCAGGAGTTCACAAAGCTCAGAGAAGTAATAAATGCTAAAAATAAATGTTTAAAATGGCAAGGGAAAGGAAATGTACAAAAATTAAGAGAGGCAAGTCAGTTAGGACCACAAATATCACAATCAGTTGTAAACACACTTTGGTGGAACAATACGGTTTACTTCGGCCTGCGATCATCACTTCCCCACAGACGAATGACCTGGAGCGATGTAACATTAAAACAAGATTCCAAAGGCCATGAATACCTCGAGTATCTTGAAAGACGGTCAAAAACACTCATACAGCATGGGCAGTACCTGATGAACCCGAGAAATGACCGGTTAGTCTGTACAAACTATTCCGCAATCCAAGACCATGTAATTTCTCCAGAAATGAAGATCCTTTTATTTGGCATCGCACACGCTTGGTGTACCTAAAGCCGGCGAAATGTGGTTCAAAAACAGCCAGTCAGTAGAAACAAACTATTGTCTATGATGAAAACTATGGTAGCCAAAGCTGATATCTCGTCCGATAAACGTTTAACAAACCCAGTGCACGAAAACATGATCCAATCATCAGTCAGAAAGATATACCTGCTAATCAAATAATGCAACTTTCTGGACACAAAAACATTCATTCAATAAGTTCATATTCACATATTACAGATGAACAGCACCAGGCACTTGACAAAATCCTTACGAATTCAACACCAATATCGAAGGAAAATGCATCATACTCGGTACCAGCAATAACTGCGTCAAACGTGTCAATGTCTGTGATGTCGCACACATGCGGTATCCACACACATGAGGTATCCAACATGATACAGAGTCTGTTTTCAGCTCCTATCTATGGTGGTGTTTTCAACATTACTATTAATGCCAAAAGCAATCACGAACATCAAAACACTTCCAAAAATCCAGCCAAACGATGACATATACTGTCCGATTCGGATTCTGATTAAATTGTACAGCACGCAATCACATGTAAGCCATGTGCAACAAACTGGGTCAAACTAGGACGTGTCAAAAGTCATGCACTGTTCTGTTATTTTCTAGTTGTTTTTGTGGGGGTTTTTGTGACCAATACCTTTCTAACTTCAATGGTTCTTTTGTTGTTACCACATTTTCTGTATTCATTTTTTATAACGCCGACTATTTCTTCCATAATAACAATTTGCAAAGAACTAATTTGGATGTTTTAAACTAAAAATGTTTTTGTACTGTGTACCCTGCTTTGAACTGGCGGTTTCATGGTTGACGTCACAAAATGACTGGTTTTTAGGGTGGAGTTTGTGTGAGTGTGTGTGTGTACAGTCGGACGCTCGTGTGCTCTTGTGTTTATATGACAATATTACTGTGATCATTTTCAAAAATTAATAAGCACTATATATGTACCAATATTTAAAAAAAGGGTTTTATTTTATTATTTTGAGTGTTTTTGGAACTATTCTTCTGTGGATGCTGTTATGTATGCACCAGTAATGGCACGTATGATACTATGAATATATTGTTATGGCTGATAAGCTTGTTACAGCAGCGGGAACGTAAATATACTTTTAAAATCGTTAAAGATTGACAATGGGTAATAAAGAGAATAACCAACTCACTATGAGGAATTATGGATTATATGTCCCAAGTGAATTAATGTTGTAAACCCGAGCCATAGCTCGTTAGTTATTCTCTAAGTACTTCATGTTTTCCATTTTCTCTTATGTGTATACATTGTTTTATATACAGCCAAATAAGACAAAACGTGGCAGCAGCTATACAAGTGACTACAGGAGTGGGCCAAGGTTTGTCACATTTTAATTTCACATATTGGCTCTTATATACATTAAGTATAGAAATTCTTCTATATTTAATTTTATTTCAGATTTGTATTTCATTTATAGATGCAAAACATGCAATTAGATCTTTTAAGAAAGAAAGAAATATTCAGATTTGTCATTAAATTGTTCATTATTAAGTCATTATGATACTTCAAATTATTGGAAAAGAAAGGAATGTTTTGTTTTGATGGAAATAAAGATCATAAAATAAAAGATCTTAAAATGTTTTATGCTAATACATGTATCAAAGAATTTGATTTTCAAAAATTGAATTTAAAATGGGATGCATCTTTCTGGTTGAGATAGTAAATGATAGTTTGCCAAGGGTGATTACATGTGGATGAATCAAACTAATGACTGCATAATTCTTTATTTATTATATGTATCTTGCAAGATTGTTTGTTTTTGTTTCAGACCTGGTGGTGGTGGTGGAGGTGGTCCAAGAAGAAGAATGGGAGGATTTAGAGGAGGAGCAGGTGGAGTACACTTACATACACTATGTAGTTTGACCATTGGAAAACACCTCAGTATTAACAAACTTTGACCTTTTTACAGTAGTGTAATAATACCAATGCACCATCTACATATGTGTGCAGGACTTGGTTTGATGGATTTTCAGGGATGTTCTTTGTTACTGTAATTGTCCTTCTGTAAAACCAGGGCCGAGACGTAGCCCAATGGCAAAGCGTTCGCTTGATGCATGGTCGGTCTGGGATTGATCCCCATCAGTGGGCCCATTGGGCTATTTCTCGTTCCAGCCAGTGCACCACGACTGGTACATCAAAGGCATGTGGTATGTACTATCCTGTCTGTGGGATGATGCATATAAAAGATCCCTTGCTGCTAATTGAAAAGAGTAGCCCATGAAGTGGTGACAGCGGGTTTCCTCCCTCAGTATCTGTGTGGTCCTTAACCATATGTCTGACGCCATATAACCATAAATAAAATGTGTTGAGTGTGTCTTTAATAAAACATTTCCTTCCTTCCTTCTTTCTGTAAAACAAAGCATATCAGCAGGCAACTTATTTTTGTTTCCTTTGTTTTGTCATCTTCCGACTAAACTTCCAAGTTTTTAGCATCAAAATGTTGTAAAAAAATTAGGGGGGGGGGGGGGTCGACTTATAGCCCAGTCAAATAAAAAAGTTTTAAAAAACCTGACAAACTTTTTATGTGAAAATCTGATCTCTGATCTCTGATTGTATGGACCTCGTAATGATTACACAGCTCAATACTTTTGGAATGACTGTCATACTAGATGAAATAAAATTGCATACATTTTTTCCCCAGATGAAACTTTTTTTTTTTTTTTACAACCACAACACTCACATTTATCACTAATCACAGGACCTTGTTGTGTTCACTTCTCTATCAAAAGTTGGGTGTACCCCGAACTTTGACCCAGCATGAAGTTATTTGGTTTAGTACTACCTGTACCTATACATGGAAGATCCCTAATATCCCTAAACTGTCGAGAACATCTCCACAGACACTACATAGTGTCCTGATGAACATTAATGAACACCAAAATGACTAGCAACAATGTTTGTGCCATTATAACCTCAATCATACCCATCGTTCGAGGAAGTTCATTTTCTTGGAGGCGTGGCATCACACTGACGATGATCAGATACCAACAAAAGTCTTTTTCTGAGTGATGAGAATCCATACAATAGACCAATGAGCACGTGATCAAGAATGCAAGTAATGCAATTTGTGATCACAAAGCATGACTAGCTTGTGCAATTGACAGTATACTGCTGGAATATCGAAGGGAGTGGTTATACGTTTGTTTACTGAAATTTGTATGACCAGATTTTAAGTCAGTTATATTCTATATGCAATTATTTGGTGCACAGGAACTTTTTTCTGCGAGTATATAATATGTAGATGCATAACAAAAAAATGCTGGGTCAATAATTTTGTTTACATTTTATTGTTTGAGATTGAAGGGTCAACTTATAGGCAAGTATATAGGGTAGGTAGTTAGGTACTTAAAGGGGATTGATTGTATTAAAAAAATATGTGTATTGGCCTCCATTGCGAATTTCTGATTGTGTGGCAGTTTCTGCCTATCTACATGTACATAAAAGTGTCAAAATACTGAATTAATCTGCTGCATGCTTCTAGGGAATTGGGATTTTTCTTAAGTCTATCCCCATCCCTTTTTTTTTCATTTCGAAAACCTGAAAATCTGTGTAACTTGTGCAAGTTTTTAAATTATACTAACAGGGCCAAATTTACGATACCTGTTTTTGTAAAATGCAGGTGTTTAAGCATTGTAAATGTTTGTAGTTACACGCGTGTAAGATATAAACAGGCTTTGTAATTTCAGCTCATAATTTTTTTACTGTTATGATCTACTCTTAGACTAATAAACTGCCGATTTACATTTTTCACATGGATTCTTCAAATGAAACACATACATTTTTGCACTGTTTAAATCTATGAAGGTCAACAAAAATAACTTGTATATGTTACAATTGTGTGAAATATGCAGGAAGTAACATGCATATTTTTTTTGTATAGCAAGGTAAAGTAAAACACAAGGAAAAACAAATAGATTATATATCACATAATTTATAGACCCTCCATTTGTTGGAGGACAATTTGGGGTGGGAAGGGTCAAAAATCTTTACAGATTGCAATCCTCCATTTGTATTACACTACTAAAAAAAACTGGAAGAGGGGCAGGGTTGTGTGGAAAAGGTCCAGGGCCCAGTTGCATGAAAGAATTGTAGCTAATTGTACAACTGGCACTGTAAACTTTACAGCCATTTCACGAAGCAGCCTTACGGTAGTCGTTAAGTGCCCCTTTAATGATTAAAATCTGCTTTGCGAAGCAGTGCGAATTAATTATAATAATAATAATAATAATTAATAATAAATTGGTTACTGACTTTTTGGAATATCTTCGATGTGTTCATTGGTATCGGTCATCAGTGAAGTAACTTTATCAGTTTATTTGCGAAGTGATAATTTCTGAATGTATAAGACATGATAGTTATCTCCTGTATTTTTGTGTGAAGGTCGTATAGCCTAGAATGTTTTGTATCAAATGCCGAGTTTCATAAAAGGTATTTGGTGTATATTATATCAATTTTCACACAAACAGTTAGTATCCTTAGAAAATGTTCAAATCATCACTTAACTGCTATTTTACATCGATGTTAGTGGCTTACAACTGCCTCGTACCTATTGTAAATTTGCACAGTAATTTACAACAATAGTAAGCTGTGCCATGTCGTGGAATGGGCTGGCGTTCCTAGGAAAAAAAAAAGTGCTAAGATCGCTTTGTATAACGGGGCCCATGTTGGACACATGGTACACAACAATAAGGTGCAACATACCATGTAGGAAGTTATTACATTTTACAGCTCTAATGTATGTAAAAGTATTATAGTAAAATTATCCATTAAATGTTTAATATTTTATGTACCGGGTATAAATTACCAAAACTTAACAAAACTATCTTAAATGATGATGCAACTCATTTTACTGTAGAAAAAAATAAACACTCAAAACAATACAACAGAAAATTATTCACTAGTATACATCATATTAGACAGTTGGTATTAATTACGGGCGTGCATTTGATAGACCATCTTTTGCAGACCAGTTATGTAGGTCCAAAGAAAGGAAATTATCACTTGATTTTTTTGTGGGTGTTCGTTTTTGTTTGAACATCCTATTATTAGTATGCATGTTTTTTTTGTAGGGGTTTTTGCAAAGGGAAGAATTCTGTAACCTCATTTTGTTGTTAATACACATTGAAATATGTTTAGTTAAATAGTTTATTATATTATCAGGACATTTATTATATTATCAGGACATTTATGTTGTTTACATGTTGAGCTGATCAAAACGAAGCGCCTTCC